>NW_022680504.1:0-363660 GCF_009764315.1 Trachypithecus francoisi
CACACCAACATGGCACAGTATACATATGTAACAAACCTGCACGTTATGCACATGTACCTAGAACTTAAAGTATAATAAAAAAAAAGTTGAAAAAAAATAACATTATGAAACTAAAAAAATATATATATATATATTTTACATGTAATGTCAAATAATTCATGCAAGGAGAAAGAAGAGAGGAAAGTAAAAAATGAAGGAAAAAAAGGAAAAGAAGGAATAATAAAGGAACCAAGAAAAACAAATCTCAGTTCCAGAGTTCAGTCCCAAAGCTTGGAAGTTTAAAGCTAAAGAACACAATGAGGGTGGAGGATTTTTCTTGTATACTAGAACAAAGATGAATTCATAGTGTCAAAGAATGACAATTAAAAAAAAAATCTGTCAGATCTTTCAAGATAAGCTTTAGATGCACTTAACAAGTCACCCTCTAAGCTTTAAGATTCCACACCTCCCTGGCAACCAATGTAAGGTCATAAGCAGGTTACAGTGATGTTCACCTTTTGTGAGACTTCTTACAGCTGCTCTTTGAATGAGCTGAAATCTATAAATAACTGCATCTCCAGACCCATTAAGCAGTACATTAGTGTAACAAAGGCATATATGTACAGTACTAAAGAAGTGAAATTGTTGGAAGGAAGGAAAAGTTTCCATTTGGCAGGCAACACAGAGGATGAAAAGCAGACCCGACCATTTCTCAAACATGAAATTCCATTATTGGTTTGTGATTACATCCTCCACTTTTCTACTTTGTATAGCAGCCAGTTTTAAACTACAAATCATCATCTTTCCATCTTAGACAGGACATGGTTACTAAATGGGTAAGGTTTTACCCATGGCATGTCTATCTTTGAAGAACTCCATATTGAGAAAAAGAGACAGAAAGAGAGATGACCTGAAGGCCCCCTGTAAAATCATGCAGTCAAACAAAATGACCAAATTTGCCACAGAGACAACTCAACTAGCATGGGCAGGACAGCAGATAAGAACAATTTTCTTTTGGCACAAAGAAAAATACCACTCGGCATTACAAATGTAAGTATAGAGAAATGACAAGTAAAATTATTTTTCTCAGGAAAACTTTGCTTTTGGAAAACAATATGCTTTATATTTCTAAATTGAACAAATAACAAAAAAATCTTGAGACCTTAAGTATAAAGTACCCCTCTTTCCATTAAAAACAGAAAAGAAAAAAACAGGCCTTGATGCTACTATGGTAATATGTAGTCAGGGATTGGTACCATCAGAGGTTTCCAGAAGCCACTGGAGGTCTTGCCACATATCCCCTGTGGGGAAGGGAGGCTACTGTATGTAATTTTAAAGTCTTTGTAAAGGCAGGTTTTAAAATATAGGACCTTTCACATTTAGACTTCTAGAGATTTTCTGAAAAGGGCAACATTAGACTTGAAGACAGTTTATGAAATACGTAATGGCTCAACTCCTTCCCCTCATTCATGGATATCAATCAACCACATACACAATCTACTGTCATATGTTATTATTTTCTACTTTCCAAAATACACCAACCACAAAAAAAAACGTGATCACTGCTAGACTTTGCTGGTGAGTAAATTATTAAAGAAAGCAATATCATCAGTAAACATAAGCCTGGATGCATTAAAGCTAGAAGAGTTCCACTTTATGCAAAGCTTTTCTAAGCCCCTGGGATTCAGGGCAAACACATACAGGTTCATAGAGTAATGCATCAAGGTTTGAAGAATCAGGTAAAACCTGAGTTTGTCAATTCCTACTTCTCCCAGATAAACATGTTTCCAAAATGTTTCTGATGGGCAACTGTCCAGCCTCAGCTAGTGATGGGTGTGGCAGCTCACTGTGCCAAATAGTCCTAAGAGTTCACCGTTCTCCCTCCTGAGCACCTATCTGAAGAACAGGAGATCTAAATCTAAATTCTGTCCTCAAATCCTACTTCTGCAGTGATATGTGGCCTTGGAAAGTGACTCTTCTATCCCTGGAATAGGGATACTGAGGCTTAACTACCATCTTACCTAGCCACAGACAAATTTATGAAAGTAACGACATATCAGATAATTCTTGCCTCCCCCGGTCAACTTTTTTCTGTGTTTGTTCTCTTCACATTCACATTCTAAAAGTTCTAAAGAGTAGACAATGTAAACAGAATGTTGTAACTAAATAAAAGTGTCAACTAACATGGCAAAGCTATGGACTCCTGAGACAGAGCAAGAGAGACAGGAAAGAGTCATCTTGAGGAAGGGATAATGCCTCTGGGACAAGACTTCAGGGGGATGCAGGCTTCAAAGATGTAGCCATCAAGAGAGGTGAATTCTATAAACCATACACATGGCCACAAATCAAAGAATAATTTTGTATGCATACACAGTACAGAAAGGCAATGTTGGTCACATCCTGGCCTGTTCAGCTGCACTGATACACAGAAAGCAATTTCTGTAAACATTATTGTCTTCTTATGTAAAGGAAATCAGACAATATATAATTCTATAATTTGTGCTGTTTTGTGCTCAGTTTTTTCATTATGTACTCATTTTACACCTTGACCCAACCGTGGAAAACATATTAAGCTACAAAGTGGAATATTTTAATTGTAGTGGATAAATAACTGACCCTTAAATGGTGGCAAACTGGCAAATTAGTTATCTATTTTCTAAAATGCCCTGGTTAGAGCCCTTTAATTTATGGAAATCTACCTGCAATAAAACCCAGATCAGACCAAGACCAGCCTGAGCCAGTTGCTCATCCTGTTTAACATTTCTTCTAGTAGGGTCACAAATAACATGTTAGTTACTCTTTAAACAAATGTGCTCTTAATGATGCCACTGCAGCATGATGAATAAAGCATTAGCCCTGCAGTCATGATCGCCTGGGACAGGGAGCTTTAGCAGAACACACCCACCTTGCATGGATTGTCCTGGGCCAGAGACATTGCTTTATCTTTCTCTGAATGACCACCCACAGCCCTTGCTCATGCTCTGTAACCAGTGAGCAAGAACAGTGGAGCCTTGAGTCCCCTGTGACGGTCCTTTTTGCTTCTCACGGCCTCATAAATGGTATGGCTACATTGTTGGGGGTAACCCAGAAGGCATGATGGGGTAGTTAGGGGAGGGCTATGGGGGCACAGGAGCCTGATGTAAATGCCTGCACAGCAGGACATCCAGTTGGAAAGTTCTAGTTCAGTAGTGAGCATTCTGAGGAAATGGGTCAAACCTTTAGTGCTGCTGGTTGTATCCAGCAAGATTTAAATGAAGGTGCTCAGAAGAGAAAAAGGCCTGAGTATCCAAAAGGTATTCAGGCTCCTGAGGCTAAAGGCAGGTTAGGGGGCACAGAAAGGTCGTTCCAACCTCCAGGGACATACATGATTCAGAAGCTGAATCCTGGTTATTTCTTGGTAAAAGGTCTTTATGGTCTAGCTGCTTTTGGAGGTCAGGCATCATCAAAAGCAGGAATTGGCTACACCTAGTGATCTCAGCAGGCCCTCATAACCCAGAAAACCTCCATGGAGCCTCCTACTCCAACAAAAGAGATGAGAGAATAAATGCTGATGGAAAGGCTCCAGCACTGAAGGCCAAGTTGAAGGGCACTACAAAACACTGCTCCTACAGACCCAAGGCCTTTAGCCTCTGTCTGTCTTGGTCACAGATTTGCAATAAAAAAGTCCTCCACCCCTATTGTCCCTCATTAACATAGTCTCCTTTTCAACAGGAGGAGATAATTGCCTCTTAAGAATGCCACATAAAAATCCTTCCTTACAAGGAGATGACATTTGGAGGACTAAGTTCCTCAAATAGTCTCTTTTCTATAGTTTTTCCAGACCGAAGGATCCATCTGCCTCTGAGCAACTAGTCTATTTTTCTAACTAGGGCTGTGTTCTCAACTAGGCACTAGAGGCATAGGGTCTACAATAATGATGGAGACCTGAAAATATTTTGTGTCAACATGCGATGAAAAGCACACTCTCTAAAACAAATATTTAACTAAATTGCACATTATGACAATTCTAATTATCAAATTCAGTATTCACATAAAAGTCATTATAGTTGAAAACCATTTGTAACTGGGCTATCTCACTTTGCAGAAATTACTGAGTCTGTACCATTATGGAGAAATCAGAGCTGGTTTTAAATGAAAGAAATAACTTGTAAGCAAATAATTTCAAAAGCAAAATGATTACAAAAAATCCTCTCCAAAATTCCTATAAACAAACTTACACTAAACATCAGATGTGAACGCACTTGTTATGTTTGATCTCATATGGAATAAGTAAACCTGCTGCTGCCTAGAAAGGTTTTAAATGGCTGTGTTCTGAGGTACTGTCTCCTTCCTGCCTACTGTGTGTAAGATAAAGCTATATTTCCTCTCAAATCTGCCAAACTCAGTTCAGGATCGAATGCCATTCCATTATTTATTCATGGATTACATAAATAATTGTGGAAAAGAAGAAGGAGGCATGAACAAAAATTGACCTTAAAGAATATAGATGAGAGAGAAAAACATCTGGCTCATGGTACCAAATGCAATTTCATGTTAGCTTAGAGTCATCGTATGTATTTATGGTTTTATTATTTATAAAAAGGAAATCGTGCTGAATGTGCTTTGTGGGAATTGCAGTATATTGCTATTGCTACCATGGTTTATTATTTTCACAGCTAGATGGCTTAAACCCAACCTAAACAAATATTTTAAAAGAATTCCCACCAGCATTATTACTTTTTTTCATTTCTAGTGTTAATGAAAAAGATCTTCTGCTTTTCAAGCCCTCTGATCTCTTTACTCTTGAGCAATTCTCAATTTTATGGCTTATGATGAGATAATGTTTATTGAAAAATAACAACTTAAGAAAATAACCAACAACTAGTGGTGGTTAAACAGTGCAGTGTGTGAAGCGAGGGCATTTGAGAACTGCAGTGGCTGTCAACTCCAAATTCACCAGGCCTTGATGATTACGGCAATTAGGATGATGATTTTATTACTTGCACACTGAAGTAGACATATTTTTGTATACTTGTCCAAGTTATTAACTTAACACAGTATCTACTACACACAGAATTTTGCTAATAAGATAAAAATAAGGTAGACGTAACAGTGAGACACATAATCAACATAAAACAAAATACACCATCATGTCCAGACTTCTTACTGTATCATCAAACCCTTACTTTAACAGGGGTCACCAACTTCATTCAAACACATTCCCCAAACTCTTGCTACCATTCTTAACTACTGGCTAACTCACCATCCTTTTCTCTAGCGGTAAAATTTGCACAGAAATGCAATGACACATTTCTCTTCAATCTGAGAATAAATATCAATATACACTAGAGAGGTGGGGAATTTTTTATTTTAAAAGTACTATTGCTGATACATGTAATGAGTTCAAACAAAGCTAAAGTCTATAAAGTAAAAGGGGAGTGCCATTCCCTTACTCCTTATCTGCCAGCCAACCACACTTATCAGAGGCAACCACTGGGAAAATAGCTCACTGTATAGCAGCCACTGTGGCAAGCAGCTCACATCCTCAATCTCATGAAAAAGACTCACAACAACCTATGAGACAGATGTTATTCCAACTTTTACAAAAGAAAATAAACTAAGGTCCAGAAGGCTACTCCTTTGGATTTTTACCCAAGGTCAGAAAGTCAATGAATGGCAGAGCCCAGGACTCAATGTGTCCTAGCCTGGACCTCTGTTTTTATAGATTTGGAGAACTCCAACTTTCTCCAACAAAGAGTCAGACTAGAAGGTTCCTCTGGGTTAAACTGGCTCTAAAGAGAGAAAGAAGTCTAGGGTAAAGGTTAGTTCCATCCCTGGCGGCAGATGCAGTTATGCAACAGATCTTTATAAGATGTTGGCTGTATGTAGCATTGTGCTTGATACCAAGAACATAATAGTGAGCAAGATATAGACCTTGTCTTCAAAAAGTTTGCAATAATACACTTGGTAGCTAAACAAACTAAAAAGCACCGGCAGACATGAACTTGTTACAGCATGGCAAATTAGATACTCTTAGGAGCATGCCTCTTATGAGAAAACAACTAGATTCTGAATAAAATCACTTATTTGTGTATTACTAGGCTTTCTGCTAGGCTTGGTAAAGGCAACTCTGCTAAAACATCTGCTTCTAAAAAAAAGAAAGAAAACAAGTTGGCTGAAACCAGAAAAATGAGCCAGGAGTAGTGAGTTGCTTGAGGGGAAAGTGCCAACATCAGCAATGCACCAGGAGACAGCCTGCCACGGCAAGGTCAAGCCCTGGTCTGAGGTTCCCATGGCAATCAGGACCTGAAGATTTATTGTACCTTTACAGGGCCCTTATCCCAGTCCGCCTTCTCAAACCCTCAACTTCAGTTCTAGAAGTAGGTAAGTGAAAGAATCTGGGCAAACCAGCAGAAATCACTGCTGAAAGACAACTCAAGACACATGCTTTGAGAGGCACATTTTTCTTAAATAAGTCAGAATAATAATTGTGTATTTAGAGAAAGAGAGAGAGAACAAACATATAAAGTGTCTACCTAGGGTTGATCTGTAACCCAAATTGGGCTTCACTCTGTCCAAATATATATATATATATACATATATTGAGGGTAAATTGGTGGTTTGAGCTGAGAGCTTGGGATAAGGAAGGTATAAACATCATCATTATCAAGGACTGTCCAGGTCCATTCTCCCCGTGTCAACAGCTTCTATTTGCAATCTCTAAATCACCCACAGCCTCACCACAACTGTACTGCCTGAAAGAATGCACCAGTGAGTGAGGTGGATGGCAAGGTAGAAAGGCTGGTCCCAGCATTATGTATAGAAAGGCTGGGAGGTGGAGTCGGGTTACTACTACTTTTTCTTACCTCACCCCCTTTCTGCCAGAAGCTTTTTCTGTTCTACTTCTCTTACTTGTACCAAATACTCTCTCTCTAACACAAGCTATCTCATCATGTTGGAAGCTAGCTACAAAGAAGAGGCCTGGAATGCAGTTCTCCTTTCTATCTGTCATTGGGAAGAGGATCTATAGAAACTAGGGTCAGTTATGATGGGGGATAGGGGTGAGTACTGTGGAGGTGGGTAAAGCCACAAGCTGAATAAACCAGAAAACCCAACTTCTAACTCCTATCCCAAGGAATCGCTGACATTCTGGAGGTGCTGAGAGAGTAAGGATAAATGTCAGTTATCACGTAGGACACTCAAATCAAAGTCCCCCTGCAAGCTGATTAGAATCATCACCCATTGTGGCAGCTATTTTTTCATTCCCAGTAGCGATAAACTGAAACCCTGAGAACTGATCTGGGCAAGTAGCTTTCTCCGACTCTCCTAAGAAACGTGCACAGCGGTTTGGAAGCACAATTTGCATACCAGAGGAGAGCTCCTGTCACAAGTACCCTGTGGGCCAGTTTCCTGAGCTTTTCCACTTGATGCTTTCAATCCTCATCTCACGAGTCATTGGAGAGGCTAACGTATAATGCCTTTTGGAGGAGCTGAAAGGAATAAAACATTACTAGCAAAACTGTCATATATTTTGAGAGTTAAAATCTAGATCCTTTTCGATAGGCCCTCTGAAAGAAATGCTTTTGACTACGACAGTAGCAGCAAAAACTCCATTAAGGACAGCTTCATGAGCACAACTTCCCAGCCACTATTCCCACCTGAAAAGTACATATTCTGGTCTACATTTTTTTTCTACCAGTATTTTGCTTTGATTCACTGTTGATACACATGAGAGCAGAATAATAAACTAGGTAGTTTGAGCCTGTATGTGACCAGGGTTCGGCACAAGAATCATGGTTTTGGTTTGTGAATTCCTCTGGTCCAGTAGATCAAATGGGGAAAGATTTGTGTAATGTGAAATTCAGAGCAATGACCAGCAATGGCAGGGATCTTTTGGATATGTCATCTGCTGTTGGAGCACATGCTTGGGAACCAAAGAGATGAGCGGGCCATGTTAGGAAGGGCAGCAAGGAAAAGAGAAAACATGAGTTAATATTAAAAATGTGATGCAAAATAAAATGGAGGTTATAGTCCTGTCCTTCCAATTGTATTGAGCTGAAATTGTTTCTGGATTTGGAAGTTCCTTGCTGAGCTAAACTGCAAAAATAAGATTATATGAGGAGAAAAGGTAATTTCCGAAATATACTAAACATAATACGATTACTGTGCACTTATATATGAAATCCAAAAAGGTGTATTTCCTTCATGCCATGTGATCACAGTTGTGTTACAGTTATATGTTCTTATTTTATGCTATCCACTAGTTTTCTTGACTTTGCACATCCTTGACGCAAACCAGTGAATGCATATAAAGTATAAACAATAGGATCTCAACATGGAGCCTACCCAAACGATTTAACTGTGTAGCATTGAGTATCTTGTCCACTGTGTGAGCAACATGCACAAAATATGCATTTTGTATGTTACTGAGGTCTTGCTGATGTGGATGAAGAAGTGTGAGAACTAGGATGGAGAAGAAGCTAACTCGACAGTCTACTTTTTAGTGTCCTCCCATTACCTACGACAAAACAAACAACTGATCAGCTACGACTGAATAACACACTGAAATTTGCGGAGAGGAAAAGTTAAATAGCAATACCAAGATGTAGAGGTTAGGGAAGGTTGTTTTGCCGCTGTCCACTGACCTACATATGCTGAAGCGAAACTGGAAAACTGTAGCATGTTTGGTCACAAGGTCTTTCTATTTACATTCATAATTTCTTTTCTTTATTCCCTTTTTTTTTTTTTTTTTTTGGTTCTTCAGAGAACACCTTTCTTGATATGGGTGTTTTTAAATTCTGATCAGAACTGGCAGTGGGAAAAGAGCTGAGGAAATAATGGAGACTCATACTTATGTGACACATTCACAAACCCTATGAATTTTTAATGAAGGCACAATGTCCACAATTAGATTTGAAATGAGGTTTTCTTTGTAGCCACTCTTACAGTAAGTGGAGTGCGAGTGAATTTTACTTTATATTCAGTAAACGATACCAAGTACAAAAAACACTACAATTAATAGAAAATAAAACAAATGTTGATTGTTCGTGGCTCCTTTTTCATCTCTTAGATTTACAAAAGTGTAGCAGTTAAAAAAACTGCATTTCGTTTTATTTAAATACCACACGGGTGCCAAGGCAACTCAATGGTACAGAAAGTCATTTTCAGTCATGACCTGAAGCTGTCCTTTTGCATTGTGTGGAGAAGTTTTCGTTTGTTTTAAACTGTAAAAATGACTTCTAAATGTAGATCTTTGGGGAGAAAGATATTAAGCTTCCCTATTTGCAAACTAAGCCATTTCAAATGAACATAAAAAAATCTAATAGTGTAGAAAATAAGGAAATAGAGTGGGCTGATGGCTACTTCATTTGCATTTTGATTTTAAAGCTTAACTCTTGTCTTCATAGGGCTCAGGGTTTCAGCTTCGCAGAAACAGACACAGTTTCCCATCCTTCTTAGGTGGTTTCCAAAGTCCTTCAGTTTCTGGCCCCTGGTCACCTTGGCAACATCATTTCCTAAAGCTTCTGCTTCTCTTGGAGCTCCCACAACACAGGTGTTTTTACTCTTCCTTGAGTCTAGCAAGTGTGATCTTCTCTTAGTGACTTTGCACTTGTGGTTCCTCCAGATAATTGTGCAATCACCCTGTTCCCTCACCTGGGCCTTCTCTGACAAAATGTCATCCCTGACCTCTACCTAAAATGCAACTGCAGTTACCTTCTGTCTTTCTACTAGCCTTATTTTCTTTCTCTCTAGGATTTCTTGGCATCTGAGGTTATATTACATAGTTATTTCTTTGATAAATTAGTAATTCATGAGGGATTATTTTTAACCTTTTAAAAGTGTTTTTCTTGGTAAACTGCCATCAGCCAAAACAGTGCCTACTACTTAGTAGACACATACCCTTCCCTCCCACATACACAAATTTATTGATTAAATTTATGATGAGTGGGGTGTATATATACACACACACATAAATATGTATAAACACGCTACATTAATCATTACTGTTTGACTTTCTATATTCCTGATGCTCTGACATATGGGTTCTTGCTGACACTGGTGGGATCACCCTGCCCAGGGCTAGCCAATCCAAGAGAGCAAACACCTCACCTGGGAGCACACATGTCAAAGGCAAACCAACCAATCCAGAGCCCAGACCCTCGAACACCTCCTTTACTGGCTCTCAGATTCTCAACCACCATTCATTCCTCTGGCCTAATCACCCCAGAGCCAAGTATCATGTAATAGACAGAGCCCTTATACCCCAGAGCTTAAATTATTCAAACTAGTCCATCCTGTGCCTGTTTATCCCACCTTGCCTTGTCTCCTCTTTTGCAGAAATCACAATAAAGGTGCTCTCACTTCCTCTCCCTTCTAACTGAGCCTGGCGCCTCCCTGTGTGGCTCCTCATTGAGTGGCGTGGCATGCGCCCCTCTCTTGCAAACTGTGAGTAACAAACTATCTTTCCTATGGCGGTCATCTCCTGATCTGTTGGCCTTACCACACCCAATAATAATAAAACTGCATTTTCAAATGCAAACAAATAAACATTCAAATAAAATTCACTGTATTTTCAAGGACAATGAAATATAGTAATTTCCAGAAGTTATGGTTTCCCTGGACTCATAAGAAATAAAATCAGGCAAGGTGCAGTGGCTCACACCTGTAATCCCAGCACTTTGGGAGCCCAAGGCAGGTGGATCAATTTGAGGTCAGGAGTTCGAGACCAGCCTGGCCAACATGGTGAAACCCCATCTCTTCTAAAAATACAAAAAGAATTAGCCAGGTGTGGTGGCGCATGTCTGTAATCCCAGCTACTTGGGAGGCTGAGGCATGAGAACTGCTTGAGCCTGGGAGGCAGAGGTTGCAGTGAGCTGAGATCGTGCCACTGCACTCCAACCTGGGCAACAGAGTGAGACTCTGTCTCAAAAAATGAATAAATAAATAAAAATAGAAAGAAAGAAAATTACTTTGACATTTTAAAGACCTGTGTACAGTTTCAACTCCGTCTCAGCCCTGAGATTCATTTACAGATTGCCTTTGTGGTTATTATTGTTGGTTTCTACTTTCGCCCTTTAAGTTTTTTTGTTTATTTATTTATTTATTTATTTTTAAGGGGGATTCAGACACTATTATCTTAAGGGAGCAGCCCTGCCTTATTCTTTTTGCTAGACACAAATCGTTAACTCTATTCACCAAACAGCAATGGTCAATAAAACATGTCTACTCTGTGAACTCTGGTGTCAATGTAGGCTTATCAATAGTAACAGCTCTGAGGGGGATGTTACTATGGGGGAGACCATGCATGTCTGAAGTCTGGGGGGGATGTGCTATGGGGGAGACATGCTATGTCTTAGCCTGTTTAGTGTTGCTATAACAGAATACCCGGGGCCGAGTAATTGATAAAGATTTAGCTCATGATTCTGCAGGCTGTACACAAGGCATGGTGCCAACATCTGCTTGGCTTCTGGTGAGGCTGTTTCATGCTGCATCATAACATGGCAGAGAAGATCGAGGGGAAAGTGAACATGTGTGAAGAGGCAAAACCTCAGGGGCATCCTATTTATAACAACTCACTCTCATGAGAACATTCCTCGGTGAACTAATTCAGTCTTCTTTGAGCGAGAACTCACTCACTACTTCAAGAACAACACCAAGCCATTCATGAGCGATCTGACCCCATGACCCAAACAGCTCCTATTAGGCCCACCTCCCAACACTGCCATACTGGGGATCAAGTTTAAAAATGAGTGTTGGTGGGGATAAACTCAAACCATAGCGGATACATGGGAAATTTCTGTACCCTCTGCTCAAAATTGCTGTGAACCTAAAAGTGCTCTAAAAGAATTAAGTCTTAAAAAAAAATACACATATATGTTTATTCTCTTTAAATATAAGAAAATAATAAATTCTAGCCATAATTTCCTAAATTATATTTAGCTCTAAATGTAATAAGGACACACATTTCTATGACGTGATGCACTCTGAGTTTTTTCAACACATTTGTTCCTTTTTTATTCCAAAAGCTATGGTTCATGTTGTTCCATGGCCAATTTGCCAGATGCTTCAACATTCCCTGCTGGAATGCACCTCAGACAGGGCTAAGTCAGGGCCTTCCAGGGGCATGGCAACCATGGAAACTGATCCCGGGAAACTGACCTTTAATATTTTTATAGCAAGCGCAGAGGAATGTGCTGGGTGATTACCCATTACTTGCACCTGCTAAGGGCACAGGCCTGAAGCTGGAGTCTTTGCACAGCAGAGATGGGCCAGCAAGATATAAGATGTCCACAGGAGTGGCCAAGGGAACCTCTAGAATGCACTGGAGGGAGCCTCAATTCAGTCAGTTGCTAACATTGGCAGTAGGGCCTTCCCTGGGATTTGATAGCCTATGCAGCTGTCTTCATGCAGTTCAGATTCATGCCTCCTTTACTTACCTTACAGAGCTCTTGCCAACATGGTCACCCTGGTGACAACCATGTGCTCTCTAACAGAAGTACCTGACCCTGCTCGAGGTATTCGAAACACTAAAGAATAATTTTTAGGAGATTTGAGAGAGGCCTTAAAACTGTGCTCATATACTTTTTTTGAAAACATGATTTTCAAATAAAAGCAAGGGTTGAGACATCAAAGGATCTAGTCGCTCTCCCTCTCCTACGGCCTTCCTTTCTGCCTGGTGTTGCACGCTGCCTCCTACACGCCAGTGCTCACAGCTGCTCCACTGTGGGTGTGGCTGTTCCTTCTCTTCTCTATGCTTCTCTCTTTTTAGGCTCACATAAAGGCCCACCTCCTCCAAGATACCGTGTAAGATCAATTCTCTACAACCACTTGCTCCTCTGAACTCCAGAGTTCCCCAAGGGTGGTATGTCAGAGGATTTAATGTGGGAACCAACACCATTATTTTAATTTTTAATAGCTATATTTGCTTTGAGTCATGTGAAATCGATGTTTCTGTGGATTTAAAAAATGGTCAAATATTGGCAGTTTCATATAGTTCAACCTAATATGCGTCAGGGGAAAAAAATATTAAAAGAAAACCAGACATCATTGTTTAGGATGAGGTTAAAATGAGTACTTTATTGAACTGCGTAAAAATGAATAAATAAATGTTTTGATGGTACAGATACAGCAAAAATTATTAAGCTTGTATCCACCATCGAACCACTGAACAAATGTATTTTGACAACCACTGTTCCATGTGTCTTTTTAATGTCTTATTATTGTATGTGTGTGTTTTTGTATATCTATGTATTTGTGTTTTCTCTTCCATTAATTTCCCAGATATTTGTATACAAGAGGCAAGGTGAGATTACAAACCTCTTAGCATAATACCCTGCACGCAGAACTTGTCATATGGGATTTGTCTGGTCACTGATGATGAGATCTTACCAGGAAACACCATTTGTTTTCCTTATGGTCATTCTAAAACTGGAAACTGATGGGCCATGCAACGAAGTATGCCATTCCAGCCACGAAACCTACAACCTGGAGCAACTGAAAACACAGGACTCCTATGGAGCACTCCATGCTGGGAGCTCACCTCACCACTGGGAAGCATTAACGGGTAGTGTGGTCTGTTGGCCAGAACATGGTTGACCATCTGGACTCATTCTATTCAGCAGTGTGATTGTACATTATATCCTCCACTTCTCCATTCCAACTGACAATGCCAAGAGCTGAGAAAGCGGAGGCCATGAGAAGCTGGTACGTACTAGGATATCCTATTGGCACCTGTCCTCTCTGCCCAGGTACTGACCACTGCACCAAGCTTCAGATTCTGTTTAATACTGTCCTTTACACAATGGTGCCTGGGTCTTTTGAAATGGATAGGGATAATTATGATTCATATGTTTCAAAAATAAACCACGGTACTCACACAACCTACATACTTCATTTCGATTTTAAAACACAAAATACTTACATGCTGTTGGTATTTTGAAAGCTTTTGTCACTTATGCTTTTTTAAATACAATGGTTCAGAAATAAACTTCTGCCTGCTAATCAGGCTTTATTTCCATTCATAAAAAAATGTGTCTCCATAATACCTTAGAGGTCAATAACTAGATGTTGAAACAAATAATATTAAAGAAAAACATTTATTGTAGAAGTGTGTGGTTGAGGCAGAAGAAACGTGTTATTTTCATCTGGGGTATCAGGAAAGCACCATGAACAGAGAATAATATGGGCTGAGTCTCAAAAGATTAAAAAAAAAAAAAACCTATGTGGGAAGAGAGAGGGAAAGTGTGCAGGCAGCTCAGGCAGGAAATGGTAAACTCAAATGTGTGAAATTGGGAGCGTTGGAGGCTGCTGAAAGGACATAGCTGCCTCTTTACTGTTTTACATTTAAGTCAAGTTATTCAGATTATATTGGTCTCCGTATGTATATAATGACAATGGGAGTTTTATTCTCTAAAAAGTTGCTTTGAGAAAAATGTCAAGGGATTTAAATTCATGCTTCCAAAGTACAATGTTTTCCTACATAAAGATGCTGGTTTATCAACTAGAAAACTAAAGTGAGCTTCTTTATAAAAGACTGAAAAGATTAGGAAAGTCTTGACAATAAAACATACATTTACTCACCAACTCATGAAATACTAAAACTAGGTTTTACTGCTCAAAGAAAGCATAAAATAGATCATTTCAGTAGAAAGAAAATAAAGCACATTTTTTTACAACATAAAAAAGTAATCTCAGAATTCATTAACCAAGAGACCAAAAACAATACATAAAATATTATATATTTTAAGAGAGCTTTAAGTAAAGTCATGGAGAGCAGATTTACAATGCTTTAATAAACCAGGATAGGAATGGCAGGAGTCTGTTTACAACCTTTCATGGCAGAGAAGAGCTATATACCAGCCTTGCTATTGACCAGCTGCAAAAAAAGTCAATAACAATATGAAGATGACAGGACTTTTGGAAGAAAGTTACTATGCAGCTTGGAGTTCATAATAGTGAGGATAGAGAACATTAATTCTAATCAGATCCACATCACTGACTTACAGAAAACATTTTTTTAAGGTTCAGAGAAATATGAGTATGATATAACACACAGGTAACAGGGCTAATAAGTGTAAGAGAGATTTAGAAAAATAAAATTTTGATTCTATAATTAGTCATAATCCTAGTGAAAGAAAAGGAGGTGCCACTATAGAAATCACTATGGCTTACAAAATGACTTCTCTGATGAATTCTGATTCTAAAATGACAAGTAATAAATGGTACCAAGGACACAAGAGTAAAGACAAACACCAGTGTGTGGGAATAATTCCTAGAAGAATGCTGAAGACGCCTAAATACAGGACTAGGAATGAACATTTTGAAAAACATACCAACGGGATGTTTATAGAACATATTTTAAAATATCTTCAGAGGAAGAACAAGGAAAAATAGCAACACTTTTGGGGAAGGCCATTAACAATAAACAGCAAAGATGACAGAACTGTTCAACTCCCATTTTGTGAGTCCTCCCCTGCAAGCAAAACAATCTGCACATTGGGAAGGGTAGAATAAACAAAATACACATGGAATTTCAGCTGAGGTGGTGATGGGGGGATTTACTCACCAACCCAGAGTTAGCATCAGACATTCACAGAACAAGCCAGTAAGACCCAATCCTGGAACCAATATAATATGACACTAGGTTAAATGCTTCTACTTTCCTTTCTTGAAAATCTGAGCTTGTGGCAACTTTATTGGGATTCAATCATTTGACCTTGAGAACTTAGTGCCACTATGGAAATGGCCCACAATGACTGCCAGAATTCCAAAGAGTTGGTGCCAGGTTTAGAATGACAACTTACTAGGTTTGTGACCTGGGGCCAAAGATACAGGATAAGACTGATCTTCACATATTAGAAGTAAAGCAGATACAGAAGGTGAACTAGATTAGTCAAGCAATTCGCCAAAGCATGGACTTAGTGCCAATGGGTAGGGTTTATGGCAGACCAATTTCATTCCCATTCATTCAGTGAATACTTAGTAACTTCCACTGTGTGCAGCACCATTTTAAATTCTAGGTGAACAAGAAACTCACTCCAAAGAAGGGAGGCCTGAATAAATAGGTCAGTATAAAGCAGGTATACAGATACATGGGTAAATGCATTAAAACACAGGTTCATAGGAATAGCACGGAAGAAAAAACAATTAACTTTGAAGGTGATTTTAGATTTTCTCCAAGGTTAAATAGAGGAAAAAATTGGTGAGGAGGGATAATAAAACACCTTAAAATGTGTTTCAGGCATTGACAACACTATGATCAAAAATACTTCTGTGTGAAAAGTATGTGGCATGCTACAGAAAATAGTGCTTTTGTTTGGCTGTAGTTTAAAGGGAACATGGTGAAAAAGTGGAGAATGATGCTAAAAATGTAGGCAGGATGCTAAGGAGTTTAACTCCACAGGCAATGGGGACCAAATGGAATATTTTAAATGGGGAGTGACGGGGTCAAATTTGTAATTTAGAGCAATAATTCTTAGAGAAGTACAGAGTAAGCTCTACAGGAAGACAAGCCCGACGAGGGTAAACCTATTCGGAGGTAATTATGGGAGACCAGGCAAGACGAGGCAGTGGCAGTGGCAGTGGAGATGAAGAAAGGGAACAGATTTGAGAGGTACTTCTGGAGACAGAAGAGGCAGCATTTGGTGAGCAATTGGAATGTGGAAGTGAGAGGGAGTGAGTGACATGTGAGAGGGCCCAAGAAGGTAACATTCAAAAACGAATCCCAGGTTTCCACCTGAAAGGAATTGTTGGATAAAAATAGGGATTTCCATGGCACAAGAACACTTAAAGGATTAGTTTAGTTCAGGAGGAAAATGTAAGTTTTCCATAGAGCAATCAAATGCTTCAATATTAAACTTACAAACCATACAAAAATGTATCTGTCCCGTGGATGGCTATTTGCATCTCTCAGTAGCCACAAAGCTATGCTGTGTGCCTGGCACACAGTGGCTCTCAACCTCTGATGGGCATTGCAATTGAATCAAATTGCCCGAGGAGGCTTTTCCAAATGCATATGCCTGGTCTTCACCCCCAGGAGATTTTGATGTCTGATGTGAGGTGCAGGCATTTTTAAAAACAGCTCCAAAGGAGATTCTGATATGCATCCAAATTTGACAGCCACTGTAGTATACAGTCAATCCATAGCTCTTTGAGTAATTAGTTAAAAGGAGGAAGGGAAGGAGAATGCTTCTTGAAATTTCTGAAGAAGCAGCTGGTTGACTTTCTATGCTCAACAGTGTAGCACTGCACGAGAAATTTACAAAATGAACTTTCCTGTCTTTTAATCTTTTTTCTTTTTGAGATGGAGTTTGTCTCTTATTGCCCAAGCTGGAGTGCAGTGGTGCAATCTCGGCTCACTGCAACCTCCTCCACCCGCCTCCCGGGTTCAAGAAATTCTCCTGCCTCAGCCTCCCGAGTAGCTGGGATTACAGGCACCCACAGGTCATACCTGGCTAATTTTTTTGTGTTTTTTTATCACCTTTTTTTTTTTGAGACAGAGTCTCGCTCTGTCACCCAGGCTGGAGTGCAATGGTGAGATCTCGGCTCAATGCAACCTCTGCCTCCCAGGTTCAAATGATTCTCTCACCTTAGCCACCATGCCTGGCTAATTTTTGTATTTTTAGTAGAGATGGGGTTTCACCATGTTGGTCAGGCTGGTCTCAAACTCCTGACCTTGTGATCTGCCCACCTTGGCCTCCCAAAGTGCTGGGATTACAGGCGTGAGCCATCATCCCTGGCCTTCCTATTTTCTAATCTTAAGGGTTCACAAATGTGATGTTACCGTGTTCCTGGCTTCAACCTGCAGACAGAACACTGGCTGAGAGATCACTGGACTCACTTGAAATTCAATCTTTTCTTACATTTTTTACATTATTGATGAACATCCTTTCTTAGAGCAACTCGTTCTTTAACATTTTTTGTGTGCTTTTACATATTTTTCATTCACTTGTTTCTCAATGTCTATTGCTCCTACTAGACTGGCGTTCCATAAAAGCAGGCATTCTGTTTCTTTTGTTCACTATCGTATATATAAGCACTGACCTAGCAAAACACACATGTTCAGTCAATAAATGAGCAACGAGCCAGATTTTTCTGGTGAAACATTTTAAGCCACAATGCATTATTTTCAATATGCCTATAGGTATGTCCATGAGTATATTATAGATTCAGAAAATGGTTTCAGAAATAATCAAAAGCATACAGCTATAGGCAAAACATGTTTAGATTTTTTTTTTTACCTTGAGGAAACACTCTGACTCCCAGAACTTTGATGTTATGCGAGACAGCCCCTTACATCAGCACATAAATTAAAAATAGGGAATAAATGTCTAAAAAGGTGAATTAGGCACAGAGGTTTAGCCTGAGAAATAGAAGTGAAACCTCGTTCCTGTTCCTTATCTATTAATAGATCTCAGAAGCCTGAACCTTGAAGTCTGATAAATCTAGAGCTTTCCTGTCATTTATATCTAGTGATCAATTCTAACAGTTAGATAAAAAACCACTAAATGAATGAAAAGATGAATTATTAATGAACTTAAAGTGTCTTTTAGCAGGGCAATTAAAGAAGAAACAAGTGGCTAACTTGAAGAGCCAGAAATGTTAAAAATCTCTGTATTAATTGTGATTATTGAAGTGTTTTTAGGTTCCAAGTTAAACATTTGCTGATAGTGCTTACTACAATATGTAGATAACTCATGACTTTTTTTTTTAAGATATTTTACTGCCCTGAGATTGAATGTGATTTTTTTTAACACAAAAGTTATCAAAATCAGAATTCTACTTTACCTAAAATTTGCCAAGCAACTACTATCTGCTATCACTTTCTCATGTATCATGTCAGGTAGTTTCCGTAAAAACTGTACTTTACCAATCGGAAAACTAAAAATAAGAGCAACCTTAGATGAATGCCGAAAACTAGAATGCTGTGAAAAGTCTTCATTATAATACAAATCACTGAAGTATCATTTTATCCAGGAAAATTTATACATATTTATAAAAGTGTATTTTTTAAAATACTAAATATGAACCTCAATCATAAGAATGATACAAGAATACTATGTTTTGATTAATGATATAATTTGGCTAACTGGAGAAAACATTGTTTCAATTGATGTTATCAAACAGGCAGTAACAAGACACATTGACATGATATGCTTAATACACTTGAGAAGGTTATACTACCTCTGTGGCATTCTTGCCAAAATGTTATAACCTCAATTTAATCATGAGAGAACATCTGACAAACCCAAATCAAGGATATTCTATAAGATAACCAGTATGCTTCAAAAATGTCACAGTCATGAAAGACAAAAAAAGACTGAAGATCTGTCCTACTGATTTCTGATCTTTCTAATGTAAGATCAGTAGTCATTACATACTATTGGATGTATAAATATAGGCTTAAGAAATTGGAATGATTCCATGTTGCATCCAGGGTATTAACTAAGTGTTATGATGCAAAGTTGTTTCCAAATTAGCTGCAATTTCCCCCAAGACTTATAAGAAAAAAAAATTCCATATTAACTAATAACTCCAGTTAACTGATTGAAATTACATTATATATTACATTATACTAAGCTAAATACACATCTTGTCATTTCTTACAAGGGCTGTATGTTTTTATAAATCAGTATCTCAGCTCGAATTGTTGGAATTATCATGGTTACTTCCATCGTTCAGACAGAAAAAAGACAGGAAGAGTAAAACAAAGGGAGAGGGGCCATTTGAAACAAAGAGAAAGGAAACATGATTCTAAAACACATTCATTAACCTAGGACTACTACTAGATGCTCTAGGCTAGAATGACCAGCCTGCTTCTAAACAGATTTTAATTTTTAATTCAGTGGAATAGGTCAGATACAGCTCTCCCACCTGGAGGTCCTGCCCTAGAACCTACCTGCCCCAAGGCAGCACTGCAGGTCTGCTGGTAATCATCATCTTTGGGTAAATGCAATCTCTAGCCAGCTACTCCCGCTCTGCATGTTGTGATCCAACCAAGAACCAGTAATAAAAGTTGGACAAGATCCCACAATGAAGTGGAGGTTTTCTCCTTAGATATTTTTTTTAGGAGGAAGAAAAGACACTTTTTTTTTTTTTTTTTTAAGCCAAGAGAAATGTTTTTTTTTTTTTTTTTTTTTTTTTTGGAGGCGGAGTCTCGCTCTGTCGCCCGGACTGGAGTGCAGTGGCCAGATCTCAGCTCACTGCAAGCTCCGCCTCCCGGGTTTACGCCGTTCTCCTGCCTCAGCCTCCCGAGTAGCTGGGATTACAGGCGCCCGCCACCTCGCCCAGCTAGTGGTACAAGTAGAAGGAGGGATGTTGGGGTTTGAAATAAAATTCTAATAAATAAAGATCAGTTTTACTACTTAATTAAAATTGCGTAGAGGCATATATGTGGGTCCAAATTTGATGCTCACCACACAAATGCCCAGACACGAGACAGATCTCCTGGGAAATTAAAACGCCTACATGTAGGGAGAATTGAACAGACCAGGGCCCCAGAGCCTCTGTACATGGAGCTAAAACAAGCACAGAGGAGCCGAGTCGGACTGATTCCCCAGCTCTTCACAGCCCCCAGATTAGCTGGGTATTAGTGCAGGCTGGTCTCAGCTGCCCATGAAAATGAGAACATATTTTAAAACCTGCATTTGAATTTTAAAGGTACTCAACATTTTTAGTATTGTTTACTGAAAAAGGTCAACACTCAAGTGTTTTATTTCTGCACAGCAGAACCTCAGTCCAAAAGCACTAGGCTTTCCATATGGCATAGCCTGAGAATGTGTTAAATATGTAGTTCCAGAGCCAAGAATATTATTTTTCAACTTAGTGAATGCATTATTAAAAGACCTCTGCTGTGCCCACCACTGGGAGATAGGGCAAGAGGCAGCAGTTACCCTGCATTCTGAATGCACAGAGACACTGACAGTCATTCACCAACGACAATATCCCCAAACGCACACTACCCTACCCCATGCCTTGCTCTGAATTTGGCCAATCTGGAAAAAATGAAAATGGAAACATTTAAATAAAACTCATATAAAAACTTCAGTTCCAAGCATAACATTTTTGGTTCTTTGAACAATAAGTGTTTCACTGAGATTTATGCCTAGGTCCTTTTCCATACCCCGGCTCTGCGTCAGTGTTCACATCATTCCTCAGTGCTTCTTGCCAATCAAGTGTATAATATACTGATTCCTTCAAATAATATTTGTGTTAAAATCATTAAATGCCCACGCAAGTAATTTTTTATTAATGGGATGAGAAATAATACATAATACATACCAATTTTATGACAGTAAGAGGAGTTACCAACTTTAGAATATGTGTTGTATAAATTAAAAATCTTCTTAAGTCCTGTGTTTTAAATATACCATGGAAAAACAAAATTAATGCCAGGAGAATTTTGACTGGAATATAGAAGTGCCTTTATCATTCTGGGAAAAATACTACTCTATAAAAGGCACATTCTCTGATAAGTTCAGAAATTATCCTTTTATATAAATATTATTCACTTGGAAAAATGTTTTCTATAAACAGCTCCCTTAGTGCATTTTCACACACACTTTTATTTACAGACATTAGATTTACACACGTTTCCAGTATAAATCTTTCGTATACAGCAAAGAGAATCTGTGACCAAAAATTCTGTCCAATTCAGATTTTGGGGAGCAAATAAATTCATTAACCTAGGACTGGGGAGCAAATAAATGACCAGTGTCCCCATATACATAGTAATATATGGCTAATTTTATATAACAAGTTCACATTAAAAATAAGAATATAAAAATTTTTAAATCTTCAGGAACTAACTTCAGGAAATTTCAGAAGACTATGACTTTTAAATTACTCTTTTACTTGATCCACCTTCCAAAAGCTCAGAATCTTTATATTAAAAGAGCTGGCACTGACATAATTTGACTTAATTCCATAAATATGCATAGAAGTCCTGATGCACATCATCTACTATACTCCACCTGCATGATGCGAGATGAATCAGGCACCATCCACTGTCCCTCTTGTTAAGGAGTCCACAACTGTGCTGGCTGGACAGACACGTATAGAACTGGTTGTAATGTACTTGAGATAACTGGTATATTCTGGTGGTAGGAATAAGAGGCTCTGGCAGCACGGAGTAAAGAGTGAGGATCCCGGAAGGCAACCTGCGCGTAGGGAGAGTGGAAGCTCACCCGAGGAGGTGACATTTGAGCTGGTTGCAAAGGATGAACAGGATGAGACCAGGCAGAGGAGAGGCATTCCAAGTGAAGAAAATAACAATTATCCACACATGCCAAGCTTTTCAGAATGGACTTTTAAAAGCGTTTTACTTCAAAAAGGTTTCAATGTGCAATGTCTAACATGAAACAAAAATTACCATGTAGATTGTTTCTTTATGACAACCTGCTCTTCTCCCAAGGACCCTAGCTGTTTGGGAAGCACAGGGAGTAAGAAGGGGATGTGAAGTACTTTGGTAGATATGGAGAAAGTGAGAATGCTGCAGTAACTGAACTAAAGATTAGAATTGGCACTGTAGGCCTGTGAGGGGGGAGGGCTACCAGTGAACTGAGAAAAAGCAAAAGTGTTTTAAGCGGACTGCAATAGCACCCCTTTTCAGTCTGCTGAAAACACAGGCCTTAACCTTCTTAAGAAAGAGTCTGCTAAAACATAGTCTGCCAGGCCTATCAATCACAGGGGCTGCAGATTTTGCTCTGAGCTGGGACCTGTTAGTCAGAAGCAAGGAGAGCAAGGAGAGCGGATCATTTTCTCTCAATAATTTAATCACACTGGTGTGAGTGGAGGTGAGGGCTGAGCTGCAGCCTTCATATCTACTTCTTTCCCAGAGGGCAAAGGAAGGGTGGAAAAGCAAGGTCCCCTGGGTGGACCTGGAGAGAGAAAAAAGTTCTGGGACTTCCCTTGTCTTCAGCTGGGTTCTAGGAAAAGGCCAGGGGTGACAATGGCTCAAGTGAAGATGACCAGTAAATGGCTGGGAAGACCAAGAAGACAGACTGTGACCTGTTTCACAGTGCCTAACTAAACCAAAATTTCAAATTCTTAAGTTAGCTAGAAACATATTTCATTTATTCACATTTAAAAACATCAAGTTAATTCATTCATACTGGCATTTAAAAAATGTGTGTAAGAGACGTACAAAAACTGAATTGTGTTCATTGTTCACCTTTCTTTGAGTCATCTACATACAGAGCCAAGTTGTAGGAGGGATGTATTCAGGAGGACAAGCCTTGGAGATTTCACTCTTTTATTATTCTCCGTATAAAGAAGAGGTTTGTGTTTGGATCCATGTGCCACCCACACCTCTTCCCTGGGCATGTGGCCATGAGGCAGGGGGCAGGGGCTGCCCTAGGCTAAGGTGACGTGGGTTCTGGCTTCCAGTTCTGGGTCTGCCACTGACCTGCTATGTGAACTTGGGCTGGTCACAGCTTTCTCAAGTAAGAATGAGAAGCAAGAACTGTACTCTTTTCCTGGCTGTTTTCTGCTCCAGTGCTCTCTGATTCTATAGAACAATATTATGTTCTAGAGAAATGTTTTCTTCTTTCTGGGTCTTACACATTTCCTTTTTTAAAAATAGCCACTGTAATAACAACAATGCCCCATCTAGTGTTAAAACAGGGAACATGGTCCAGGACTGCAGAATGAGGAATGGCGCTCAGGTCTTTCCTGGCTTGGGGCTCTGAATGGCTATTGAAGGTATGGATGCTGCCCAGGTGGTTTTGTTGGATCTCAATGACTCAACTTTATAAAAGAGGGCATTTTTTAAAAGACTGTGTTTTACAACTTTTATGTGTGATGTACAACACCAGCACAATAGGACCGTTACCAAGGGCCCGTGCAACAATCTTTCCTATTATTTTTACTGGCAGCTATCACCAAAAGCCAAAGAGCCTCCTGGGGATGGAGGTCATCAGGCAGCCCCTTCCTGATGGGAGATAAGAAGAGATTCTGGGTGTGACGCAAGCAATTCAGCTAAGCTCTGGCTCCTCACTGAAATCATCACAGACATAAACCTGGGAGTTCAGCAGGGTTTAATCACTTCAGCCTTCCCTTTTCATTGCTTTCTTTCTGAAAGCTCCCATGAGGAAAACATCTCCAATCTGGGTAATAGCTAACCACACACTCTTAGAACTTTCCAGGTTCCACAGTAGTCTGTCCCCCCTCTTCCTAAATTCCATCCAACAAGAAAGGAAATCAAGGGAGGAAACAAATGTAAATACTGAGACAATGCAGGCATCTTTGAAACAAATGATCATCTTCCTTCTTGTGTGTTTGTCCTGTGCCTTTTTTTTTCATTAAGTGCCAAGACAATTTAATTTGTCTACTGCCATATAAAAATGGCCTCATTTTGGAATCTACCTCCTTTTCGGAACCCAGGTCAGTGAAATATTTGTGGAATGACTACAGCATGCCAGACACTGTCTTAATGATGTCTGGGCTGAGAGAACAAAATGAGCCTGGACTCAAATTCTCCATCACACTGTCACTTGCTCAGAGCTTTGTGGCCTAGATTACCAGAATTTTCAGTGGCAAGGATTTCCGTTTTTTTTTTCTTCTTAAACCTGAGTTTCTTGATGGTTGAGTACATCCCAGTGGCTCCTTATCTCCTAGAATGCTTAAATGCCTACTGGGCCTACGGCTTTAACTCACCCGCTTGTAAACCTCCGTTGATCTCTCCTAACTGGCTGCCTCTTTATGCCCTCCATGGCTATTCTGCCTTCTGGGCTTACCTTCTAGTCAAATACTTGGAATTCTCCTGTTTATAAGCCCCATCTAACTTCTGCCCAACCTTCAGCCATGGCTTGCCAGTTTAATCTATCTCTACTGTGATCCATATCCCCCAATCAGCTTGGTTCTCACATGCCTCAAATTGCCCCTAACTCCCTCATCCAACAATCCCATATTCCTATTTCACAGTCTTCATGCCCATCCTGGGAGCACAGCACTCTTTGACTAAAGTTTAGAATGATAGTCTCCAGTCAGTCCTGTCCTACTAGTCAAACCCTAATCTCAATCCAGGTCTGGCAGCTGCGATAATCTTGAGTACAATATGAACTGGCAATCAGCAAGTGGGGTAGCTCAGACAGAACACTGGCAAATGACATTTGCCTTAGAGGGCCATGAGAACAGTGCCTCTGATTAATACCAAAGAAAGAAAACATCCAGAATATTTCTTGAACACCTAGAGCAATGCCTAGTACACAACAGAAGCTCAAAAAATTGGCAAATTATAGAAAGATGTCTTTTAAATAACCTATTGCAAATGTTCAGAGACATGATTGCCTATTGTAAGCTTCTTCTGGATAAACTGTCTGATTCATGTGTATATACCAAGGGCCCAGTACAGTGCCTGACATATATAGTAGGTTTGATAAATATTTGTTGAACTGAAATGACTTTGCTGAGAAAAGCATGTCAATGTCACTTTGTGGAGTGTGGATGAGCAGGATATCTTAGGATGTCTACACTAAAGGATCAGTTTGGTTGGGCCCCTAAATTTACATGCCAAGGTGTTCTTAAGGCACTATAGCATGGGAGTCTATCAGATGGACATGGACCACAACAGGAGAGGGGTAGGAACCCTGCAAGATAGTCTGTGCCCTGACTTACATTGCCCCTCTACTGGAATTCTCTGGACCTTTGGGTTTCATCCAGGATGCAGGAGATCTTTTTGACATCTTTTTTACTCATTCATATGCAAAAGGAGAAATCTGGGTCTGGCCAAGCATCTCCAATGCTGGAAACATACACAAGCATAAAACAGCCAGCTATAGCCCTTCTAATGGAGACCTTCATAGCTGCCATAACAGCTGATGGATTGGTGTAAGGCTAGTGGTTTCGAAGTTATATTTTGTATTTATTGTTGAAGCTATCAGAAATGTAGAGAACACTGAGGTCAATCAAGAGTGTATGATTTTCCAAGTATATTAAAATGTGTTTGTGTTCCTTTCATACAAAATATAAAGCATTCATCTTTAAAATGTTCACAGCAATCAATGTCTTTAATTGAGCAGAAAAGCATACACAGATATAGAAAAGTTTAGTCCTAGCTGTGGCTCCTGACAATCATCTTCAGAGATAAATTTCCACAATGGATGTTTCAATTAAGACAGTAATATTTATTGAAAGGTAAACCATAAATGTATAGCCACTGGAAACATTATTGAACAGAAGTAATTTATGCTGCAGCTGGTGCACTGCATTTTCCCACTGCTTTGATTTTTATCAGCATTTGTCAATTAATCAACATGAACCTTGTAAAACATGTTCTCTTATTAGTTGGAACAGGCAATTGCTTGCAGACTTTGCAGGAGAGGTCTTTTAATAATTTGCTAATTGTGCAAAGACAGATTTAAATTAAAAATAAAAAGGTAAACTCTCATTACCACTGTACCTAAATAGGACTTTGTTTAAGCTTAGCCTTGCCAATTTAAATATCGTCAATGGTTTAATTTTTTAAAAAACTTCAAACGGCAAAGGAAGATTAAGACGAAGATCAACTTAGCTCCAGGTTTTTAAAATTTAAGAGCATTTTTGTTTGCACCTTTGCCATTTCAAAGGGTTACTAGCCTTGAGGCTATAGTGGTAAGACAAATCGACTACATTTTATTGGCAGAAAAGTGAAGAGAAAAAAGAAAAAGCAAAAGAAACAGGAAATGCAGCAGCACAAAGAGCAATCCAGTGGTAAAGTTCTTTCTTCCTTTTTTTTCCCCTTTTTTACCTCCACTCATTCTTCATTCCTCTAGATGAGATGTCACCTCCCTACTTTTGACTGCTGGTTCATTTTCAGTCCAGTAAGTGAGAAAGAAGCTGAGTCAAGCCCCCTCTTTGGGTAATCCATGCACCAGCACACTCGCCAACTCTCCTGGCAGCCAAGCAAGTACTTTAACTCCGAGCGGCATCACCACCAACAAGCATTCTGCAGCCATCTAAACGGACGCGACTGAGTTTAAAACGGGTAACATACCTTGGAGAGCAATTTCTACACTGGGGTCTGCAGGGCTGAATCGAGAAATCCGCACAATCTTAGAAGTGTCAGTGAAACTTAAAATGAAATGGCATGCCTTAGGCATTTATAAGAGTAAGAATTCTGCACAGAGTTCACAGAGACAATGTTTGTTGAATGAAGATGGGCCTTGCCAGATACAGGGTAGGCAAAGTGCTTTGCTGCTGAGCTCCTTTTATGAGTTTAGAGGCCCAAGTCGCTCTCTGCCTGCTCAAACTGGCTTATCAATCCGTTCCATTCCATTCTGTTCTCAGTTCTAAATAAGTCATTATTTCAGGCACATTTCCCTAAGCAGACGCAAACACTGTTTTCCAGTGTGAGACTCCCTTGGGCAAATTAGGTTTCTTGGAAAAGGGTCAAGGAGCGATCAAACAAAATCCCTCCTAGAAACAAGCGGTTTCAGGGGACACTGTGATTCATGCAGGCTACAAGTCACATTTTATCCACTGCTTCGGCAGTAATGTTCAATCTGACAGGGCCAGTTATGGGGAGCAAAATCCTGCTACCTGCAGTTTCTTTTTAAGGTAATAATAAATGGGTATATTTCTTATGGAAACAAAACTGATGATCATAAAACAATCAGTGGAAAGTTTCCTTTTCTAATATTTTGAATTAAAAGGTGTTAAACACGTTTTAATTTCTTAATAAAACTGTAGTAAAATAACTTTCATAAGGCAAAAGTTCATATCTTCTATTCTCACAGTCTTATCTAACAAACATGAAATACTTCTAAAATAGATACTTATTTTTATTTTTTGAGATGGATGAGATGGAGTCTCGCTCTGTCGCCCAGGCTAGAGTGCGGTGGCCAGATCTCAGCTCACTGCAAGCTCCGCCTCCCAGGTTTATGCCATTCTCCTGCCTCAGCCTCCCGAGGAGCTGGGACTACAGGCGCCCGCCACCTCGCCCAGCTAGTTTTTTGTATTTTTTAGTAGAGACAGGGTTTCACCAACACAAAGTCAGCCTTCTCCAGTGCAGTAGCCATCCCCTCCCCACTTCTCACCTCCTACTACCCCCCACTTACCAAATGGGAATGTGTATATGAATCCCCCCTGGAATCTGGTTAAAGTTTATGCTCCCAATCAGTAAGGTCAGAGTGGAGCCTGAGCCTCTGTATTTCCAACAAGCTCCCTGGTGATGCTGATACTCCTGGTCCATGGACCACACTTTGGGTAGGAAGAGTCTACACTTACTCTACTCAACTTCTCTCCAATCTGCCCTCAAACACACCATGCTCCCTTCCCCACCAGCTGGAGGGGGCTCTGCTCCCAGGCCCCAGGACAGACACAGTTAAGGTGTGAAAACCTCCTTATTACCCAAGGGATCCTCCAGAGAGGTAGTCCCTTACTTTCAGCAGGGCGCAAATCTACCTATTTCATTCTCACACACAGGGTGCCACCCCTGTGCTGGGCACTGTGAAGTGCTCTGTACATATTAATTGGGAGTACTCATTTCCAAAACATGTACACATTTGATAAAAAGTGTGCATGTTGTGTTGGTGTGTGCTTACTTGATTATTACTGAAGTTAAACATATTTTCATCCATGTATTGACCATTTTTCTCTGTCCTTCAATGAAACATCTGCTGATTTCCTTTGCTCATTTTTTCCCTCTCTTTGTCTGATGAGTTTCTCTTCTTTTTGTTTGTTAGTTTGTTTGTTTTGAGACAGTCTCACTCAGTGGCCTGGCTGGAGTGGAGTGGTATGATCTCAGCTCACTGCAACCTGTGTCTCCAAGGTTCAGGTGATTCTCCTGCCTCAGCCTCCCGAATGTGTCACCACACCCGGCTAATTTTTGTATTTTTAGTAGAGATGGGGTTTCACCATGTTGCCCAGGCTGGTCTCAAACTCCTGACCTCAAGTGATCCACCCACCTCTGCCTCCCAAAGTACAGGGATTACGGGCGTGAACCACCACACCCCGCCTGTCCGATGAATTTCTAAGAACATCTTAAAGAATATTACTTCCTTCTGACATATCTTTTACCAAGATCCTTCCCAGTTTTTTGCTTAAGTTTGATCCATTTTTTTCTTCCACAAAATCTCCTTGTATATGTATTAGTTTTTTCCTTTGTTCAGTTCTTCCACTGTTCTGAGGCTTAGAAAGTCCTTTCATACCGAGACATCAAACAGATCCCATGAGAGTAGCTGAGATTGCATGTGTGGGCCACCCCTCCCAGCTATCACTCCCTTTCTCTGAGTCAATTTTTCTCTCTGAGACTCGCCTACTCCATGAACTCAGGAAATGTCACTACAGGTGGCCCCAGCTCCCATTTACCTCCCCATAGGGAGCTCCTCTCTCCAGTTCCAACTTCAAAACTCCCAAGGAAGCGTTCTGGTTCACTCGCTTGGGCCACTGGCCAGAGGGATGGGATACTCTGAAAGATTCAGCTAGAGTCCCGGGCCCAGCCCAGGACCCTCACTCTGCCCCGTGGTGAGATGCCAGGGCTGGGATTCAGGGAGAAGAAAGGAGGTTCCTGCGCAGTCATTCCTGCCTTCCGCGGCTGCGGGCTCCCTGCCCCATCCTGTGCACGAAGCGGGAGCTCCTGCTGTCTGGCAGCAGCTGCTCTGCAGGGGACGGTAGAAAGTTCATCCTTGGCCGGGCGCGGTGGCTCACGCCTGTAATTCCAGCACTTTGGGAGGCCGAGGCGGGCGGATCACAAGGTCAGGAGATTGAGACCACGGTGAAACCCCGTCTCTACTAAAAATACAAAAAAAAAAGTCAGTCGGGCGCCGTGGCGGGCGCCTGTAGTCCCAGCTACTCGGGAGGCTGAGGCACGAGAATGGCGGGAACCCGGGAGGCGGAGCTTGCAGTGAGCCGAGATAGCGCCACTGCACTCCAGCCTGGTGGACAAAGCGAGACTCCGTCTCAAAAAAAAAAAAAAAAGAAAGTTCATCCTTAACCCCAGCCTTCCAGTCAAGGTTCCCACCAGTCTGCAAGTGTCACATGCCGCTGGGTCAAACTCTAAGATCCCTTTTAGAGGATCCCATTCGCTCCCTCCCTTCCGCCGCCTTGCAGCGCCGAGAAACAAAGCTCTGAAAGAACCGTCAGATGTCCGTGCGCTGGGGCCTTTCCAGGATGGCGGGGCGCAGTCGTTTCTGGGTCGGGATGACGCCTGGAACCAGGCGGGGTCCCTGGCACCAGGATCCCGAAAAGCAGACCTGCGTCTCCTTGTCCAGCTCGTTCCTCTTCCCCTTGCCGTCGGCCCCCTGCATCCGCCGTCCTCCCTCCCAATCGAGGGCCTCCAGCTCCAACTCCACCCTCCCAGCTGTGCGTTCATAGCGACCGCCCTCCCTGTAGGGGCACACGGACCTGGAGGTGGAGTCTTGGTCTCCAACAAGGCTGGCCAGGATTGGACAGAAACCGAAGGGGCGAGGCGGGTCCGGGGGTGCTGCGCTCCAATTGGGTACTGTCCCGGGGAGTGGAGCCTGAGCCCCTATTTCCCGCGGCCGCCCTGAGCCTGCCACAGCCGCTGCCCACACCACCATCAGCGTATTCACTGCCATCCCCGCTGTCCTTGCAGCCTCCACCATGGGCCTAGAACTGTACCTGAACCTGCTTTCCCAGCCCAGCCGCGCCGTCTACATCTTCGCCAAGAAGAATGGCATCCCCTTCGAGCTGCGCACTGTGGATATTATCAAAGGTGGGCCCAACCCGTTTCCCCGTGTGTCCACAAATCCAGTGCACCCCCAGGCCCCTTGCCCTGCTCCGCCCTGAGCGTCTCGCTGCCCGCACAGCCCCCTCACCTCCTCCTGCAGCGTCTGCCACCAGAGAATGCTGTCGATTGAGTGACCTTGGAGGGATCACAGCTTTCTCTGAACCTTAGCTTGCTTTCTGAAAAGGTGGATAATGTTACCTTCTGAAAAGGTGGATAATGTTACCTTCTGAAAAGGTGGATAATGTTACCTTCTGTTCTGTAGGGGTGGAAAGAAAATACTTTATGGAGTTTTCAGAATCTTTTTTTTTTTTTTTTTTTTTTTGAGACGGAGTCTCGCTATCACCCAGGCTGGAGAGCAGTGGCCGGATCTCAGCTCACCGCAAGCTCCGCCTCCCAGGTTCACGCCATTCTCCTGCCTCAGCCTCCCGAGTAGCTGGGACTACAGGCGCCCGCCACGTCGCCCGGCTAGTTTTTTGTATTTTTTAGTAGAGACGGGGTTTCACCGTGTTAGCCAGGATGGTCTCGATCTCCTGACCTCGTGATCCACCCGTCTCGGCCTCCCAAAGTGCTGGGATTACAGGCTTGAGCCACCGCGCCCAGCCGGGAGTTTTCAGAATTCTTGCGTGGAATGCACGCATTTAAATTCACAAAGCCCGGAAGACGTTGGAAAGGACATGCTGTTGTAAGAATTAAGAGATGGGAAGAGATGAGCCACCCCAGTTTGCCTCCCTTCCCCTTGCCCACCAGAGTCCTGGCTAGAAAACTTCTCTGCATCCACCTGCTGCACCTGGCCCCACCCACCAAACCCCCCCAGCTGCCCCACAATGTGGCAGGGCAGGGAGGCCCATCCAGGGAGTGGGGCTGATCCAGCCCTCTGGAACCAGACCTTGCTGTTTCTCAGGGGTGTGGGGCTCTGCTTGGGGAGGGAGAGGGAGGGTGGAGAGGTGCAGCCTTTTTACGCTGAAGATCTTTTTTTTTTTTTTTTTGAGAGGGAGTCTCACTGTGTTGCCCAGGCTGGAGTGCAGTGGCCGGATCTCAGCTCACTGCAAGCTCCGCCTCCCGGGTTTATGCCATTCTCCTGCCTCAGCCTCCCGAGTAGCTGGGACTACAGGCGCCCGCCACCTTGCCCGGCTAGTTTTTTGTATTTTTTAGTAGAGACGGGGTTTCACTGGATTAGCCAGGATATCTCGATCTCCTGACCTCCTGATCCGCCCCTCTCGGCCTCCCAAAGTGCTGGGATTACAGGCTTGAGCCACCACGCCCGGCCTACGCTGAAGATCTTGTCTGACTTCTTCCTCTTCAGGGCAGCACAGAAGCAATGAGTTCTTCCAGATCAACAGCCTGCAGAAAGTGCCTGTGCTCAAGGATGGTGATTTCATCTTGACCGAAAGGTGCCCTCCTTCCCTCTCCCCTCCCACATCCGGAGCACATGTGACCCTGGTTGTCCCCACTGTGTGGGCCCTCCCATACCCCATGGGGCAGCAAGGGGAAAGGAGAGGGATCTGGGGAGAAGGTACAGCTTGGGGTGTGCCCGGGATGAGCAGGGGCTGACAGAGCATGTCCCCGCACCTCTCATCTTTGGCGTCATCTGAGCCCCAGGGCCTCTCTGCTCCCAGACTGAAGGATATTGGAAGAGAAGACAAGGGAACATTTTTCCAGTGTTGCACAGAGTAGGTTCAACAAATGCAAGCTGAAAAGAGCCTCTAGTGACTTGTGGCAGACTACCCCAATCTGCCCAGGCCAGGCCTAGAGGCCAGTGCCATGGCCCAAGGGCACAGCTCGTGGTGAGGTCCAGCCGCTGGGCAGGAAGAGGACAAGAGGTCAGGTGGCTGCAGAAGTGATGGCTGCAGGACCTGTCAGAGGAGGGCCGAAGACCTGCCTCCCCTCGTGATCCCTGATCCATGCACGTGGGCACACAAGTGACTCCACGGAGCATCCACCGTGTGCTGGCCCCATGCTGCGTTCCAGTGGTCCAGGGAGCCTTTTCTGAGCTTCACTGCCTCAGACAAGTCACTTGACCATTCTGACCTTGAGTTTTCTCTTGTGCTAAAGGGCTAACGGGAGTCTCTACCTCATAGGGCAGCTGCTGGGATATCACAGACATGAGGTTCTCAAAGTGCAAAGCAGAAGGTCCAGCCAAGAGTCGGTGCCTAAGAAAACAAAGACAGGAGGAGACTCCGGGGAGGAGGGGTTGGTGTTGGGGAGCTGGAGATGGAGGGTGAGGCTGGAGGGCAGTCCTTCAAATGCAGAGAAACCCCCAGGCCCCACTGGCGGATGGGAGCAGCTGGGGGTAAAGGCCTGGTGCCAGTGTCCTTACAGCCACTGCCCATTCATTCCCAGCTCAGCCATCCTGATTTACCTGAGCTGTAAGTACCAGACGGCGGACCACTGGTATCCATCTGACCTGCAGGCTCGTGCCCGTGTTCATGAGTACCTGGGTTGGCATGCCGACTGCATCCGCGGCACCTTTGGTGTACCCATGTGGGTCCAGGTGAGGAGAGCCATCTGGAGAGTGGTTGGCATTCAGAGAGTAGTTGGGAGTAGGCAGGGGCCATACACTGACCCACTCTCTGCCCCCATCAGGTGTTGGGGCCACTCATTGGGGTCCAGGTGCCCGAAGAGAAGGTGGAACGCAACAGGACTGCCATAGACCAGGCCCTGCAATGGCTGGAGAACAAGTTCCTGGGGGACAGGCTTTTCCTTGCTGGCCAGCAGGTGACGCTGGCTGATCTCATGGCGCTGGAGGAGCTGATGCAGGTGTGAGCTCAGCCTGTGGGCAGTGTCCCTCTTCGTGCCACACCCATGAGGCAGACAGAAACACTGAGGCCTAGAGAAAGCCAGGACTTTGCCCGGAGTCATAGAGCAAGTCTCTGGATGATCTGGGGCCAGAACCCTGAGCTTCTGCCTCCTGCCTGGGTATGGGGTCTCACCCCGGCTGCTCTTGGGCTCTAAAGCTGAACAAACTGCCTGGGCCTCCATGGTCCATTCATCTGAGGGCTGGGGAACGGACCATGTCTCTGATACATTTGCCCATGGTTCCAGCATTCGGGTTGGCAGTGACAATTGGGAAAGTTGTATCCCCACAACCTTTTCATCCTTGTTCCTGCAGCCGGTGGCTGTCGGCTACGAACTGTTCAAGGGACGGCCACGACTGGCAGCATGGCGTGAACGAGTGGAGGCTTTCCTGGGTGCTGAGCTGTGCCAGGAGGCCCACAGCCTCATCTTGAGCATCCTGGAACAGGCGGCCAAGAAAACCCTCCCAACACCCCCACCAGAGGTCTATCCGACTATGCTACTTCGAATTGCCAGGATCCCCTGAAGGGTCTGGGATGGGGCCCAGGAGATTCGCCATGAGGATTCATTCTGTTACTTACTTGCCCCTGTTTATCTTTCCCTCTTGCCCCAGTCCCTTCTCTCCAGCTTCATGTGAAGCTCTGCACAGGCAAGACAGTGTCCTTGGCAGTGCTGCTTCTCCTTAGGTACAGCAGACATAACCAGTAAGAGACTAAATCTGCAATACATAAAAAAACTCCTACAAATCAGTAACGTGAAGAACACTCAAAAATTGGCAAATGTCATCAGTGTTTTTTTTTTTTTTTTTTTTTTGAGACGGAGTCTCACCCTGCCGCCCAGGCTGGAGTGCAGTGGCCGGATCTCAGCTCACTGCAAGCCCCGCCTCCTGGGTTTATGCCATTCTCCTGCCTCAGCCTCCCAAGTAGCTGGGACTATAGGCGCCCGCCACGTCGCCCGGCTAGTTTTTTGTGTTTTTTTAGTAGAGACGTGGTTTCACCGTGTTAGCCAGGATGGTCTCGATCTCCTGACCTCATGATCCGCCCGTCTCGGCCTCCCAAAGTGCTGGGATTACAGGCTTGAGCCACCGCGCCCGGCCCATCAGTGTTTTAAATATAATAAAGATTCCAAACACTTTGAATAGGGAACCAAGAGTTACTGGTTTTACTACGTTGTTATGTTATGCATATGGAGTAAAAGTCGGTGCTAGTAACCCTCATCATGGTTAACCAAAGTAACTTCATAATAGCAAGTCAACATAATTGTATTACCAGGGCAACAAAATATTAAGTAAGTAACCAATTCGAATTGCCAACTATTAAAGGATGTAGGGGATGTTTCACAGGGAATAGCAATGATCTTTGAAGTCTAGGAAGCTTAAAAGATTTCTTTTAACAAGCATTCATGTCTTCTAGGACAGTTTTGTAATAACAGCAGATAGTAGGATTGTACATTGTCACACAGACCTCCATGTATATCCATGGGATGGACCTCATCACAATCATTTTAACAGAGAGAACTTAATATAAAGAATTGGTGGCTGGGCGCGGTGGCTCAAGCCTGTAATCCCAGCACTTTGGGAGGCCGAGACGGGCGGATCACGAGGTCAGGAGATGGAGACCATCCTGGCTAATAAGGTGAAACCTCGTCTCTACTAAAAAATACAAAAAAACTAGCCGGCGAGGTGGCGGGCGCCTGTATTCCCAGTTACTCGGGAGGCTGAGGCAGGAGAATGACGTAAACCCGAGCGGCGGAGCTAGCAGTGAGCTGAGATCCGGCCACTGCACTCCAGCCTGGGTGACAGAGCGAGACTCCGTCTTAAAAAAAAAAAAAAAAAAAGAATTGGTAACCAGGCATTAGAGAACTCCAAAGACAGAGAATCCAGATTAACGCGGAGGTAAACACTGCAAGAAACTGCTACCCCTAGGGCTGGGGGATCAAGGGAGGACATTGGAATTTGGAAGACCAAGATGCTGGAGGGGCTCTGAGGAATTCAAACCTCTAAGAAGGGTGTTGCTAATCCCCCTAGCATCACCTTCTAAGAAGGGCAGGGTTCCCCAGTTTGCCCTGAGGTCTTCACAGGAGGCCATCTGGCTGTGGATGCAGTTCTCAAGTGTGACAGTAGATGTCACTGCTGACCAATAAACACACTATTCCATACACATACTGGGCTACTTGCCCACACGTCTTGTGGCCTTGGTGCCCCCACTTCCCATGCCTGCCCTGTGCCCACCATGTGCCACTCCTAGCCAGAAGTATTCCAAGCAGCAACCATTGCAACTGCCCTGCCTTAAGGGTGCCTGGTGGTGGCTTCTGTCTTAGGTCCCATTCCGAATGTCTGTCTCTCGAGCGATTTCTCATACTTTGGGGGACACGCTGGCCTGCTTTCCTGGGCCTTTTCCATTACCAATCCCTCTCCCCATCAGACATTGGGGATTGCGGCCACAGCCTGTGCTTTCTTGATCCCTGCTGGCTGCCTTTGGATTGTTCCTAATTGGATGGCTTTACTTTCAACAGACACTCCAATAAAAAACATGAAATAAAGAATAAAGTCAGTCAGTCCCAGTGCTGTGTAGGTGGCAGTAAGTCCGGGAGACCGACGTCAGCTGAACTAACCATGGTGTGCTTCATTGTTAAATGGGGCCAGCAGGATCCCCAGTTAACCTGGCAGGAGGAGGGGCAGGGAAGGGTCCTGAGAAGTGACCTTGAGTTCCACTTAGTGCTCTTGGCAGAGGGAAGGGCTTGGGCTAGCGCTGGAGGCGTGAAGATGGGGTGTGTTCAGGGCTCTCCAGCAGTCCAGGCGTGGGAAGGGGACGCTGAGAAGGGAACCGTAGCAAGGTGAGGACTGACTTTCAGCCATGTGACTGAATTGCCTGTGTGTGGTGCGTGTATATGTGTATGAATGTCAGTGACTGTGTGTGTGTGAACGTGAGTGAATTGTGTGAATTGAGTGAATTGTGTGTGTTTATGTGTGGGCGTATATGCCTGTGATGGTAGTGAACTGTGTGTACGTTGGTGTATATGTGTGCGAATTTGGTGTGTAAATGTGAGTGAGCAGTGTGAATTTGTGTATGTGGGTGTATGTGTGTGAATGAGTGAATTGTGTGATTTTGTTGGTGTGAATTGTGTGCCTGTGTCTGTGAGGGGGTGTGTGTGTGTGTATTGTTTGGGAGGGGGTTGGTGTGTATGTGTGTCAATGTGAGTGAATTGTGTGACTTTATTGAATGTGAGTGAATTGTGTCATTGTGTGGGTGTATATGTGTGCGTACATGAGTTAACTGTGTTACTGTGTGAACGTGTGTAAATGGTATGATTGTGTATGTGGGTGTATATGTGTGTGAATGTGATACATCGTGTGACTGTGTGTGGATGTGGGTGAATGTGTGAATGTGCGTGGCTGTGTGTCAATGACTGTGTGAGTGTAAGTGTGCAGGTGGTAGCTCAGGATTTAAGGTACTTTAGGGGAATCATTCTTTGGCTCTGGTCCTTGGTTTCCTTTCTATGAAACAAGTTGAGTGAATTAGGCAGTCTCTGGCATTCCAGGATTTCGTCTCAGGTCTAAACAGGATTTTGTAAAGTGAAAGCACCATCCCTTGGGCATCCTGGGAGGTGTCCCTGCCCTCCATGGCTCGCCTTCTGCCACATGGCCCAGCAGCAGCTACTCTGCAGGACCGTGTGCTGCCATGACAGGTACCGATGCGCGCTGGTGCGGGCCTGCAGGTCCTGGGGATACCAGTGGTCAGGCGCTTTGTACATGCAGCTCATATGCAGCAAGATAGCCACACTGAGGGGACATGGCAGGGGCAGAAGGCATGCCCTGATCACTCTTCAGGCATTTTCTGGGGCATTTTCACTATCCCCATGATGCAGAGGAGAAACGTGAGGCTCAGAGAGGTTAGGTAACTGCCCAGGGTCACACAGCCCTCCACGAGGCCAGACTATCATCTGAACTAAGGGCAGGAAGTAAGAAACAAAATATCATGAACTTCAGCAGGGGATCAGGGAAGGCTTCCAGGAGGAAGGGGCACCCAGTGTGAGTCCAAAGAATGAGAGCAAGTTGGGTATCTCCCCAACATATCCAAAGCATGGACAGGGCCAGGAGCAAGGCCAGCAGGAGAGAACCTTCCAGGTGACATGGCAGCATTGCTTCCCACCCCGTCCCATCCCCTGTCCACCTATGGTGAAGCGTTGTGCAGTGTGACCCCCAGAGCTCATCGTGCCTCTGTGGGTGTCGGACCCTCCAGTGATCCCAGGCTCTGAATGTGAATCCAGCTCCACCACGGAGGCACTGTGTGGCCTCGGTAAAGGACGCCACCATGCAGCCACCAACCTGGAGGCCGTTTTTGGCTTTCATTTTTCCCGCCCACCTCCGACCCTTCAGCAAACCCTGCAGTTAGAGTTTCAAGAAAAGTCAGAACCGACCACCACCCCGCCCCTCAACCCTGCACCACCACCACCACCTTGGTCTGGGGCTCCAGCGCCGCCTGCTGGATGACTGCAGTAGCTGTCTCACCCCCACCAGGGGATCCTTTATGACGCAAGTCAGATCACAGTTCTCCTCTGCTCAAAACCCTCTGACGACTCAATCCACCTGCAGTAAGACCCAAAGCCTTCCCAGTGTCCCATGCTACCCTCTGTCCTGACCTCCTGCTCTTCCTGCTCACTGCACCTGCCCTGGCCCATTGCTCTCCAGTCTGCACCCCACGCATTGTCCCACCTGGAGCCTTCACCCTTACTCTTCCCTCCAGTCAGAACACCCTTCCTCTCATGCCTTGCGCATTCCTACAGCTCTCTGCTCAGATGCCACCTCCTCCAGGGAGTCTTCCCTCAATATCCTACTCATAGCGACACATGCCCCCACTCTTACCCTGTGTATTTTTTCCATGGCATCCATCCACATCTGATATGTTACATGTTTACATGGGTTACTGTCAGCTCCCGTTGTATTAATGGAATGTGATCCCATGAGGGGAAGGGCGTAGACACGTTCGCTGCTCAAGCCCCAGGGCTGAAATGGGGTCTGGCCCTGGTGGATGTTTAGCAAGTAGCCACTGAGGCTCGCTGAGTGGTCCCTTGACTCTCCAGGGAAACAGTACTTGCCCCACAGGGTTTGTGGGCAAAATGGTAGCGCTAAGATGCCTGGTACAGCTGCTCCTCGAAACTTAGCACTCTCCTTCCTTCAGAGGGCTGGGCTGGTGGTGAGGAGGCCTGGAAGCAGACTGGGCATTTTGGCCTTCTGCAAGTCCCTCCCCTCCTCCAGCCTCAGTTTCCTCATTTGTACAATGCAGGAGGGGACTTCTATAGCCCCTCTCAACACTGGGCACCTCTGCCTGCCTCAGCCCATTCTTCACCCTGGGGCTGGTGCAGAGCCCACAGTCCATGATCCAAGCCATCAACAGTGAACAGACAGATGACTGACTGGCCCCACAAGGCCTGGCAGCAGCCCAGGGACCGGTAACCTCTCAGCCAAGGTGAAGTCCCCATCCTTCAAGGCCTGGCACCTTCCTCAGAGGGTTCACCTGGGCAAAAGCAACGCTGTGTTGCTGGCCTGCAGGCGAGATCAGAGAGGTGAGTGGGGAGAACCCTGAGTTCTCTGAGGTCTCTGCCCACCCACACCCCAAAATCCCAGCACCAGCTTTCTGAGGCCCCTGTCTGGGAGGCATCAGGGAAGAGGAGGCCTCTCTGCTAGTCACTGGATCACAGACCCTGACCCCATCAGAGGTCCGCCTTTCCTGTGTCCAGCTCCTTGAAACATGGGTCAAGGACAATTCCCTGGAGCTGTAATTCACACCCCACCCCCAGTCAGTTCCATCCATAGGTCAGACCCCTCCAGCCTCCTCCCTGAGCTCTAGGCTTGCCCCCTCTGATTCAGCTTCCTATCCCAGCTGGTGACTTAGGCCCTTCTGACCAGGCTGGGTGACCTGTCTACACCCCAGAGACCCAGCGACACATTTTCCCAACCGTCAGACCAACCTCATTCTTGCTGGGAATCCCTGCCCCGTTCAGCCACTCAGCCTCCAGTGGCTCAGCTCTTCTTCCTTTCCTATGCCAAACTCTCAAGGCTGCCTCCCCACTGGGGGTTCCCAGGTCTGACTCACTTTAGCACTTCAGGCCGGTGCTGGAGGCCGCATTAGGTGCCTGGTTAATGTGTTTGGATCGGAGGACCTCAGTCGAGCCAGGCTCCAGTCTGATCATAGGCCTACATGTGGGCCTCTTTGCCCTACTACTGAATGGACATGCACACCTCTGCCCATTCTCCCTCCACAAACTGCCTCCATGTCCAGCCCCTGTTCTGCAGCAGGTGGCTCACGCTGGTTGTACCAAGGGTAGCAGTTGAGAAGAGTCAGCTGAGCAGGGGCCTCCTTCTGGCCTGCCCAGGGGATTCTGACTCTGCTGTCTGTCCTACTGCCCAGTTATAGTCCTGCCTCCTCCACTGAATTCTGCTCCAGCTGCATCTCTCTATGCCAGCCAGACCAGCAAACACTGGAGCTCAGGGTGAGGGGGCTGGCCTCTCCCACTGCCCTGCCACAGGGCCCTTCCGCCTCTAGCCTCTAGGAGTAGCCCCTTCAGCTGGGTGAAGATAGAGCAAGTCAGATGCAGGAAAAAGAAAAGGCAGAAGAATGCCAAGAAATGCATAAAAGTGGACGAGACCCAGGGCTAGACACGGTGGCGCATGTCTGTAATCCCAACACGTTAGAAGGCTAAGGCAGGTGTATCACTTGAGCTCAGGAGTTCAAGTCCAGCCTGGTCACCATGGTGAAATCCTGTCTCCGCAAATACCAAAAAAAGAAAAAGAAAAAGAAAATAGCTGGATGCAGTGGCATGCCTGTAGTCCCAACTACTCTACTTGGGAGGAGGAAGTGGGAGGATCACTTGAGCCTGAGAGGTCAAGGCTACAGTGAGCCGGGATCATGCCACTGCCCTCTAGCCTGGGCTACAGAGTGAGTCAAAAAAAGGAAGAAGAAGAAGAAGAAGAAGAAGAAGAGGAGGAGGAGGAGGAGGAGGAGGAGGAGAAGGAGGAGGAGAAGGAGAAGAAGAAGAAAAGAAGAAGAAGAAGAAGAAGAAGAGAAGAAGAAGAAGAAGAAGAAGAAGAAGAAGAAGAAGAAGAAGAAAGAAACCCAGGCAGAGGTAAACAAGTACTATTCCACTTAGGAAACAAGGAGGTAGTTTCACTGTTTTTTCCAAGCACATGGTGTGAAGATATTCTGGCCCCACTCCATTTCCCTACCCTCCTTCCGCACCTGCTCTACCCCCTCTTAATTTATAATTTGAAGAATGCTTTGTATTCACTATGCAAAGACGAGGCCTCTTTTAACATAAACAACCAGCAGGGCATGGCAGCTCATGCCTGTAATCCCAACACTTTGGGAGGCGAAGGCAAGAGGATTGCTTGAGCTCAGGAGTTTGAGACCAGTCTGGGCAACAAAGCAAGACCTCCCCTCAGTAATAATAATAATAATAATAATAAATTGGCTGGGCACGTCATCTGCCACCTGTAGTCCCAGCTGCTTGAGGGGCTGAGGCAGGAGGATCGCTTGAGCCTGGAAGTTTGAAGCTGCAGCGAGCCAGGATTGTACCACTGCACTCCAGCCTGAGTGACAGAGTTAGATCCTGTCTCCAAAAGGTAAAAATAATACAAGATAATTATGTAATAGTTTCCACACCGGAGAGTCTGATTCTTCGTGTTAGTCTGCATTCTTGGCCTGACTGCAAAGCAGCGGGGACAGATGGGGATCCGCAGCCGGTATACCCTGGGCCCGGCTGCCCAGCCCAGTGCTTCATAGCTCCACTGTGGGAAGCCTGAAGGGGATGCCGTTCTTCTTGGCGAAGATGTAGACCGCACAGCAGGGCTGGGACAGCAGGTCCAGGTACAGCTCCAGACCCATGATGGGGGTGATGGGGTGGGGCGTGGGAGGGCAGACCTAAACCTAGGGGATGGGCCCTGGGGACGAGCCCAGGGTACAGGCCTAGGAACAGGAACTGCAGGCAGGAACGGCTGGTGGGGGGTGGCGGGCAGGAACTGCTGGGTCACCAAGCCTGCAGTGGTGCACCTCACTAGGAGCCCGGAGCCCGGCCACGCCCTCCTCTCTCAAAGGTTGGCTCCAGAGAACTTTGGGCCAATCAGTGGTGCATCCGCTCTCTCCTTTCTGGGAATCTAGGCTGGGGGTATCTTTCTCTCTAAAAGGGAAGAGGAGAAAGGAGGTGCAGCAGCCTCCTTGCCCAGTAACTGGCCCAGTGCCCAGGATGGAGGCTAGAGGGGAAGGGTGGCTGGCTGCCTGCAAGGCTGACAGCCCCAGACCTCATGAAGGAATGAGCTGTCCCTCCCCAGTCATGAGGGTCATATTTATTACACTCCAGCTAATGCCTCCCCTAGATGGCTGAGGCCCTGTGAGGCCTATCCTGAGGTTTCCAACAGTGCCTGGCATTGCAGAGAACTTCCTACCCACTATTCAAGTGCAACCCTAGGGCTTTTGATGCCTGTGGGTATGACACTCCCATTTCCCCAGGGAGCCTCCCAAGGTAGGAAAACCCTATTCCCAAATCCAAGATTCGGAGAAAGACTGTTGGCAGGAGGATGGTTACTGGAAAACTTGAGAATAGCTTTGCTTCTCTCGTTCCCCATGGTTCCCATCTACCCCCTTTTTTGAGATAGAGTCTTACTTTGTTGAGTAGGCTGGAGTGCAGTGGGATGATCATGGCTCACTGCAGCCTTGACCTTCAGGGCTCAAGTGATCAAGTGATCCTCTCACCTCAGCCTCCCAAGTAGCTGGGATCACAGGCATCACGTCTGGCTAGTTTTAAATTTTTTAATTAATTAATTTTTTTTTTTGGTAGAGACGGGGTCTCACTATGTTTCCCAGGCTGGTCTCCAACTCCTGGGCCCAAGTGGTCTTCTTGCCTCAGACTCCTGAAGTGTTGAGATTACAGGCATGAACCATTGCACCCAATCCCATGGTCCCCATTTAAGACCTATCCCCCCGCAGAAGAGTGCCTTCCTGGCCTAGTGCTGCAGCTCTCTCCAGACGGAGAGGGGCCACATTCTCCTGCCCCTTCAGTTGCCCGCCCCTTTTCAGAAAACACCTTTGGCCAGGATTACTGCAATATCCAATCTCCCTGCTTCTTCCCTGGCTGTCTTCCAGTCCAACCCCCAGCAGCCAGAATATTATTCTAAAACACAACCAGAGCACTCCATTCATTCTAACAGTTTAAAGCCAAACACCTAGGCATGCCATTTAGGCTCCTGAATGGCTGGGTCTTGACCAGGAGAGCTGCTGTCTAGATTTTCTCCTCCTGACCAGTTCCTCAACAGAGATGCAAAGCTACTGATTAATAGTAAGAGTCGGCCAGGCACAGTGGCTCGCGGCTATAATCCCAGCACTTTGGGAGGCCGAGGCAGGCAGATCACCTGAGGTTGGGAGTTCGAGACCAGCCTGACCAACATGGAGAAACCTTGTCTCAATTAAAAATACAAAAGTAGCTGGGCGTGGTGGTGAGTGCCTGTAATCCCAGCTACTCAGGAGGCTGAGGCAGAAGAATCACTTTAACTCGGGAGGTGGAGGTTGTGGTGAGCTGAGATTGCACCACTGAGCTCCAGCCTGGGTAACAAGAGCAAAACTCTGTCTCAAAAAACAAAACAAAACAAAACAAAACAAACAGACAAACAAAAAAACCAGTAAGGGTCATGTTCTGGGAGGCTAACTCAGCCAACTGTTGGGTCACCATGACTATAGCCAACAAATATGGGATGCTGCTGGGCCCTGGGCTGTCAGATAAATTACTTTCCCCAAGAATTAGAAGGCTATAGGAAATGTATTGCTTTTTGTTTCGTTTTGTTCTGGGTTTCTTTGCGTGTTTTTAGAGACAGGATCTTGTTCTGTTGCCCCAGGCTGGAATGCTATGGCTCAATCAGAGCTCACTGCAGCCTCGAGCTCCTGGGCTCAAGTAATCCTCCCACCTCAGCCTCCCGAGTAGCTAGAACTACAGGCATGCACCACCATGCCTGGCTAATTTTTAAAAAAATTTTTTTTGGCTGCATGTGGTGTCTTGGCACCTGTAATCCCAGCACTTTGGGAGGTAGAGGCGGGAGCATCTCTTGAGCACAGGAGTACAAGGCTAGCCTGGGCAACATGGCAAGACCCTGTCTCTACAAAAATAAAAAAATTAGCTGGGCGTGGTGGGGTGCACCTGTTGTCCCAGCTTCTTAGGAGGCTGAGGTGGGACTATTGCTTGAGCCTGGGACCTCAAGGCTGCAGTGAGCTATGACTGTGCCACTGCACTCCAGCCTGGGCAACAGAGTGAGACCCCATCTCTGAAAAAATATTTTTTGGGGGAGCCAGGCACAGTGGCTCACTCCTGTAATTCCAGCACTTTCAGAGGTGGAGAAGCGCAGATCAGTTGAGGTACAGAGTTTGAAACCAGCCTGGCCAACATGGTGAAACCTCGTCTTTTCTAAAAATACAAAAATTAGCCAGGTGTGGTGGTGCATGCCTGTAATCCCAGCTGTTCAGGAGGCTGAGGCAGGAGAATCGCTTGAACCTGGGAGGCAGAGGTTGCAGTAACCTGTGATCGTGCCTCTGCCCTCCAGCCCGGGCAACAGAGCAAGACTCTGTCTCAAAAAAAAAAAAATTTATTTTGAACTCCTGGACTCAAGCAATTCCCCAACCCGGACCTCCCAAAGTACTGGGATTATACGCATGAGCTAGCACTCTCAGCCACATTTATTAATTTCACTCTTGGCAAACATCAGGGAGAAGCTGACCCAAACGGCCTGGGAAGGGGGATTGTCTTTCAGATAGAGACCAAGACTAGGGGTGGGACAGAGGAAAGTCAAATAAATCACACATTAGAGTTAGAAGCAGAGGCTCAGGCTGAGCCCAGGTTTATTATCCAAAATGAAAATGAAATGCAGTGATTAAAGGACACAGGATCTCAGTGTGCATCATTCTCTTTTTTTTTTTTTTTTTTGAGATGGAGTCTCGCTCTATCGCCCAGGCTGGAGTGCAGTGGCCGGATCTCAGCTCACTGCAAGCTCCGCCTCCCAGGTTTATGCCATTCTCCTGCCTCAGCCTCCCGAGTAGCTGGGACTACAGGCGCCCGCCACCTCACCCGGCTAGTTTTTTGTATTTTTTAGTAGAGACGGGGTTTCACGGTGTTAGCCAGGATGGTCTCGCTCTCCCGACCTCGTGATCCACCCGTCTCGGCCTCCCAAAGTGCTGGGATTACAGGCTTGAGCCACCGCGCCCGGCCATGTGCATCATTCTCATTGTGGCTTTCAGGCAGCTGTGGAAGACAGGGTAGGGATGGTGGCCTTGGGAGCTGAGGCGCTCTGGGACTTGGGCAAGTTTTAGGCAAGCCATTCCTGCTTTCTGGGCCATTAGAAATGAAAGTGCTTTGTGGACTGTTGAGGGCAGTGCAGGGGTAAGGCTTCCCAGCTCACCGGATCATGGCCAGCACCCAGGGCATCAGCTTCTGCTTTATGGTGGGGTCTGCAGGTGGGAAGTCCTTGGCCTTCAGAATGACCTCATGGGCCTCCCGGAAGAGGTCCTCCCCCACTGCTGCCTCCACGCGCTGCCGCCATGTGGCCAGCTTGGGTCGGCCTTCGAAGACTTGGCAGCCAGCACCCACAGGCTGTGGAGAAAAGGGGACAGAATGGGGATGGATGGTTGCGAGGGCAGGGATGGGCAGCATCTGATTTGGGGACCATAGATCTTCAGGAGGGGTTTGCACACACACTTAAGCACAGTGCTATAGCCAGGTGTGGCAGCATAAGCAGGACTTCAGCAACTAGCCAGGGCCCCCTGGCCTAGCCGGCCCACCTGCCCACAGCACTCACATGCATCAGCTCCGTGATGGCTACCAGGTCAGCTAAGGAGATGTGAGGCCCAGTAAGGAAGGCCTTGTTCTGGAGGAACTTGTCCTCGAGCAACTGCAGGGTCACATCCAGCTCTACCAGGGTGGCTGCCAGTGTCTGAGGAGATACTGGCTCACCCAGGAAAACAGGGAACATCATCTGAGGATTGGGCAGGCAAAGTCAGGAGTTAGTGGGGTAGAGAGTTAGTTTTGATTTGCATTTCCCTAATGATTAGTGATGCTGAGCATCTTTTTTTGTACTTCTTGGCCAAAATGAGAATATTCTCAACACATTGGGTTAAGTAAAATATATCAATTTTCTTTCTTTTCTCTTTCTTTCTTTCTTTCTTTCTTTCTTTCTTTCTTTCTTTCTTTCTTTCTTCTTTCTTCTCTCTCTCTGTCTCTCTCTCTCTCTCTCTCTCTCTCTGTCTCTGTCTCTCTCTCTCTCTCTCTCTCTCTTTCTTTCTTTTTTTTGAGACAGAGTCTTGCTCTGCTGCCCGGGCTGGAGGTGCAAGCTCCACCTCCCAGGTTCACGCTATTCTCCTGCCTCAGCCTCCCGAGCAGCTGGGACTACAGGTGCCCGCCACCATGCCCAGCTAATTTTTTGTATTTTTTTTTTTAGTAGAGACGGGTTTTCACCTTGTTAGCCAGGATCGTCGCAATCTCCTGACCTCGTGATCCACCCGCCTCGGCCTCCCAAAGTGCTGGGATTACAGGTGTGAGCCACCACACCCAGCCTTACTTTTTTTTTTCTTTTAAGACGGTGTTTAGCTGTGTCACCCAGGCTGAAGTGAAGTGGTACCATCTTGGCGCACTGCAAACTTTGCCCCCAGGGTTCAAGCGATTCTCCTGCCTTAGCCTCCTAAGTAGCTGGAATTATAGGCGCAGGCCATCAAGACTGGCTAATTTTTGTGTTTTTAGTAGAGACAAGGTTTCCCCATGTTGACCAGGCCGGTCTTGAACTCCTGACCTCAGGTGATCCACTGCCTCAGCATCCCAAAGTGCTGGGATTACAGGCATGAGCCGCTGTGCTCGGACTCTTTTTACTTTTTAATTGTGCCTACTAGAAAGTTTAAAATTGGCCGGGCGCGGTGGCTCAAGCCTGTAATCCCAGCACTTTGGGAGGCCGAGACGGGCGGATCACGAGGTCAGGAGATCGAGACCATCCTGGCGAACACAGTGAAACCCCGTCTCTACTAAAAATACAAAAAACTAGCCGGGCGAGGTGGCGGGCGCCTGTAGTCCCAGCTACTCGGGAGGCTGAGGCAGGAGAATGGCGTAAACCCGGGAGGCGGAGCTTGCAGTGAGCTGAGATCCGGCCACTGCACTCCAGCCTGGGCGACAGAGCAAGACTCCGTCTCAACAAAGAAAAAAAAAAAAAAAAGAAAGTTTAAAATTACGTATGTGGCTCACATTATACTTCTATCAGACAGCACTTGACTAAATGAACTAAATTCCAGAGAGGCATAACCCATTCCTAGAGGAGCTACTTTCCAATTTCATTTCCTTGGACCCCCAAGCAGGCAGGGAGAAAGGCTGCCACAGGCACAGGCTTTTCTGACTGAGCAGCAGTTTGGGAACTGGGGACAGAGCTGAAAAGCAGAGAGATCTTATACGCAACATAGTAGTCGGTGATTAGATTTTAAAGCCGTGCTAGACTGAGCTAGTGACCTGATCTCACATTCAAGATATCTGAAACCAAAGATAAACTGAAACCAACTAAACCTGCAACCCAGCCCACCTCCTGATTAGCTAGAAGAGAACAACCTCGCATCCTGGTTACCCGACAAAGGGAAGTGCAAGCCCTTTCTTGGGGGTATTTATTATGCAATTCAATCTCTGTTCTTCTTTTATCATAATGTCTCGCACACAAGAATACATCATGAGGCCGGGCATGGTGGCTCACGCCTGTAATCTCAGCACTTTGGGAGGCCGAGGTGGGAGGATCACCTGAGGTCAGGAGCTCAAGACCAGCCTGGCCAACATGGTGAAACCCTGTCTCTACAAAAATAGAAAAATTAGCCGGACACGATGGCAGGTGCTTGTAATTCTAGCTACTTGGGAGGCTGAGGTGGGAAAATTGTTTGAACCCAGGAGGCGGAGGTTGCAGTGAGTCAAGAAGATCACGCCATTGCACTCCAGCCTGAGCAATGGAGTGAGAGTCCGTCTCAAAAAAATAAAAAATAATAATAATACATCATGAGACAAGCAAAGAAGCAGGCAAATGTGACCCATAATTAAGAGGGAGAAAAAACAATCCATAGAAATAGACCCATAGGCTGGGTGTGGTGGCTCATGCCTGTAATCCCAACACTTTGGGAGGCCAAGGAGGACGAATCACTTGAGGTGAAGAGTTCAAAACCAGCCTGGCCAACATGGTGAAACCCGGTCTATACTACAAATACAAAAAATAGCCAGGTGTGCTGGTGGGTACCTGTAATCCCAGCTACTCAGGAGGCTGAGGCAGGAGAATCACTTGAACCTGGGAGGTGGAGGTTGTAGTGAGCTGAGATCGCGCCACTGCACTCAGCCTGGGTGACAGAGTGAGACCCCATCTCAAAAAAACAAAACAAAACAAAACAGATCCACAGAACACCTACGCGTTGAGATTAGTTGACAAAGATTTTTAGGTAACAGTGATAAATATGTTAGAGAATTTGGAAGAAAAGACAGATAAAATGGATAAACAGATGGTGAATTTCAGCAGAGAAGTGGAAATTCTAAAAACAACCAAATGGAATTTCCAGAGTTGAAAAATACATATCTCAAACAAAGAATGTATTGGATAGGCTTAATAGCAATTTGGCACAACAGAGGAAAGAATCTGTGAAGGCAAAGACAGGTCAGTAGAAATAATCCAAAACTGAAAAGAACAAAATGGTGCCTGAGCACTTTTGGGGAATGTTCTCGCTGCCACCCCCAACACTCCCAGCCTCACCTTATGCCACAAGGCCCGGAGGCAGCTTCTCCGCAGAGCCGTGTGCTGCCATGCCAGGTACTCATCCACACGGGCACGGGCCTGCAGGTCTTGAGGGTACCAGTAATCAGGGACCTTATATTTGCGCGTCAGGTAGAGCAGGATGGCCACACTGTGGGTGTGGGGGAGTCACGATAGGTAAGGGAAGGGCACTGTGCTGGGTATTCTATACGTAGTTGTTTTTGTTTTGTTTTGTTTTTGTTTTTTTGAGACGGAGTCTCGCTCTGTCACCCAGGCTGGAGTGCAGTAGTGCGATCTTGGCTCACTGCAACCTCCGCCTCCGGGTTCAAGAGATTCTCCTGCTTCAGTCTCCCAAGTAGCTGGAATTATAGGCGTGTGACACCACACCTGGCTAATTTTTTGTGTTTTTAGTAGAGACGGGGTTTCACCCTATTAGCCAGGATGGTCTCAACTCCTGACCTTGTGATCCGCCCACCTCCGCCTCCCAAAGTGCTATGATTACAGGTATGAGCCAACGCGCCTGGCCTTTTTTTTTTTTTTTCTTTTTTTTTTGAGACAAGATCTTCCTCAGTCACCCAGGCTGGAGTGCAGTGTTGCAATCTCAGCTCACTGCAGCTTCAATTTCTACAATAATGCACCACCGTGCCTGGCTATTTTTTTTTTCTTTTTTGTAGAGATGGGATCTTACTGCATTGCCCAGGCTGGTTTTAAACTCCTATCCTCAAGCAATCCTCCAGCCTTGGCATCCCAAAGTACTGGCATTACAGGCACGAACCACTGTGCCCAGCACACTTCTTTAAACTTTCTGACAATTTGCCAAAGTATTAGCCTCATTTTCCAGAGAAGAAAACCAGGCTTAGAAAGGCAGAGACTTGCCCTAGAGCACACAGCTCTTAATGGTAGAGCTGAGAATCTTTCTGAGGCTATACCCAAGCTTTTCTTACCACCAGGCAAAATCCCACAACAGAATGTCTTGCCAAATGCTTAGAGACAGTTTCTGATCAGAGAATCAGAGAGAGCTTCCAGGAGGATGGGTCATCAAAGCTGAGCTTTAAAGACGCTCAGTTCTTTGCATTCTACATCCACTCTCATCCGCTGGGATTCCGACCAGCCTGTGACGGCCTGATTGTTCAAAAAGGCTCCCATGTCCTTTTGTTCTTTCTATCATTCTTTCTGCCAAGAATCCACTCCTATCTAAGCCGACTGAGGTAGTTTGGCTCCCTAAAGCACCACTCGGGAAACACTCTTGCAGCTGCAGGATCCTAGAAAAACAGAACAGACAAGGCGCCCTGGCACTCTCCTCCTTCCCTGGGTTTTGAGGGCTGCCATGGTGATGGGATGAGCATGGACCTGGAAGGACACAGGATGTGTCCATTTGGAGACACAGAAAAGCTTTCAGGAACTTGGGGTTTCCCAAGGGTTGGGCATGCAGGCCAAAAGGGCAGAAAACCTCTGTATCTGCCACTGGCCCATATTCTCTATTAAGCTGGGGCTACACCCATGTCCCAGCTTAACAACTCCATTGTCTGTGCAGGGTGCCCAGGAGCTCCTTTTGCTCCGAGCCAGTTGTTCAAGCCATCTCTGAGGAGGGCTGCAGGTCCTGTGAGCCACAGACCTCCCGAAGGTGAGAGTAGTGGCAGAGAAACGCAGAGATTGCACATTGACTCTGGCTGGTACCTGGGGGGCACAATGCTGGGTAACACAAGGACTCAGGACACCTGGGGCACCAGGAAGGAAGAAGGTCCCTGGCAGAATGTCAGAGGAATTCATTGGAGGTGCATCCATCCTGAGATTTCAGAGATGAGCTCTAAAGCACAAACTCCAGGTTCTTCTTGTTATGGGAAGGGTGACTCTGGTGACAAAAGGGGCAGAACTGGGGAAAGGTTGGCCTTTCCTGAAGAGGACTCAACTTCTTGGGACCTGCTGTGATGTAAGACGTCCATATCTGGTGGCTCTCCCATGGGGGAGACCCATCCCGGGAAGCTGCAGCCCAGAGATGGTGCCACCGGGCAGCCCAGATGCCACTGAGCCATCGCCACAGAAGCTTGGCCAGAGGATTGCCCCATGGTGGGCAAAGCTGCCTTCTTCCACTGGCCTGCCCTGCCTCAAGGATACTCTCACCAGCAACCAAAGGACTGGTGTGGAAGTAAAGTAGATGTTTGCTTTTCCAATCATCAGGGTGAACTGGAATAGCAGGAAGCCAGGGGCCTGGGGTCCAGTACTGACTCTCTGCGGGATGCGGGGCACAGAGACTCTCTGCCTCTGAAGGTTTTAGTTTCCTTGCCTGTGAAATACAGGGTTAGAGCAAGATGGTTCCAGCAGGCCTGGCAGCAGCCCTAGGGTCCCACTTACCTCTCTGTCAAGGTGAAGTCCCCGTCCTTCAAGGCTGGCACCTTCTTCAGGGGGTTCACCTGGGCAAAAGCATCGCTTAAGTGCTGACCTGGGAAGAATCCAGCATAGTGGGTGGTGGGAGGAGAACGCTGAGCCCGCCATGGCCTGTGCCCCTCCCTGCAATGCTCAGGCCTCAGTTTCATAGCTCTTCTTCCCACCAGTCTGCACTCCTGGTTGGCAAAGACTGGAAGGGCCCCTGCGCGAGGAGGAGGAGGCCACTCCACTGGCTGGTACAAAATAGACAACACCCCTTGCTAAGTCCTGTAGGCACAGCCTCCTTCCACAGCCTGCCCCACTGCAACAGAGCTCACTGTGCAGGGTATGGTTCCTGGACCTTTGCATGCACCCTACCTACCTCCTCTTTCCACTATCGCCAGCTTCATGAACTTACAATCAGAGCGTCCCAAGCTGCAGGATAGGTCACCTGAGGGGACTCTGGCTTACTACCTTGTCCCTTCCACCATTAACTGTAAGGCAGGGTCATGAAACACAGAGAAGTGGCCTTTTTCTGGTATCTACCTACTTAGAAGCAACTTCTACTGGCTCCACCATGTCCCTTTGTTCACCCTGCCCTGGGCATGGTGGAGCTGTGCGTAGCATACCTGCTACCACCTCCCGTACCCTGACCTTTTATTCCCCTAACAGATGGGGTCTCGCTATGTTGCCCAGGCTGGTCATGAACGACTGGCCTTAAGTGATCCTCCTACCTCGACCTCCCAAAGTGTTGGGATTACAGGTGTGAGCCACCATGCCCAGCCTGCTACTGTCTCTTTACCCTCCCTTCAGACTCTTCCTTCACCAGGAACACCCTCCTCTCTTTCCTAGTAAAACATGCTTTCCTCTGCACCACTATATTTGACAACCAGCTTGGACGTCTTCTTGCCTCCCATTCCCTTTCCTCTGCCCCATACTCTGCAGAGGAAGTCCTTGTGCAGGACAGTGGGCAGTTTCCAGTAGAGACTAGGTGGAGAAGTTTCAGGCAGAGGGCCAGCCATGGAGTGGGAGCCCTGGGCAGAAGGTTTAGCCAAGTAGAGTCGCCTTACTTGCCCAATTAGCCATACCTGGGTTCTGCTTCCAACCCCTCCTACTACCCCAACCCGCACTGGGCCTGGGCCTGCCAGCTGAGTCCTCAAGGGCCTTGGAGGCATGCCAGAAAAACAAAACAGGGTGTAGGACTCACCAAGCCCCGGGGTCCCCCTTCTGCTCCCAGCATACCCCCTGGGGCAACCTACCTCCCCAGCAGGAACAAGAGGCAGAGGACAAGGTTTTGGGAGGCAGAGGTTGCAGTGAGCTGTGATCCTGCTACTGCACTCTAGCCTGGGTGACAGAGCAAGACTCCGTCTCAAAAACAAACAAACAAACAAACAAACAAAATGCCTTGGGCCAGGCACAGCAGCTCATGCCTGTAATCCCAGCACTTTGGGAGGCTAAGCTGGTGGATCATTTGATGGCAGGAGTTTGAGAACAGCCTGACCAAAATTGTGAAATCCCATCTCTGTTACAAATTAGCCAGACATGGTGGCACACATCTGTAATCTCAGCTACTCAGGAGACTGAGGCAGGAGAATCGCTTGAACCCGGGAGGCGGTGGTTGCAGTGATTCGAGATCCATGCCACTGCACTGTGACAGCAAGGGCAAGACTCTGTCTCAAAAAAAAAAAAAAAAAAAAACAGAAAAAAGAAAAGAAGTAGAGGATAAGGACAAGGTCAGAGGCAAAACAGGAGGCGCAGAGGAAGGAAGGGACAAAGAGGAACCCCAATGCAGACTGGACGAGTGCAGAGGGCAGGGATGGAAAGTCACGTCCTGAGCTGTTTGCTGTTGCAGAATCTCAGCAGCTGGACCACAAAGAAGGGACTTGATCCTGTCCCAGTCTCTACACCTGGCACCCTTAACCTCTCTCATCCCGCCTTGCCCTAGGCCCAGGTCACACGCCTTTTCATTTTCTTCCTTATTTTTATTTTTTTTTAAGACGGGGTCTTGCTAGAATGCCCTGACTGGAGTGCAGTGGTTATTCAAGGACACCATCATAGCGCCCTGCAAGGGGAGCCCTGACAGACCGCACCTGGAAAATCGGGACACTCCCACCCTAATACTGCGCTTTTCCAAGGGCCTTAGCAAACGGCACACCAGGAGATTATATCCCGCGCCTGGCTCCGAGGGTCCCACCACTGAGCCTAGCTCACTGCTAGCACAGCAGTCTGAGATGAACTGCAAGGCGGTAGTGAGGCTGGGGGAGGGGCGTCCCCCATTGCTGAGGCTTGAGTAGGTAAACAAAGCGGCGGGGAAGCTCGAACTGGGTGGAGCCCACTGCAGTTCAAGGACGCCTGCCTGCCTCTGTAGACTCCACCTCTATGGGCAGGGCATAGCTGAACAAAAGGCAGCAGAAACTTCTGAAGACTTAAACGTCCCTGCCTGACAGCTTTGAAGAGAGTAGTGGTTCTCCCAGCACGGAGTTTGAGATCTGAGAACGGACAGACTGCCTCCTCAAGTTGGTCCCTGACCCCCGAGTAGCCTAACTGGGAGCCACCTCCCAGTAGGGGGGTGACTGACACCTCATAAGGCCAGGTGCCCCTCTGAGGCGAAGCTTCTAGAGGAAGGATTAGGCAGCAACATTTGCTGTTCTGCAGCCTCCACTGGTGATACGCAGGCAAACAGGGTCTGGAGTGGACCTCCAGCAAACTCCAACAGACCTGCAGCTGAGGGTCCTGACTGTTAGAAGGAAAACTAACACAGCGCCCTGCAGCCTGGAACTCCTGGGCTTAAGCGATCCTCCCACCGCAGCCTCTGGAGTAGCTGGGACTACGGGCGTGTGCCCCTGCACCCAGCTGTGCCCGTTTTTGTCCTCCGGTCTCGCTTCTCTTCATGAGCCAAACCCCTTTATTCGGCCTTAGGGGAACCCCGTCGTCTATTCCGTGAGACCGAGCAGAGTTTGGGGGAGCCCCCACTCTTGGATCTCCCTGCTGGCTCTTTCTCCGTTCGGTCTCCAAACCAGACCAGCAAGGGCCCCAGGAAGAAGGTGGCGCCGGGAGAAGTTCCCTAAGCTATGTATGCCTACCTGTCCCTTCCTGACTTTTCAGTTCCCCAAACCTGAGGCCAGAGCTACCTTTAATCAGATCCACGATGCGCAGCTCGAAGGGGATGCCGTTCTTCTTGGCGAAGATGTAAACAGCGCGGCAGGGCTGGGACAGCAGGTCCAGGTACAGCTCCAGGCCCATAGCGGGGACAGACCGACCAGACAGGAAACCAGCGGGAGAAAGCAAACTCCAGTGCCAGGACTCCGGTCTCGGACCTCAGACCACGCCCCTGCGGCCTCGCCCCCCGACCGCGGGGCCCCATTGGGCGGCTCGGGCGCCTGGGGACGCTGTTTAGTCCAATCGCGGGCGGCAGGCGGCCTGTCGGAGGGCTGGGCCAGCCTGGCTCCTGCGGGATCAGGGCGGGTGGCCAAGAGACGGTTGTCCTTCAGGGGGACGCACAGAGAGGCCCCAGTTCCATGCCTTTCGTTCCTGGCTCTCTCATTTCACTTAGCATAATGTCTTCAAGGTGCATCTGTGTTGAAGCGTGTGTCAGAATTTCCCATCGTCCCCATTTTAGAGGAGGAGATAAACACTGAATGATTATAGACCCAGAAAGTCTGGCTCCAAAGTCCATCCTCTTGGCTCAACACTGCAGAGTCCTTGGTGCCAGCAAGTGGCAAAGCCTCAGGGCTTACGTTCAGTGTTTTGTGGCCACTCGCTTCACTCCAGTCGCACTCCCTGGAATGTGACAACCTTGGTCTTCCTGCCCCTGCAAGCATAGTGCCATCCATCGCATTCCCTGGATTTATTTCTTCCCTTCTCCAGGCCTGTGTTTCTCCATCTTTAAAATGACAGGGAAGCTAGAGCCCTCCTAAGTCCTTTCAAGTCCACACCCCAAAATTCATCTGCCAAGTTGTAAGCCCAGACCTGTCCCTTGCTGCCAGGGAGCCCCCCAAGGCCTGCCATGGAGTCTGTCAAACAGTATCAGTGTCACATATCACTTTCTTTTTTTTTTTTTTTTGAGACGGAGTCTCGCTCTGTCGCCCAGGCTGGAGCGCAGTGGCCGGATCTCAGCTCACTGCAAGCTCCGCCTCCCGGGTTTACGCCATTCTCCTGCCTCAGCCTCCCGAGTAGCTGGGACTACAGGCGCCCGCCACCTCGCCCGGCTAGTTTTTTGTATTTTTTAGTAGAGACGGGGTTTCACCGTGTTAGCCAGGATGGTCTCGATCTCCTGACCTCGTGATCCGCCCGTCTCGGCCTCCCAAAGTGCTGGGACTACAGGCTTGAGCCACCGCGCCCGGCCCACATATCACTTTCTAAAACAAATCCCACTGAAAGTGTGTCAGCCAAAGCATAATGTTTTCTAGAGAATAAGGAACATTTCTGCAAAGAAAGTGGAAGTAATAACTATTTTATTTTATTTAGATAGAGTCTCTCTCTCTCGCCCAGGGTAGAATGCAGTGTTGTAATCACAGCTCACTACAGCCTCCAACTCCTGGGCTCAAGCCATCCTCCCATCTCAGCCTCCCTGAGTAGCTGGGACTACAGGTGCGCACCAAGACGCCCAGCTATTTTAAATAATTTTTTCTGTAGAGGCAGGGTCTCACTATGTTGCCTAGGCTGATCCTCCCACCTCTGCCTACCAAAGTGCTGGGATTACAGATGTGAGCCACGATAGCTGGCCAGTAATAGTGATTTTTTAACTGGAAAAAAATTAAGGAAATATGAGAAATTCAGATTTCCATGTTAAAGTTTTGAAAGGAGGTAGACACTCAGAGAAGGCAATGGCTGCCTTATCCTCACCTCTGGATAACTTCAGTCAGAGGCCCAAGGAGGAGCTGTCAGGATTCTGGTCCAAGGCTCAGCCTGTCTTGCAAGTTCAAAACCTAATTTGGGGTGCGAGTGGTGGCTCGTGCCTGTAACCCCAACACCTTGGGAGGCTGAGGCAGGCGGATCACCTGAGTTCAGGAGTTTGAGACCAGCCTGGCCAACATGGTGAAACCTTGTCTCTACTAAAAATATAAAAATTACCTGGGCGTGCTGGCATGTACCTGTAATCTCAGCTACTCGGGAGGCTGAGGCAGGAGAATCGCTTGAACTCTAGAGGCAGAGGTTGCAGTGTGCCGAGACTGAGCCATTGCACTCCAGACTGGGTGACAAGAGGGTAACTCCACCTAAAAAAAAAAAAAAATTAATTTGGTCCATGTTTCAGGGTTCATCATTTTCTTTGGGTCTGACTCACATAAACCAACTCACAAAGGCTGTATTTATTAATTTATAGAAAACAAGATAAAAGTGAAAGTGTATGTGATTTTTTTTTTTTTTTTGACTTAGCCTCTCTCTGTCACTCAGGCTGGAGTGCAGTGGTGCAATCTCTGCTTACTGCAACCTCTGCCTCACGAGTTCAAGCGATTCTCGTGCCTCAGCCACTCAGGTAGCTGGGATTTCAGGTATGTGCCACCATGCTCAGCAAATTGTTGTATTTTTAGTAGAGACAAGGTTTCACCATGTTGGCCAGGCTGGTCTTGAACTCCTGGCCTCAAGTGATCTGCCAGCTTCAGCCTCTCAAAGTACTGGGATTACAGGCATGAGCCACCGTGCCCGGCCTGGAAAAAAGAGAAAAGTCATTTAGACAGAATGCTCCCAAACATTGCTCAGTGCTCTCTTGGCTGTGTAGTCTCCTAGAAAGCCTCGTGGGTGTTACTGGCCAAGACCAGGTCTGTTCTGTCCATGCACAGTAAATTAATTACCGTGACACGAGTTTTGCAAAAGAGAAAAGATTTATTCACAGGGCACCAAGCAACGAGGTAGGATAACAGCTCTCAAATCCACCTCCCTGAAAATAAGGCTTAGGCATAAGCCTTGCTTCCAAGCAACAGAGCACAGACCCCAGCCACACTCAAGGGGAGGGGGCTATACAAGGACGTGAATACGAGTCTGCCTGCCTCGTGGGCCTACAATGCAGCAGGGCCATGCACTTGGCTTAAAGCTTTGCTGTTGCCATCTTGACATTCTTAACAATTTAAAAATAAGGATCCCCACATTTTCATGTGTAGCCAGTCCTGTCAAAGGAGTCCAAAGAGCTCATGAGGGTGGACAAGGCACTGTCTGCTCTGGGCAGTGATGTGGCCACTAACAGCTGTTCTCCCATCTCCCAGCCCCTACCCCAGGGCCACACCTTCCCCGTGGTCTCTCACATTCTTGTTTGTTTGTTTGTTTGTTTTTTCTGAGACAGGGTCCTGCTGTTGCCCAGGCTGGAGTGCAGTGGTGCAAACTTAGCTTACTGCAGCCTCAACATGGGCTCAAACAATCCTTCTGCCTCAGTCTCCCGTGTAACTCAGACCACCAGAGCATGCCACCATGCTTGGCTGATTTTTTGACTTTGTAGACATGGGGTTGCACTTTGTTTCCCAGAGTGGTCTTAAATTCCTGGGCTCAAGTGATCCTCCCACCTCAGCCTCCCAAAGTGCTGGGATTACAAAGATGTGATCCACCGACCCCGCCTCTCTCACATTCTTGACATTTAAAGTTACCGTCATTGACAAGGAGCATGGTTACACTCAAATTTACTCAAGAAAAAACTCTTTTCTCCATTAAAGAGATATGTGGCCTAGCTGCTTCCTACTCTAGTTGAGGTCTTCTTTTTGTTTCCTTTTTCTTCTTCTTCTCTCTTGTTTTTTAGAGACGAGGTCCTGCTATGTTGCCCAGGCTGGTCTCACAGTTCTAGCCTCAAGAGACCTTCCTGCCTTGTCCTCCCAAAGTGTTGGGATTACGGGTGTGAGCCACTCTGTCCAGCCTCAAACTGTGGTCATTAGATCAGCAGCAGCAGCAGCCTTGCCTGGGAGCTTGTTAGAAATATACTACCAGGCTCCCACCCCTAAACCCAGACCTACTGAATCAGACAGAGTCTGTATTTTCGAAAGATCCTCAGGTGATCCAAATGCACCTCATCCTTCGAGGAGCTTTGATCCAGAACCTGGGCTGGAGGCCACGGGGGGCCACCCTGTTCCTCACAGACTGCAAGGCACGTTTTTTCCCTTGGCTCTTCTCTCTGTCCCAATGTCTCCTTCTCTCTGTGTCTGACCCTGAGGACCCTATGACATCTTCTCAGGGGAGTTTCCACTGCCAAAGGGCTGATTCTCTAGAATCTGATGGGCTCTTCTAGACACCAATCTCTACCTGGGCTCTTGTTGAAGAAGCCAAGCAGCTCATTGGTTGGAAATCACACGATATAAAACATGGCCGCCTTCCAAGCCGTATGTGTGGACCAGGAGATAGGGACAATAAGGCATATCACATTCTGATACCTAGGTCAAAGTCTCTCCTCAGGCTCCCAGGATACACTTTCATGGGGAGTTTTCCTCCCTTCCCCCAATATGGTCACTCATAACTTTACACCCAACAGTCAAACAGGAGTGGAAGCTTCAGGATTTCATCCAAAGAATAGGCTAGGCTGTCGGGCTGAGTAAAAGGCACTGGGAGACTGTAAGGAGCGTGCTGGGGGCCCGGAAGGGAAACTACGTGGCGAAGGTGACCGGGGACCAAGCATTTCAGATCTGCTTGGTAGACCTGGTGCACCACCACCATGTTGGCTGCAAGGCTAGTGTGTCTCCAGACACTACCTTCTAGGGTTTTCCACCCAGCTTTCACCAAGGCCTCCCCTGTTGTGAAGAATTCCATTACTGGCCGGGCGCGGTGGCTCAAGCCTGTAATCCCAGCACTTTGGGAGGCCGAGACGGGCGGATCACGAGGTCAGGAGATCGAGACCATCCTGGCTAACACGGTGAAACCCCGTCTCTACTAAAAATACAAAAACTAGCCAGGCGAGGTGGCGGGCGCCTGTAGTCCCAGCTACTCGGGAGGCTGAGGCAGGAGAATGGCGTAAACCTGGGAGACGGAGCTTGCAGTGAGCTGAGATCCGGCCACTGCACTCCAGTCCGGGCGACAGAGCGAGACTCCGCCTCAAAAAAAAAAAAAAAAAAGAATTCCATCACAAAGAATCAATGGCTGTTAACACCCAGCAGGGAATATGCCACCAAAACAAGATTTGGGATCCGGCGTGGGAGAACTGGTCAAGAACTCAAAGAGGCAGCATTTGAACCATCGATGGAAAAAATATTTAAAATTGATCAGATGGGAAGATGGTTTGTTGCTGGAGAGGCTGCTGTTGGTCTTGGAGCATTGTGCTGCTATGGGTTGGGACTGTCTAATGAGATTGGAGCTATTGAAAAGGCTGTAATTTGGCCTCAGTATGTGAAGGATAGAATTCATTCCACCTGTATGTACTTAGCAGGGAGTATTGGTTTAACAGCTTTGTCTGCCATAGCAATAAGCAGAACGCCTGTTCTCATGAACTTCATGATGAGAGGCTCTTTGGTGACAGTTGGTATGACCTTTGCAGCCATGGTTGGAGCTGGAATGCTGGTACGATCAATACCATATGACCAGAGCCCAGGCCCAAAGCATCTTGCCTGGTTGCTACATTCTGGTGTGATGGGTGCAGTGGTGGCTCCTCTGACAATATTAGGGGTCCTCTTCTCATCAGAGCTGCATGGTACACAGCTGGCATTGGGGGAGGCCTCTCCACTGTGGCCGTGTGTGCGCCCAGTGAAAAGTTTCTGGACATGGGTGCGCCCCTGGGAGTGGGCCTGGGTTTCCTCTTTGTGTCCTCACTGGGATCTATGTTTCTTCCACCTACCACTGTGGCTGGTGCCACTCTTTACTCAGTGGCAATGTATGGTGGATTAGTTCTTTTCAGCATGTTCCTCTTGTATGATACCCAGAAAGTAATCAAGCGTGCAGAAGTGTTACCAGCATATGGAGTTCAAAAATATGATCCCATTAACTCGATGCTGAATATCTACATGGATACATTAAAGATATTTATACGAGTTGCAACTATGCTAGCAACTGGAAGCAACAGAAAGAAATGAAGTGACTCAGCGTCTGGCTTCTCTGCTACATCAAACATCTTGCTTGTTTAATGGGGCAGATATGCATTAAATAGTTTGTACAAGCAGCTTTCGTTGAAGTTTAGAAGATAAGAACATGTCATCATGTTTAAATGTTCCAGTAATGTGATGCCTCAGGTCTGCTTTTTTTATCTGGAGAATAAATGCAGTAATCCACTCCCAAATAAGCACACACATTTTCAATTCTCATGTTTGAGTGCTTTTAAAACGTTCTAGTGAATGTGAAAACTAAAGTTTGTATCATGAGAATGTGTTTTTTCTACTTTAAAATTTAGTAGGTTTGCTAAGTAGGTAAAATTTAGCAAACCTGTGTTTGCATAGTTTTTGGAGTGCAGAATATTGTAATTAATGTCATAAGTGATTTGGGGCTTTGGTAAAGGGACCAGAGAGAAGGAGTCACCTGCAGTCTTTTTTAAAAATACTTAGGTCTTATCAGGTATGTGATTGATTAGTGAGGAGCCAGTAAGAAACACCTGGGTATTTGGAAACAAATGATCATTGTTACATTCATCTGCTGAACTTAACAAAACTGTTAATCCTGAAACAGACACAGATGATGCATTCTCCTGCTGTTGCTTCTCAGTGCTGTCTTTCCAATATAGATGTGGTCATGTTTGACTTGTTAGGAAAGTACAGAATGTTAATCATACAGAGAATCCTTGATGGAATTATATATGTGTGTTTTACTTTTGAATGTTACAAAAGGAAATAACTTTAAAACTATTCTCAAGAGAAAATATTCAAAGCATGAAATATGTTGCTTTTTCCAGAATACGAATAGTATACTCATGAAAAAAAAAAAAAAAGGCGCTGGACTGTGGTAGGTCTTACTCCAAGATGGCTGAATGGAAGGGCTTTTAGCTTTCTTTGTTTTTGTTTTGTATCTTGAGACAAAATGTTCAATTTCTATACTTTAGAATAAAGAGAGTCACAATTTATGTTTCATATTTTTGTAGCTGCTTCCATATGCTTTTGAACAATGCAATCATATTTTCATTATAAAGTATAATTCACATACCATAATGTCCACTCTTTCAAAATATACTTTAAAATTCAATTGGTTTAAAGTCAATTCAGTGGTTTTTAGTATATTAACAAAGTTTTGTCACCATCACAATGATCTAATTCTAGATCATTTTCATCACCCCAAAGAGAAACTCTGTACCCATTAAACAGTCACTCCCCATTTCCCTCTTCTCCTAGCCCCTGGTAAACATTCATCTACTTTCTACCTCTGTGGACAGGAAGTATTTGCCTCTTCTGGACATTTCACTCAAATGGAATAATGAAATATGTCACCTATTACGACTGGCTTCTTTCATTTAGCATAATGTTGTCAAGATTCATCCATGTTGTAGCATATCACCGTACTTCATCCCTTCTTATGGCTGAATTATATTCAATTGTATGGACTTTTTAGCAAAACATTCTAATTTTTTACTTCTCTACTGGGATTATTGTTTGTCTTCCTCCACAATAACATGAACACTAAAGGTAGAAATTTTTGCCTATTTTGTTCACTACTGATTCCTCTGCACCAAAAACACTGCCTGGTGGTGGGTACTTTTCTAGTTTTAGGAAGGAGAAGACAAGATACAGGTCCTGACTCTGGTTCTGCCTCTCATTCATATGCTGCTCTGAAGATTCCTTCCCCTTGAAGAACTTGTTTTCTCATCTACAAAATGGGGATAATACTAGCACTCATCAGGGTGGTTGTGAGGATTAAACAGGGTACGAGATGTAAAATTGCATGCTATCAGATAGTTTTATGTTCCCATCTAGCTCCATGAGGGAGAGGATTTGCTCTAGTCCGTCCCTCTGGGCTCTGGGCTTCTAATGGGCAGACAGCTTCCTCCATGAGGTTTGGAACTGCAGAGCCTGGCACAGTCCCTCAAGACAAGCTTTTTTTTTTTTTTTTTTTTTTTTGAGACGGAGTCTTGCTCTGTCGCCCAGGCTGGAGTGCAGTGGCACCATCTCGGCTCACTGCAAGCTCTGCCTCCCGGGTTCAGGCCGTTCTCCTGCCTCAGCCTCCCCAGTAGCTGGGACTACAGGTGCCCGCTACCACGCCCAGCTAATTTTTAAAAAAATTTTTTAGTAGAGATGGGGTTTCACCATGTTAGCCAGGATGGTCTCGATCTCCTGACCTCGTGATCCGCCCGTCTCAGCCTCCCAAAGTGCTGGGATTACAGGCATGAGCCACCACGCCCGGCCAATTGATTTTTTTATGTTGAACTGCATTTGTACTCCTGGGATAAATCCTACCTGGTCAAGGTGTATAATCCTTTTAATATGCTGCTGTATTTGATTTGCTAATACTTTGCTGAGGATTTCTACATCTATATTTATAAGGATATTGCTTTGTGACTTTATTTTCTTGTAACGTCTTTTTCTCTTTGGTGTCAGAGTAATTCTGGCCTCATAGAATGAGTTGAAAAATATTTCTTCCTGTTCTATTTTTTGGAAGAGTTTGTGAAGGCTTTGTGTTAGTTCTTCAAGCTTTTGGTTGAATTCACCAGTAAAACCATCTGGTCCTGGCTTTTCTTTATGGAATTTTAAAAAATAATTAATATTTTAATCTCTTTATTTGTTACAAGTTTATTAAAATTTTATCTTTCTCCTTAAGTCAGTTTTGGTAGATTTTGTGTTTCTAAAATTTTCTCATTTCATCTAGGTTGTCTAAATTGTTCAGATATAATTATTCATAGTATTTCTTTCTAAACCTTTGTATTTCTCTATGACCAGTGTGATGTCTCCATTTTATTTCTTTCTGGTTTCTATTTCATTTTTTTGTTTTTGTTTTTGTTCGTTTTTTGAGATAAGGTTTTTCTGTGTTGCCCAGGCTGGAGTGCAGTGGTGCAATCATTGCTCAGTGTAACCTTGAACTCTTGGACGAGTGATCCTCCCACCTCAGCCACCCAATAAGCTAAGACTACAGGCGTGCACCACCACACTCAGCTAATTAAAAACAAAATTTTTTTTTCTTTTAGAAAAAAGTCTCACTGTGTTACCCAGGCTGGTCTCAATCTCCTGGCCTCAAGTGATCCTTCTGCCTCTGCTTTCTGAAGTGCTGGGATTACAGGTGTGAGCTATTGCACCCAGCCTGCACTTTCTTTCTTGGTGAATAATTTGAGCCTTAATTTTTTCACTTGGCTATTCTAAGTAAGGGTTTGCCAATTTTGTTGATCTTTGCAAAGATCCAATTTTTGGTTTTATTGATTTTCTCTATTGCTTTTCTATTTTCTGTTTCATTTATCTCCATTCTAATCTTATTATTTCCTGTTTTCTACTGGTGTTGGTTTTAGTTTGCTCTTATTTTTCTAGTTCCTTAAGGTATAAAGTTAGGTTATTGATTCAAGATTGTTCTTCTTTAACTTATGTGTTTACAGCTATAAATTTTGCTCTTAGCCCTGCTTCTGCTGCATCCTATAAATTTGGGCATGTTGTGTTTTCATTTTTATTCATTCAAGATACATTTTAACTTCCCTTGTGATTTCTTCTTTGACCCACTGGTTGTTTAAGAGTGTGTTGTTTAATTTCTATGTGCTTGTTAATTTTCCACTTTTCTCTCTGTTCTTGATTTCTAACTTGATTGCATTGTGTCCAGAGAACATACTTTGTATGATTTCAATCTTCTTAAATTTGAGACTTAGGACCAATTATACGCTCTATACTGGAGAATATTCCATGTGCTCTTTAGAAAAATGCTTATTCTGCTCTTGTCGGGTAGAACATTTTGTTCATGTCTAGTGTGTGCGATTGGTTTATAGTGCTTTTCAAGTCCTCTATTTCCTTGATGATCTTCTGTAGTTTTTCTATATATTACTGAAAGTGGGGTATTATTACTGACAATGTAACCATATTAACCCTTTACTTTTAAAATTCTTTTTGGACATTGGAAGGATCGGTAACCACCACCCACTCCCATATCAGACCTTGTGCATGTGCCAACTATCTGTTGCTCAGCAGCTGTGATGGTTGTTCCAGCTCTTTATTAGGCAAAGAACAGTTTTTTTGTTTTTGTTTGTGTTTTTTAGCATTTCCTTTAAGGAAGGTGGCTTAGATTGTTGAGCCAGCCAGGCCCTGCAGGATGGCTGCAATTAGGATCACAAGTACTTCTCCCGAAACTCACAGATTTTCTGTGTGACCATTTGATCCAATGTTGAGAAGTCCCAGTTGGCCAACTGCATTAGTCGATCATGGGCCTCCTTAAAGAGGCCAGAACCAATATTCAGCTCCACCCGCATGCGCCACTCAGCTAGCTTGGAGCTGCTGAGGAAGACATTATAGTTGGCTGCCATGGGCTGTGGATAGAAAAGAGGAAGATCTGGTCAGCCTGGGGACCAGCCCCACCTGGGTCCTCTCCCACAGCCTCAGGCCCCTGCCTCCAACATCTGCCTCTGCAAAGAAATAGGCTGCTGACCCCCAAGGCCTGAGCAAGGGGCCACAGACTATGTAATAGATGTACATGGGGATGGAGGATCCGGAATCCCCCAGGGTCTCTGGTCACTGGTCTTCTTGTTCTAAGCTTTCTGGACCATGCTGAGAGGGCTCCCGGCCCAGGCAGCTCCCACTTCTCCAGCCTGCGACCTCACATGAATTCTGCCTTCTTCCAAGGAAACCCTTTATCCCAGGGGTGTATATGTGCATGAGGGAGAGAACTCAGGTTTTTTTCCCCATGTTTAGCCTCCCACTATGATCAGGCTCAGGGGCTAGAATGGGAGACCTGGCAAGCAGCCTACCCTGGAGTTTGGCTGGCTCACTAAGACAGTCTACCTTGGAGTTTGGCTGGCTCACTAAGACAGTCTACCCTGCAGTTTGGCTGGCTCACTAAGACAGTCTACCCTGCAGTTTGGCTGGCTCACTAAGACAGTCTACCCCGGAGTTTGGCCTTGCACCCAAGGTCTTTGGGAAGCCCAAGAAGGGGTGGGTGGTGGGTGAAATGTAAGGGGTGGGGGCGAAGCATATGTCTGAGCCCTCGGGGCAGGCCAGAATGAGTTTTCCTGGTGCTGGTCTGCACTGCAAACAGACCAAAGAGAGTAATTTTCATATCAGCCAGAGATCTCTGGGATGAGGATAGGAACACTGCATTTCCTGGCCAAGCCACCAGGATCCCAGGTGCCTCCTCCTGGGCCTAGCTCTGGCTGATATGAAAATTAGTCTCTTTGGTCAGTGTGCAGTGCCTTAGCTGGTGTGCAGGATGGCCAGTTTAGACCCTGGCCAGTGTCTTGAGAGGCAGAACTGGTCACCCTCCCCTGCATGGAGAGGCCACATAAATGCCCCACACTCAGGTGTGCCTCCAAATGCACAGTGGATGCCCCTCAGACCCAGCCAGGAGAACTGTCCTCCATAGCTGTCTGTCTGGAGCTCTGGGAATGAGGCAGGGCCAGAAGGAACCCCAGGGGCCAGTGAACATTTCCTGGAGAGTCCAGCAAGAGGAGGCAGTATCTGAGATGCTGGTGGATTGACCAGGAAATGCAGTGTTCTTCTCTGTCCCAGGTTCACCCTCCAGCTCCTCCCACACCGAAGAATCTTTGTCAAGTGTGGAGAACTGTGATCCTCCCTGATTCACAATATTCTGTGCTTCCTGTTGCCCCCAGATTGAGTTCAGGCCCCCAGACCTGGCTCCCACAACCCCCATGGCAACTCTACCTACCTTTCCCGCCTCTCCAGCCTATCCTCAAGTGATGGCCCCACTGGTCACAGAGGATTCCCGCCTCTGCCCAAGGTCTAACCCTCCTCCACCCCACCCCATACCTGCATCATCTCCACCACGGCCACCAAGTCAGCCAGTGAGATTTGGTCCCCGGTGATGAATAGCTTATCCTGCAGAAAATACGCCTCGAAGAGCCGCAGGCTGTTCTTCACCTCTTCCACTGCATGTTCCATCTTCTCAGCTGAAACTTCCTCCCCTGTTATCTTTGGGATCAGCAACTGGCCAGGGTTGGGAAGAGGAGGGAAGAGGAGGCTGCACTCCAGGGCCACCTGCTCTGCCAGGTCTCTGTACTCTTGTCTGCTGGATAGATACTGGACAGTTCCCAGGACATAAAGTAGTTTCACCTCTTGTAGCAGTTCTGATTGGTGGAAGTTGCTGGGAACCATGTGTTCACAAGGATTTGGGGAGCTCAGCAGGTGTAAGTCCTGTGACTGATTAGTGATGCCTGTCACAGGCATAGAATTCGATGTAGAGACACATGTATTGGTTATTTGTCATCTTCAAATTTTCTTTTTTCTTTTTTTTTGTTTTGTTTTTGAGACAGAGTCTCACTCTGTTGCCCATACTGGAGTGCAGTGGTGGGATCTCAGCTCACCGCAACCTCCACCTGCTGGTTACAAGAGATTCTCCTACCTCAGCCTCTGGAGTAGCGGGGATTACAGGCACGTGCCACCATGCCCGGTAACTTTTTTTTTTTTTTTTTTTTGAGACGGAGTCTTGCTCTGTCGCCCGGGCTGGAGTGCAGTGGTGTGATCTCAGCTCACTGCAAGCTCTGCCTCCCAGGTTTACGCCATTCTCCTGCCTCAGCCTCCTGTATAGCTGGGACTACAGGTGCCCGCCACCTCTCCCAGCTAGTTTTTTGTATTTTTTAGTAGAGACGGGGTTTCACCATGTTAGTCAGGATGGTCTCGATCTCCTGACCTCGTGATCCGCCCGTCTCGGCCTCCCAAAGTGCTGGGATTACAGGCTTGAGCCACTGCGCCCGGCCAACTTTTGTATTTTTAGTAGAGATGGGGTTTCACCATGTTGGCCAGGCTGTTCTCGAAGTCCCAACCTTGTGATCCGCCCGCCTTGGCCTCCCAAAGTGCTGAGATTACAGGCATGAGCCACTGCGCCTGGCCATCTTCAAATTTTCTATGAGCTTTTTTTTTTTTTTTTGAGATGGAGTCTCACTTTGTTACACAGGTTGGAGTGCAGCGGCATGATCTCAGCTCACTGCAACCTTCACTTGCCTGGTTTAAGCGATTCTCCTGCCTCAGCCTCCTGAGTAGCTAGGATTACAGGTGCCCACCACCACACTTGCTAATTGTTTTTGTATTTTTAGTAGAGACAGTGTTTCACAATGTTGGACAGGTAGGTCTTGAACTCCTGACCTCAAGTGATCCACCTGCCTTGGCCTCCCAAAGTATTGGGATTACAGGCGTGAGCACAACACCTGGCCTTCTGTGGGCCTTTCGACGCTGAGATTCTCTAGTTCAGAATGAAACGCCTTGAATGCTGTCCTGGGTGAGTCATATCAGCCCCTTCTGTATGCCCTTCCCTCACCCTAATAAGACTCTTTCATGCGCATTGTTTCAGTCCACACTCCTGACAGCTCCGTAAGGCAGGCAGGAGAAGGAGCTGAGGAAATGAGGCCAAGAGAGGGAGGGAGACTTACTTACTAGAGTTCACCGGCAATCAGCAGGGCCAGAACTGGCCTCCAGCCTCCCTGACTCCCTTGTGCCCTTGTCCCCCAGGCTCCGGAAGTGATCCTGCTCACCTTGAGCCAGACTATCTTCTTCATGGGCAGCTGAAAGGCCGTGTGTTGCCAAGCCATGAACTCATCCACACTGGCACGTACGTGCAGGTCTGGCGGGTACCAGTGTGATGGAGCGCTGTACTTGCGGCACAGGTAGTAGAGGATGGCCACACTGCAAAAAGGGCTGGTCAGGGGCACTGCCCTTGCCTTCCTGAGTGCCAATACATCAACCACCCCAATATGCCCTGGGCCCAACTGCTGGGGCTTCCAGAGCAAGGAGAATTCCAAATGGCCCCGGGAAAGGCCTTCACCAGAGCTGTCTGTCTAATAGTCAGTAAGGGCAGGGAAGGAGCCCTGCAGGGTGAGTAGGAGTTGGGGGCTGGTGGTATAACAAACAGTAGGCCAGCAAGGGGAACAACACGTGTCATATTAGGATGCTGAGGCGGGTGGATCGCTTGAGTCCAAGAATCTGAGGCTGCAGTGAGCCAAGATCACACCACTGCACTCCAGCTTTGGTGAAGTAGCAAGATCCTTTTTCAAAACAGAAACAGGCCAGGCACGATGGCTCACACATGTAATCCTGGCACTCTGGGAGACCAAGGGCAGGCAGATCCCTTGAGGTCAGGAGTTGGAGACCAGCCTGGCCAACATGGTGAAACCCTGTCTCTACTAAAATGAAAATACAAAAATTAGCTGGGTGTGGTGACACACACCTGTAATCCCAGCTACTTGGGAGGCTGAGGCACAGAAGTCGCTTGAACCTGGGAGGCAGAGGTTGTAGTGAGCCAAGATTGTGCCACTGCACTCCAGCCTGGGCCACAAAGCAAGACTCTGTCTCAAAAAACCAACGAAGAAAAACACGTGCTGAAATACCAGGGTAAGGGCAGCAAGGTGAATCTGAAGAATGGAGAGTAGGTGGGTGCAACTGGAAGGAGGGTGGGGGTGGTTGGGGAGTGGTGAGGCAGCAAGAGACACTGTGGAGGCCACAGAGGTAGCCCAGGAGATGCAGGGAGGTTATGGACTTAATCCGTAAGATTAGGTGTTATATAAGCCAGGGCATGACAGGATCCATCTCTCTGGTGCTGGATGGAGGGTGAGCCCGAGGGGGCAGAATGAACAACAGTGGGGCCAGCAAGTATCGGGAAGGTTGTGGTGTCTGGGAATGGTGGAGGTCATGGGGACAGAGGGAAGGGGACGGAGGGGAGACATGCTTCGGAGGGGTGTCCTAGGCCTTGCTGATTGATGGCTGGTGTGGGAACCTCCACAGGACAAGGGCTCCTTTATTATCATCAACAGCAACCTTGCCAAGGTAAAAAGGTCAGGGCATGGAGAGAGCTACCGATTAGAGAGTGGCGGGAGAGAAAGCAACCGGCTGCAAGATTCAGAACTTGTTTGGATCCTGATCCAAACAAACTGCCAAGAAAATATTTAGGAGATAATCAGAGAGTTTTGAACAGGAGCCAGACATTAGATGAAATCCAGGAATTATTGTTAATTTTGTGAGGTATCTTAATGGTAATGTAGTGATCCTACCCTCTCTCCTAGCCCAGGCTGGAGTGCAGTGGCGCAATCAGAGTTCACTGCAGTCGTGAACTCCTGGCCTCAAGCGATCCTCCCGTGTCAGCCTCTCAAAGTGCTGGGATTATAGGTGTAAGCCACCATGCCCAGCCTGTTGCCTTTTTTTTTTTTTTTTAAAGAACTCTTATCTCTGAGAGGTATGTTCCTAAACATTTGATTGATTTATTTACTTACTTATTTTTATTTTTGAGATGGGGTCTCGCCCTGTTGCCCAGGCTGAAGTGCAGTGGCTCAATCTTGGCTCACTGCAACCTCTGTCTCCCAGGTTCAAGCAGTCTTTTCACCTCAGCCTCCTGAGCAGCTGGGACTACAGGTGTGGGCCACCACGCTGGTGAATTTTTGTATTTGTTGTAGAGATGGGGGTTTTGGCATGTTGTCCAGGCTAGGCTGGTCTTGAACTCCTGAGCTCCGGCCATCCACCCACTTCAGTCTCCCAAAGTGCTGGGATTACAGGTATGAGCTGGCCCCTAAACATTTATGACTGGAATGATGGGGTATCTGGAAAGCAGGGGAACAGAAATGATGTAAAATGGACCCCAAGTTGGCAACAGTCGGAGCTGGACAATGGGTTTGTGGGGTTCCTCATGCCCCTCATTAGTTAGTATTCACTCTCCTTTAGTGTATGTGTGAGGTTTTCCATGGTGAAATAGACAAATGCTTGCACCGTGTCTCCCAGGAGGAGCAGAGACAGATGGTGCAAGGGCCCTGGGGAAGACTCACCTTTCAGTTAAGATAAATTTCCCATCTTTGAGGCTGGGCAGCTTCCTGAGGGGGTTGATGTCAACGTATTCTTTGCTGTGGTGGTGACCTGGGAGGGGCAGGGAAGGTCTGAGGCTGTGGGACTCCAGGGGAGAGAGAACTGAGACTCCCAGAGACACAAATGCTTCCCTCTCTATTTTCTCAAGAAGAGGGAACTGAGGCCCAGAGGGACATCGCGTCTCACCCCAGGTCACAGGGCAAGGCAGTTGCAGAACCGGACTGGGATCAGAACTGCTGGCTCCCAGCCTACTCTACCCTAGGTTTGGTGACTCCCGTGCCTCCTACCTGTGTCCAAGGACCAGGACGACACTTTGGCCCAGAAGCTGGAGGCCTCCCCCTCCAGCTTCCCCCAGCTTGGGGGAGGCCTCCAGTTTTGGGCCCACCCCCAAAGCTGGATCTGAAGCCACAGCCTTTGAATCACCCGAAGCCCTGAGGGACTGAGTCCCATCCCCACTCCCATCGCCCTCACTCCTCTGTCCCCTCTTTAAGGAAGCCAGGCCCAGCACACAGCTGGACATCCAAAGGGAAGCCTCTCAGACACAATCGGGGTCATCTGTACAGGGAACCTGATGTGGGGGCAGGAATTGAAACTCTTGCTGGACCAGCTACTTCCTGTTGGGGGTTCCACTTGCACCCCATGAATTTCCAAAGCTTTCCTGTCTCTTCCTCTGTGTTCTAGAGGCTTCTGCTTTTGCAGGTTGAGGTTTTGGAGCCCCTCTGTGCTCAGGATGGAGTTGGAGCCCACCCATCTGACCCTCATTCGGGGTCAGTGGAGCCCTGAGCCGTTCTGAACACTGGGGAAGACGGGTGTAGACAGACTGCTCTTCTGCCCCCTTTGCCAACGTGGCGGGCAGGTGCTGAGTTCACAAGGTCCTAGACTCCCACAAGGAAGCCAGGGTGCCTAGTGGGAGCCCAGGGAGTCCCACATGCTCTTCTTTCCCCCTTCTCCTCAAAAAGCCTGTTCATCTCCGGCGTGGGGACTGTCATTAGTGGGGAATGACTAAGGTAGGCTAGACAGGGATGCAGCCTACAAGCCCCCTGGCATCTTTTCTTTCCCTGGGTACCTCTAGGGTGATTCCCTTGTCTCTGTCTCTGCTCCTCAGAAACGCCCCTATCAGGCTAGGCGTGGTGGCTTATGCCTGTAATCCCAGCATTTTGGAGGCTGAGGTAGGCAGATCACTTGAGGTTCAGATTTTGAGACCAGCCTGGTCCACATGGTGAAACCCCTGTTAAAAACACAAAAAATTAGCTGGGTGTGGTGGCGAGCACCTCTAATCCCAACTACTTGGGAGGCTAAGGCAGGAGACGCACCTGAACCAGGTGGAGGTTGCAGTGAGCAGAGATAGTGCCACTGCACTGCAGCCTGGACAACAGAGCAAAACTCCATCAAAAAACAAGAAAAAAAGAAAAACCCCAATGTGTGTGCCCTGCCTCCCCCACGACCAGGCCTGCCGGGTAGCAGTGGGAACTGACCTTTCAGTAGATCCACAAACTGAAAGTTGAACCGGATGTCATGCTTCTTCGAGAAGATGTAGACGGCACGGCAGGGTGCTGACAGCAGGTCCATGTAGAGCTCCAGGGCCATGTTGAGACACAGCCACAGCCACAGCTGGCCAGCCACAGACCTGGGCCTATGTCTGGCCAGAGTCCCTGGCCCTGTGCCCTCTCCAATCTGGACCCAGGACCCTGTGTTCCCCAGGGAAACTTCTTGTTTCCCTTTGTGTTGTCATAAGGCCAGGAAGCCTGCAATTCTCACAGCAGCAAGGATTCTAAGGAGGCCCAGGAGTAGGCTCGGGAGAGGCCTGTGGCAAAGGTGTGGCAGCTGTGACCCTAGTCTCCCCCTTCAACATATGTCTGTGCCCCGTGGCACCACCTCACAGACACCCTGTCTGAGAAGGAAGTATGCTTGGGAATTCCCATGGCTGGACTTTCATTGCAGAATCTGATGAAAGGGGCTTTGCAGGGTCCAGAATGAGGAGGAGGCAATAAGAATTATCCCTGGAAGATTCCAGAAGTAGAGACTGGGAGTATCCATAGGTGAATGGAGCCTGAACTTTGACTAAGAAGGAATTGGGAGAAAGAGACACAGGAACCTGGGAGCTTTGGGAGCAGTGGGGACACTACCACCAGGAAGTCAGGGGACACTCAACCAGTGTGTGCCATGCAGAGGAGCCCAGAAACTTCCTGGCCTGGGTTGGGTCTGCAGTGGCCAGACTGTGCACCTGGTGGCCCAGGAAAGTAACTAGAGCCCCACGTGGGGGACTGAGTGCCACTCACTCTATGCTGTGTGATCTAATATGTCTAGGCTCAGAAATGGGACTCACCCCACTTCCAGTGACAGAGTAAGCCTGGAGACAAGCGAAGAGCACGCAGCATGTTTATTGCAGACAGCAGGGTGCAGTGGAGTGGGCTGCACCCACTCAGCGGAGCCGCTCCTGCAGCAACTGCACCTGCTTCTGGGCCAGCTGGGGGTCCCGCCGAGCCTCATTGTGGTTCCGAGGCTAGAGAATGAGCTTGTGGGCCTCCAGGAAGAGCTCAGTACCCAGGGTGGCCTCCACACGGGCCCGTCACTCTTGTAGCCGGGGAGTCTTGGAAGAGGTCACAGCCAACAGCAGTGGGCAGGGAAGATAGGACAGCTGGGGTTGGGGCTTAGCCCTGTGCCCAGAGTCTCCCCAGAGGGCAGGTGGGTAGGAGAGCTTCACCTCCATCACCTCCATCAGCACCAATCTTCCAGGGAGAGCTGCTCCATTGCCACAAAGGGCCTGGCCACCAGCACCTCCCCATCCAGGTGCTGCAGGGCTAGCGGCAGCCTCCCCACAGCCACTCCAGTTGTGCAGCATCTGCAGGCTGCCCTGAGAAGTGGGGCAGGAGAGACTGGGCTGGGAGGAGAGGAGCAACTTAATCCAGACCCTTGGAATCCTCTTGGGCCTCCTCACCATCCCTTCCCGGCTGCCATTCATTAGTGATGTCCTCTGGGGCTCTGTGTTCAGAAGGTTTCTGAGGATTCATTCCGGCTTAGGGGACGGAGTACTGTGATAGATTAGTGATGTCTGCTCAGAGCAGTGGAAGTGAAGCTAATATGTAATATGTGCCAATTGGTACCTTCCATTTCTGGGGGTCCAAACTCCTGCCCCAGCCTGCATGACAGGCCCAGGAAGCTCACCTTGCACAGGTAGACATTGGTGGCAGGCAGCTGGATGGTGACATGCTGCCATGCCAAGTACTCATCCATGCAGGTGCGGGCCTGCAGGTCAGATGGTTACCAGTGTGCCTCCATCTGGTACTTTTGACTGAGGTATAAAACGATGACCATGCTGTGGGCAGGAGATGTTAGAGATCTTTTCTCCAGCCTGTCAGGGACAGGCGGCTTCATTGCTCATACTCATGGTGATTTGACCAGGTTTTCTTCCCAACTTCCCCTTCAGGGGAGGACCCCTCTATACCGCAACTCCCTCCAGTCAGTGTCTCCCCACGACCAAACCACTCTGTTTCTCCATTTCCAACTCGATCCTCCCTGGGCCCATGTTTCCACTTCCCCTCCCAGTTATTGCACCATCCTGCCCTCCATGCCCAGGCCCCACTCCCTGGCATCAGGGTCCCCACTCAGAGTGAGAGAGGCAGGCCTGCCATGTGAGCCCTGCCCAAGTTCCTTTCCTAGTGCCCCAGAGCACTAGGTGCCCATTTTCCATCCTTGGGTAAGCCCTGAGAGGTGGTTACATTATTCCCCCCACCCCATTTTACAGAGGAGAAACCTGGCACACAAAGTTCTGTGATTTGCCGAAGGGCACAGAGTGAGGAAGTGGGGAGCTGGGATTGAAAGTGGAGTCTCCCCTGGGCCTTCCCAGCTCCTAGGACTCTGAAAGGATGAGCTGGGGACATTTGGGGAGGAGCCAGCCTCAAGCCTGAGCCTTTCCTGCTGGCTTCAGGTTGTCCAGGCTTATCTGGGTGACCTATGCCCTTTCCCCACCTGGGCAGCTCCAGATGGCTAAGGCTCTAGCCAGGTTCCAGCCTCCAGCTTTAGCCCAAAGGTGCCCGTGGGTCCAGCCTCTGCATCCAAGCTACACAAGCTGAAATGAGGAAGGGGATGCTGTGACTTGGAAAGATGTCCAACCCAGGGAAAGGAGCGCCTGAACCCAGGCAGATCCTGGCTCTGACCCTGGGTGGTCACCAGGTCACCATTACCTCTCTGCTAGTAGGAAGTCGCCATCTCTGAGGGCAGGCACCTTCCCCAGGGGTTCACCTTCAGGAACTCAGGCTTCAGGTGCTCCCCTGGTGGGCAGAAAGGAGAGAAGGCTCAGTGCAGAGCCTCGTCCTTGGCACCCACTCCATGGGGTCCAGCCCAGCCACTTGGCTCACCCCAAGCCAACCCTACCAGCTGCAGCTGAAAAGGGATGCCATTCTGTCTTGCAAAAGTGGATGGTGTGTCAGGTCCGGGAAGAGCTCGAGCCCCATTGCTGCTCCTTTCACCTGCCCTCCCAGAATTCTGGACCTCCAGGAGTTGCTCAGCCCTTCTCCAACAGTTTTGAGCTGTTTCCTGTTCATAGTCTGCTGTAATGGGCCAGAGCACAGGGCAGGCTGGGCTTCAGGGACCTTCTCTGGATATTCCTGGGAAGAGAACTTCATCTTCTCTCTTAACTCTTGCTGATAATTTTCTGGAGCTAGGCACCTTGTAAAACTCATGTCCCAGAATGCCAAACCTGGAAATGCAATGTTGGCGCTGAAGCTGCATTGAAACTGAATGAATGAGGCCCCCACCCTCTTATCTAAATACCCTATCAGTGTGTTGAATGTCAAAGTATGTAGGGGCGGTGTGGGGGAGCCTATAGGGAGTCTCCATTTCTGTAGCCTTCCAGATGTTCCATGCAGAGTTTTCCTCTAATGACCCTTGGACACTGTGGTGGTCACTGTTTCCCTGCATAAACCTTTGATGATCCTTACCTTTAGTGCACCACTGAAACACCAAATTCTGATTTTCAGTGTGTGCAGTCTATATGGTTAATAAAGTCAGTTTCTAATGGAATATGCCTGTGCCTGCTGTGTTTTTACCTAACCACTGCTAAGGACTCTCATTAATAGCTAGACCTTGGAGTTCTTCCCCTGGACGCCTGGCCCAACTATTTTGAACTCATTCATCTGCCAGTGTGTTTCATGGTGCCCTGCTTCCCCAAGCACCTCAGGGAATGTTTGAGTTGAATATGAATGAATCGTTGCAGTCACCAAGGATGGGATTCAGGCCCAGATCTCACCAAGACCATAAGGCAACAGTCTTCGATCTAGATTCCCCATGTTAAATCTGCTATCTTCACTGTAGTGAGAGTGATATTGAGAGAGAAAAGTTAAGTAATTAGGGTGGGTTCTTAGTAAAACTCCTTTAAACAGAGGAACAACCTGAAAAATCAGGCTTCATACACAGATAAGGAAACTTGCACAAACCTCTGGCCTACTCGGATAAGGGAACAAGATCCAACATAGAAACGCCTTTGTCCTTTGTATAACCAGTGGGCTTCTAGGAAGTAGTCTCTTCTCCTTTTGTGGACATGTACACGGTGGGCTACGGTGGGTACCAGTGGGCACTTTCCTTTTTTGGACGTGCTTTAGACTGTGAGCTGAGCCTCTGTGAATCATCACTTCAGCCCGACTGGTTCTGGGCCAGGCTATCACTTCAGCTCCTAATTGGTCCCTGGCAATGTCCAGGGGCCAAGCTGAGTAGTGTTCTCTCCAAGACCAGTCAGCACATTCCTTCCCTTCCCAGTCCATAAAAACCCTGGACCCAGCCTCACAGTGGGCAACCTGCTTAGGCCTCCCGCCAGCTGTAATGAGCTTTCTTCATTTGCTTATTAAACTTTTGCTTCAACTTCACCCTTTGTGGCCACACTCCTTAATTTTCTTGGTCGTGAGACAAAGAATTCTGGGTGATACCCCACAATGAGAGACTGGTACATTGTGGTGCACGAGCAAGACTGCAACAATATGTTTTCTGCTTGCTTGTTTGGACTGGCATCTTCCCAACTCTCCAGGGTGCTCTCCCCCCACTGTGGCCCTGAGCTTTGCCTCATTGTAACACTGTGCATCCTGACACTCCTGCATGATCTGCATGTTTCTCACCTCTGGACTCTCCCCACACAGCTTTTTGCTGCTTGACCACCCTTCCCACCTACTTTCAACTGTTTCTCTCCAGCGCATCTTTCATGATAAGGCTCTAGTGGAAGCTGCATCCGAGGCAGAAAGTTATCTATGCAGCTTTGAAACTATCTGTTTATGCTTCTGTTTACCCTTCCCCAATACTGTTTATCCCAATACTCAAAGTCAAGGTTGGTGACTCAACAATTTTCAAAACTTCTAGCTTATCAGTACAGCTTTATTGTACCGAGTGTTTCACCATGCTTTTACTGTCTTCGAGGTTAAAAAACCCCCAATATTCACTCCTATTTAAATCATCCTTGCTAGACTCAAGCAGCTATGAATTCAACCACAGTGTAAAGTTCTTCCCTACAATGCTTTATTATTATTATTATAGCTCCCAAGAGAGTACCATCTTTCAGCCCAAGGCCTTGACAGAAGCCCTTCAATTCTGTCGCCTTTTTTCACCTCTGGAATGCTGACACCACCCATCACCCCTCTCTCCTTGTTCATTTACTACGTTTTGTTCTTTTTTGCCTTTTGTTTCAATATCCTATTGTATCTGTGCCTTTTGGGCTTCACATCCTTTTTGGAAAGAGAGGCACAGGTAATATAATGAATGAGGATGCTCTTCCTCCCTGGTTCCCTCTAAGTCAGGTTTCTCCAACCCACTGGTCGGCTTGGCTTTCAATGCGGCTCAACACAAATTCGTAAACTTTCTTAAAACATTTTGAGATTTTTTGGTGATTTTTATTTTTATTATTTATTTATTTATTAGCTCATCAGTTATCCTTAGTGTTAATGTATTTTATGTGTGGCCCAAAACAATTCTTCCAACGTGGCCCAGGAAAGCCAGAAGATTGGACACTCCGCTCTAAGTGTTCCCCAAGTTTCCACTGTTTTGAGAGCACATGTCCCAGGTAATAACACACAGCCCATCATTTAGCGACTGCTCAGGGCGCAAGCTGTGGAGAAGGGAGTCCGACTACGAGCTGGTGCTCTGAGCCAAGCACGCGAGGACCCACGGCGGGGATCCGGAACCAACAAGCTCCACTCCCGCATTTCACAGACACACACACACACGCGCCGCCCCAAGGATAGCAGTCTGCAGGGCCCCAGCTAACCAGCCCCGCGAGCGGGCAAGCGGCGAGTGCGCCCCCGCTGATTGGCTAGCGCAGCCGGCACCAGAGCCAATGGGAGCACGCCTTGTTGTCAGGCGCGCAGCCGGCATGCGCGGTGGTCGGGAAGGGCTGGCCGTTGCTGTGGAGACGCCTGGTGAGTTCCTGGAAGGCGGGTTTGAAGGCGGCCGGGGTTGGGGGTGAGGCTCTGTAGAGCCGGGGGCACAGGCCTGAGGGGCTGGAGGCGCGAGGCTGGGTTATGTAAAGACGCTGGGGGTTTCGCGGCAGCTTTAGAGCCACCGTCGGGGAAACCGAGGCCGGGCTTCCTGGCTGCCCCGCGGGCCTCTTCACGGCTCTTGCCGCCGCCTTGAGGTGCCTAGAATGGGTTCCGGCCTCGGGGGTGGTTCCCAGTAACCGCAGGAGCCACCATTGATTTGGCGTCTGTTGGGTGCAAAGCCCAGCGCTAACCCTTTACTCGCGACCTTTCGCTTCACCTTCACAGCAGCCCTGCGAGGTGAGTGCTGTTATTAGTGCCATTTACAGGGGTGGAAACTGAGGCCGAGGGAAGGTGAAATGAGTTGCTCCAAGTCACCAAGTGGGTGAGCGCGACTCCAGACTGAAAATTGTGACCATTCTGCTTCACTGACTCCCCGCCGCAGGCGGGCCCTGGCCAGATGGAACTCACCTGACACTCCCAAGGTGTCTATCTGCACAAGTGGCTTTGGGAGTCACTTATCTCTTCAGGACCTGAGTTATTACAGGTTATAAGTGTGGGACCGTCGGGTTACATGTGGCTAAGAGTCCTTCTGTGTGATTATTATGGTTAGAAATAGAGTATGCTTAGAACGGCCTCGTTCAGCGGTCGGCAAACTTTTATTGTGAATATATTAATGTTTACATTGTTACATTGTAAATATAATGAGTATAATAGTATTCATAATAGTAGTTTAGGCTTGGGGGGGCCATACTGTGTCTACTCAAGTGTGGCAATGTGGCGTGGATACAGCCAAAGACAATACATAAGAGAGTAGCTGTGTTGCAATAAAATTGTAATTATGGGGACCAAAATTTTAATTTTATATATTGTTTGTATCATTTTCATGTGTCATGATTTTTTCCCCAAATATTAAAAAATGTAGAAACCATTCTTTGCTCCTGGGCTGTACAAAAAGGGTGGGCTGGTGAGCTTGCAGAACCCTCATCTAGTACAGAGCCTCATACATGAGGGGAGACAGACCCAGAGACTGGCATCTATGTCAAGTCAGTCACACAGCCAAGGCACTGCCACCACTGAGCTTAAGACATAGGCTTCCCACCTTCCAGGCTGGGAGACACCCCTAGTTATCACTCTGTATCAGGGTGCTGGTGTCTCAAAGTGTGTTATTCTTTATCATGTGTTCTGAGGCCATGGAAACTGTAAGGGGTTTGGAAACTTACTAGCTTAGACTAATAAGCCTGGTGAATGTGCTGCTATCTGAAGAAATGCAACTGCTGGGCTGGGAGTCAGAAATCAATAGATATTTTTCTTTTTCATGATTATTCAATAGCTTTTTTTTTTTTTTCTGAGATGGAGTCTTGCTCTGTCGCCCAGGCTGGAGTGCAGTGGTATGATCTGGGCTCACTGCAATCTCTGCCTCCTGGGTTCAAGCAATTCTTCTGTCTCGGCCTCCCAAGTAGCTGGGACTACAGGTGCCTGCCACCATGCTTGGCTAATTTTTGTATTTTTAGTAGAGACGGGGTTTCACCATATTGGTCAGGCTGCTCTCGAGCTCCTGATCTCAGGTGATCCGTCTCGGCCTCCGAAAGTGTTGGGATTACAGACGTGAGCCACTGCGCCCGGCCTCAATAGCTATTTTTTTTTAAAGCTCCTTTTAGTGAATTTCTTGGATTTATGGTGAACAATACATAGTCACCATCCTCACATTGCTTACAGATGATAAATATATAATCAAAATGGTTCTTTTTAAGCTTTTTAAACTAATTTTAGATTTAGAGAAAAGTTGCAACAATACAAAACGTTCTCTTATGTCCCTCACCCTGCTTTCCCTAATGTTAACATCTTACATAATGATACAGTTATCAAGAACAGAAAGCTAGTGTTTGTACAGTATTATTAACTACATTACAGACGTGATGTGGATGTTACCATTTTTTAAATTAAGGTTGTGTTTTCATTCCAGGATCCTATCCAAGATCCCATGTTGCATTTACTTATTTCTCCTTGGTCCATAACACTTCCTTAGTCTTTTCTTGTTTTCCTTGGCTTTGATGCTTTTAAAGAGTACTCATCAGTTATTTTGTCTAATGTCTCTCAATTTAAAGGTTTGTCCAGTGTTTTCTAATGATTGGGGTGAGATTATGCATTGTTGGCCAGAATAACACAAAGACACATTATCTTTGTGTCTTTCTCAGTGCATCAGACGGAGTCCAAGATACTGGTATGTCTTATTACTGGTGATATTTACCTTGATCTATTGGTTTACTTGGTGTCTGCCAGGTTTCTACACCATAAAGTTACTATCCATTTCTAATTAATGAGTCTCTTGAGAGAGATAGATTGAGAGGACACAAATTCTGGTTCTCCATGAATTTGTGTCCACTGACTTTATTATCCATCTGCAGATCTTTGTGGTGTTTGCCTAAAGGTAATTATTTCTCTCTTTCCTTCTGCATATATTAAGTCAAGTTCTACTGAAAGGAGATCTACCCTCTCTTTTATTTATTTATTTGATTTTTTTTTTTGAGACGGAATCTCGCTCTGTCACCCAGGCTGGAGTGCAGTGGCGCCATCTCCACTCACTGCAAGCTCCACCTCCCGGGGTCACGCCATTCTCCTGCCTCAGCCTCCTGAGTAGCTGGGACTACAGGCGCCTGCCACCGTGCCCAGCTAGTTTTTGTATTTTTAGTAGAGACGGGGTTTCACCGTGTTTGCCAGGATGGTCTCGATCTCCTGACCTCGTGATCCGCCCGTCTTGGCCTCCCAAAGTGCTGGGATTACAGGCGTGAGCCCCCGCGCCTGGCCTATTTATTTGATTATTTATGTGTCAGTATGGGCCATGGATATGCATTATATTCTATGAGTTAAAATTCATTAGCATCATTCTTTTGTTGCTTACTGTTACAGCATTGGCTATTTAGTTAGGATCTCCTTCAGGGTAGCTTCTGTGGCCTATCAGCAGGCCCTCATTTTTTTTCTTTTTTTTTTCTTTGAGCACTTACTTTATGGCACCACAAGGTGTTCCACGTTCATCTTGTGTTTACTCTGCCCCAACTCTGGAATCACAGTTCTTTTTGTCTTTAGCCTATCCAGTCAAGATACAGTTTTCCACAGCTACTTAGGTTAGTTCTTTATTTTCTCATGCCCTTCAGAGTGGTTATGTTAGTTGTAATAGGTTCATTGTTAGGGTTTATATTTGTTTTCGAGTTCCCCTTATGTCCTAGCTGATTTTAGTTTGTTCTTGGGTTATGAATTATGACTGATTTCTGAGAGTCAGAGCTACACACAAAGGTATACTCAGAGAAGTGTCTTTCCCTCCTCATGCCTGCCACCCTGTTCCCATTCACCCCTTCTTTTCACCCCTTTCCCACCTACCCTGTATAGCTAACTTTGGTATCTGGATTATCTCGTGTTTCTTTTGCACAAGTGAACAGATAGTTGTGTATTTTCTCATATCTCTTGTTTCTTACACAAAGGTGACATGCTATAGATAATTGTGTTTGCCTTTTTCACTTAATAGTATGTTTTAGGCTGGGCATGGTGGCTCATGCCTGTAACCCCAGCACTTTAAGCTGAGGTGGGTGGATTGCCTGAGGTCAGGATATCGAGACCAACCTGGCCAACATGGTGAAACCCCGTCTCTACTAAAAATACAAAAAAATTAGCTGGGTGTGGTGGCGGGCACCTGTAATCCCAGCTACTTGGAAGGCTGAGACTGGTGAATCACTTGAAACTGGGAGGCAGAGGTTGTAGTGAGCCGAGACTGCACCTCTGCACTCCAGCCTGGGTGACCGACTGAGTGAGATTCCGTCTACAAAAAAAAAGAAATTGTGTGTCTTGAAAATCACCCCATATTCATAGAGATCTTCCTCATTCATTTTTATTTTTTTTAATTTTTTAATTTTTATTTATTTATTTATTTTTATTTTATTTTTTTTTGAGGCGGAGTCTTGCTCTGTCACCCGGACTGGAGTGCAGTGGCCGGATCTCAGCTCACTGCAAGCTCCGCCTCCCGGGTTTACGCCATTCTCCTGCCTCAGCCTCCCGAGTAGCTGGGACTACAGGCGCCACCACCTCGCCCAGCTAGTTTTTGTTTTTTTTTTTTAGTAGAGATGGGGTTTCACCGTGTTAGCCAGGATGGTCTCGATCTCCTGACCTCGTGATCCACCCGTCTCGGCCTCCCAAAGTGCTGGGATTACAGGCTTGAGCCACCGCGCCCGGGCACCTCATTCATTTTTAAAAACATCTTGATTGAGGCCAGGCACGGTGGCTCACGCCTGTAATCCCAGCACTTTGGGAGGCTGAGGTGGGCAGATCATTTGAGGTCTGGAGTTTGAGGTCAGCCTGACCAACATGGTGAAACCCCATTTCTACTAAAAATATTTTAAAAATTAGCTGGGCATGGTGGTGCATGCCTGTAGTCCCAGCTACTCGGGAAGCTGAGGCAGGAGTATCACTTAAACCCGGGAGGTGGAGGTTGCAGTGAGCCGAGATTGCACCACTGCACTCCAGCCCGGGTGACAGAGCGAGAACTGTCCTGCAGCCTAGGCAACAGAGCGAGACTCTGTCTCAAGAAAAAAACAAATAAACAAAAACATCTTTATTGAGATATAATTTACATACCTTACAATTCACCCATTTAAGTATACAGTTTAGTGGTTTTTTAGTATATGCACAGAGTTATGCAAGCATCATCGCAGCACATTTTAGAACATTTTTTTTTTTTTTTTTGAGACGGAGTCTCGCTCTGTCGCCCAGGCTGGAGTGCAGTGGCCAGATCTCAGCTCACTGCAAGCTCCGCCTCCCGGGTTTACGCCATTCTCCTGCCTCAGCCTCCCGAGTAGCTGGGACTACAGGCGCCCGCCACCTCGCCCGGCTAGTTTTTTGTATTTTTTAGTAGAGACGGGGTTTCACGGTGTTAGCCAGAATGGTCTCGATCTCCTGACCTCGTGATCCACCCGTCTCGGCCTCCCAAAGTGCTGGGATTACAGGCTTAAGCCACCGCGCCCGGCCTAGAACATTTTTATCACCCCTAAAAGAAACCCTGATCCGTTAGCAATTAGCAATTACTTCCCATCCTGTCTTCCCCCAGCTCTAGGCAACCAGGAATCCACTTTCTGACTTTATAAATTTGCCTGTTTTGGACATTGCATGTAAATAGGATCATACAGTACGTGGTATTTTGTTACTGGCTTCTTCCACTTAGTATAATGTTTTCATGGTTCATCCATGTTGTCAGTGTTTCGTTATTTTTATGGCTGAATAATATTCCATTTTATGGATGTACCACCTTTTGTTTATCCTTTTATCAGTTGATGGATCTTGGGTTTCTACTTATGCATTATTTTGAATTATGTTGCTATGAACATTGCCTCATTAATTTTTACAGCTGCATATTCATTGTATTTCATACATTGTACATTCATACATTGTGTGAATGTACCATAGTATGTACCACAGAGTAGATGAATAAACTATTACAGTTTATATTATATGAAGAAACTATTATAATAGTTTATTTTTCTACCCTCCTATCTGTGGCCATTTAAGCTGCTTCCATTATCTTGCAGTTACAAACAGTGCTACACAGTGAATAATTCTGTGCTTATGTATTTTTGTATTGTTGGAGGTACATATTCAGGGTAGTTTCTAGAAGTGGAATTTCTGGGTTGAAAGGTAAATGCATATGTAATTTTCTCAGATATTGTCAAATTTCCCTCCCGAGGGGTTGTACCAATGTCCAGCAATGTATGAGAATAGCGCCTGTTTCTCCACAACCTCCCCAACAGTGTGTGCTGTCATGTTTTAATTTTTGCTAGTGTGATCAGTGAGAAATAGTGTGCAGTGTTGTTTTGTTTTAATATACATCTCTCTTTGATTCAAACATTTTTTCATATGTTTTCGAGCTAGTTGCGTCTTCTTTTGCGATTTATCTGTTCATATTTTTCCTCCATTTGTCTACCAGGTTTTCATTTTTCTGTTCTTTAGCTTTTTAAAAAAATTGTGATAAAATATAAGCAACATACGATTTATCTTTTTTTGTTTGTTTGTTTTATTTGAGATGGAGTCTCTATTGCCAGGCTGGAGTGCAATGGTGCCATCTCAACTCACTGCAACCTCCACCTCCCTGGTTCAAGCCATTCTCCTGCCTCAGCCTCCCAAGTAGCTGGGACTACAGGTGCGTGCCACCATGCCCGGCTAATTTTTTGTATTTTTAGTAGAGACAGAGTTTCACCATGTTAGCCAGGACGGTGTCAATCTTCTGACCTCCTAATCCGCTTGCCTCGGCCTCCCAAAGTGCTGGGATTACAGGCGTGAGCCACTGCGCCCGACCCAATTTATCATTTTAACCATTTTTTAAGTGTGCCATTTTGTGCCATTAAATGCATCCACATTGTTATGCAATCATCACCACCGTCCATCTCTGAACTTTTTTAATCTTTTCAAACTGAAACTCTGTATCCATTAAACAGGAATTCCCATTCTTCACTCCTCCAGCCCTGTGGCCACTATTCTACTTTCTGTTTCTATGAATTTGACTACTGTGGGTACCTTATATCCATGAAATCATACAATATTTGTTTTTTTATGACTGGCTTATTCCACTTACTATAATGTCTTCAAGGTTCATCCATGTTGTAGCATATGTTGCAATTACCTTCTTCTTTGTAACATGTGTCAGGATTACCTCCTTTTTAAGGCTGAAGAATAAATGTTTCATTGTATGTATATACTACGTTTTGTTTAGCCATTCATCTGTCCATGGGCAGTTGGGTTGCTTTCACCATTCTTTTTTTTTTTTTTTGAAACGGAGTCTCGCTCTGTTGCCCAGGCTGGAGTGCAGTGGTGTGATCTCGGCTCACTGCAAGCTCCACCTCCCAGTTTCATGCCATTCTCCTGTCTCAGCCTTCCGAGTAGTTGGGACTACAGGCGCCCGCCACCACGCCCAGCTAATTTTTTTGTATTTTTAGTAGAGACGGGGTTTCACCGTGTTAGCCAGGATGGTCTTGATCTCCTGACCTCGTGATCTGCCTGCCTCGGCCTCCCAGAGTGCTGGGATTACAGGCTGAGCCACAGTGCCGGCCACTATTCTTTTTTTTTCTTCTTTCATAGCTTCTTTCAAAGCTCCTCCTTAAAGGAGGCCACCTTTTGACTATTGTAAATAATGCTGTGTTCCTCAGTTTTAAAACATTATTTAATTATTTTAAATAGTATGGTGCTCTTGTCAGCCAGGCTGGAATGCAGTGGCGCGATGACAGCTCACTGCAGCCTCAACTTTTCTCCCTCAACCGCTCTGAGTAGCTGGGACTACAGATGTGTGCCACCAAGCCCTGGCTATTTTTGTAGAGATGGAGTCTGTCTGTATTGCCCAGGCTGGTCTTGAACTCCTGGCCTCAAGCAATCCTTTCACCTCAGCTTCCCAAAGTGTTGGGACTAAAGGCGTGAGCCACCATGCCCATCCTGTTTCTCAGTTTTTAAGAGCACTTTGTATATTAGGGATATTAGTCCCTCATCAGTGGTATATGTTGCAAATATTTTCTCCCAATTTGTTAGCTTTTAATTTTTTTCTGACTTTTAAAATATTTTTTTGGTCATGCAAAATTTTTAAAATTTTTATGTAGTTAAGTGTATCACTCTTTTCTCTTTTTCTGAATTTTAAATCACATTTGATCCTTCTCTACTACTTAATACTAAGTGTTGATACAAAGATTAAAGAGGAATTCACCAGTATCTCCTTTAGTAGTTGTATGGTTTCATTTTTTATCATTTAGATTTCTAATTCATTTGCAAGTTTATTGTGAGTTATCTGTTTCCAACAGTGAATACTGTTCTAGCAGTATTTAATACAAAGTTCATCTTGACTCTAGTGATTTGAGATGCCATCTTTGCCGTATTTTTTATTTCCATATGTACTTGAGTCTAATTCTGCACCTCATCTTTTTGTCTATGTATGCAGCAGTACTGCACTGATTGCATTATGAAGGCTTTGTATAGTATGTTTTAATGTCTGTTATGCCTATCCCCCCTTAGAATTTTTTGTTTTGTTTTCCTAGTCTTAAATTTTTGTTTTTCCATATGAATTTTAGTGTCAACTTGTCTACTATCTTGTCAGTATTTGTATTGGGATTGCACTGAATGTATAAATTAACTTGGGAAGAACTGATATCTTTATATTTTTGAATCCTGTCCAAGAACAGGGGATGTCATTTCATTTGTTCAAGTTAACTGTTAACTTTAATGTCTTTTAATAGTGATTTAAACTTTTTCTTGCACAGTTTTAATTAACTTTATTCCTAAGTATTTAATGATCTTGTTGCTCTTGTAAATGGGATTTTTCTCTACCATAATGTCTTCTTTTATAGTTTGTATATATGAAGGCTATTGATTTTTATGTGTTAATCTTATATTGTGCAACTTGACTGAGTGTTTTTTTTTTTTTTTCCCTGAGAAGGAGTCTCACTCTGTTGCCCAGGCTGGAGTGCAGTGGCACAGTCTCGGCTCACTGCAACCTCCGCCTCCTGTGTTCAAGTGATTGTCCTGCCTGCCACCACGCCTGGCTAATTTTTGTATTTTTGGTAGAGACAGGGATTCACCATGATGGCCAGGGTGGTCTCGAACTGCTGACCTCAAGCAATCCACCCACCTCAGCCTTACAGAGTACTGGGATTACAGGCATGAGCCACCATGCCCAGCCCACTGAGTTATTATTGAATAAATTTTATCATCGATTTTGGGGTTTCCAGGTAGTATATCATATTATCTACAATTAGTAGCTTTTCTTTACCCATATTTTTATTTTTATTTATTTATTTTTGAGACGGAGTTTCGCTTTTGTTGCGCAGGCTGGAGTGCAGTGGCGCAATCTTGGCTCACCGCAACCTCTGCCTCTTGGGTTCAAGTGATTCTCCTGCCTCTTGGGTTCAAGTGATTCTCCTGCCTCAGCCTTCTGAGTAGCTGGGATCACAGGCATGCACCACCATGCCCGGCTAATTTTGTATTTTTAATAGAGACGGGGTTTCTCCATGTTGGTCAGGTTGGTCTCGAACTCCCGACCTCAGGTGATCCACCCGCCTTGGCCCCCCAAAGTGCTGGGATTACAGGCGTGAGCCACTGTGCTTGACCTTTACCCATTTTTATACCTCTAATTGATTTCTCTCTTCTAATTTCATTGGCTAATATGGCACCAGTGGATAGTAGCAGAGATAGTGGACATCTTTGCTTTGTTCTTGGTATTAATGGACATGCCTCTAGTGTTTGCCCACGAAATAAGATTTTGGCTTTAGGACTAAGGTATATTTATATTATATTAAGAAAGTACCTCTAAATTTCTATATTTTCTTGAGCATTTTTTATTATGAATGGATATTGAATTTTGTCAGACTTTCTCTTCTATGGAGATAATCATATAATTATTTTTCCCTTAGATGATTACATTGTGTTTTCACATGTGATGTGTGTTTTTTTGTTAGTATCTATTTTTTATTTTTTTATTTTTGAAACAGGATCTCACTTTGTCACCCAGGCCGGCGTACAGTGGTGCAATTACTGCTCACTGCTGCCTCAACCTCTCAGGCTCAAACGATCCTCCTGCGTCAGCCTCCCAAGTAGCTGGGATTACAGGCATGTGCCACTATACCCAGCTAATTTTTAAATTTTTTTGTAGAGATGAGGTCTCCTTATGTTGCCCAGACTGGTCTCGAACACCTGGACTCAAGTGATCCTCCTGCCTCAGCCTCCCAAATTGCTGGGATCATAAGCAGATTACAGTCGTGAGCCACCATGTCTGGCTGTTAGTATTTCTTTAAATTTCTCCAACATTTTCATTCATTTCCTTTTATCTGGAAGTTGTTTATCAGGAGATTCTTAAATTTTTAGATAGACACACCTTTCTTCTTCTGTTGGTGGTGATGGTCGTGTTAGTAAATTCTAGTTTTAAGCATTATGATTGGCAAGTGTTGTTTTTAGTATCTTTTTTTTTTTTTTTTTTTTTTGAGACGGAGTCTTGCTCTGTCGCCCAGGCGCCCAGGTTGGAGTGCAGTGGCGCGATCTCAGCTCACTGCAAGCTCTGCCTCCTGGGTTCACGCCATTCTCCTGCCTCAGCCTCCCGAGTAGCTGGGACTGCAGGTGCCCGCCACCATACCTGGCTAATGTTTTGTATTTTTAGTAGAGACGAGGTTTCACCGTATTAGCCAGGATGGTCTCCATCTCCTGACCTCGTGATCCGCCCACCTCGGCCTCCCAAAGTGCTGGGATTACAGGCGTGAGCCACTGCGCCCTTTTTTTAGTATCTTTACTTGATGAAAGGTGTTTTCTTTGTGACTTGAGCAGTTTTTTTTGTGTGTGTGTGAATGTGCTGTGAGCACTGGAGAGGAATATATCATTTCTGTTATTAAGGTGTGGAGTTTGATATACATCTTTATCATCTCCTCTATTCTGTTGTTTAGATCAATCATCTATCTCCTTATTTTTTCTCCACTTGATTTGTCTTTTTAAAAAAATTTGCTTTTTATTTTGAGACAAGGTCTTACTCTGTATCCCAGACTGGAGTGCAGTGGTGTGATCATGGCTTACTGCAGCCTTAAACTCCTGGGTTCAAGTGATCTTCCCACTTCAGTCTCCTCAGTGGGTGGGACTACAGGTGCATGCCACCATGCCTGGCTAATTTTTATTTTATTTTATTTTATTTATTTTAGAGATGGGGGTCTCACTATCTTGCCCAGGGTGGTCTCAGACTCCTAGAATCAAAGGATCCTCCCACCCCAGCCTCCCAAAGTGCTGGGATTACAGGCATGAGCCACCAAGTCTGGCCATCATTTAAAAATTTTTTTGTAGAAACAGGGTCTCACTATGTTGCCCAGGCTAGTCTCGAACTCTTGGGCTCAAGCCACCTTCCTGCCTTGGCCTGCCAAAGTGTTGGGATTACAGGCGTGAGCCACAGTGCCTGATCAGTTTTTTAAAAATTTATTTATTTGTGGCCAGGCGCGGTGGCTCAAGCCTGTAATCCCAGCACTTTGGGAGGCCGAGACAGGCGGATCACGAGGTCAGGAGATCGAGACCATCCTGGCTAACACCGTGAAACCCCGTCTCTACTAAAAAATACAAAAAAAAAAATTAGCCGGGCGAGGTGGCGGCGCCTGTAGTCCCAGCTTCTCGGGAGGCTGAGGCAGGAGAATGGCGTGAACCCGGGAGGCGGAGCTTGCAGTGAGCTGAGATCTGGCCACAGCACTCCAGCCTGGGCGGCAGAGCGAGACTCCGTCTCAAAAAAAAAAAAAAAAAAAAAAAAATTATTTATTTGTTTATTTATTTATTATTTATTTATTTTTTGAGACGGAATCTCACTCTGTCACCCAGGCTAGAATGTAGTGACTCGATCTCGGCTCACTGCAAGCTCCGCCTCCCGGGTTCATGCCATTCTCCTGCCTCAACCTCCCAAGTAGCTGGGACTACAGGCACCCACCATCATGCCTGGCTAATTTTTTGTATTTTTAGTAGACACAGGGTTTCACCATATTAGCCAGGATGGTCTTGATCTCCTGACCTCGTGATCCACTCGCCTCGGCCTCCCAGAGTGCTGGGTGGGATTACAGGTGTGAGCCATACCGCCCGGCCTATTTATTTATTTTTTAAGAGATGAGGTCTTGCTATGTTGCCCAGGCTCAAGTTATCCTCCCATTCAGCCTCACAAGTAGCTAGGGCTACAAGTATGTGCCACCACGCCCAGCTAATTTATTTTTTTGAAACAGGGTCTCACTCTGTTGCACATGCTGGAGTACGGTGGCACAATCTCGGCTTACTGCAGCCTCAACCTTCTGGACTCAAGTGAGCCTCCCATCCTCAGCTCCCAAGTAGCTGGGACAACAGGCACGTGCCTTCACGCCCAGCTAATTTTTTTGTATTTTTTTTGTAGAGACAGGTTTTCACTATGTTACCCAGGCTGGTCTCGAACTCCTGAGCTCAAGTGATCCACCTGCCTCCGTCTCCCAAAGTGCTAGGATTATAGACTTGGTCCACCGCGCCTCGCCTAACTTTTTTTGTGTTTTGTAGAGATGAGGTCTCACTATGTTGCCCAGGCTGGCCTCAAACTCCTGTGCTCAAGCAATCAACCTGCGTTGGCCTCCCAAAGTACTGGGATTATAGGTGTGAACCACCATGCCTGGTCAGGTTCCAGAGTTTGAAACAGTATTTTGATAATTATTTTCCTAGTTTACTGGTTGTTTTGGTGGGAGGATTGACCTTTTCATTCTTGTAGCAGTGTCTTTTGTAAAGCAAAAATTTTTAAATTTGGAAGTTCAGTTTACTAAGTTTTTTGCTTATGGATTGTGTTTTTTTGTGTTGTCTGAAGGCTTGTCTAACCCTAGGTTTCAAGGATTTTCTGCTGTGTTTTCTTTGTTTTGTATTTTATGTTTAGCCATTTTGAGTTGTTATTGTATTAGATGTGAATTTTTGGTCAAGGTTCTTTTTCTTTTTCCTTTTTGCATATGGATGTTCAGTTGTTACAGAACCATTTGTTGCAAAGAAGATTCTTTCTCCATTGAATTGCTTTTGCACCGTAGTCAGTAATAAATTGGCCATGTTCATTTGGGTTCTTACGGACTCTGTATTTTGTTTCATTGATTTATGTGTCTGTTCCTTCACTAACACTACACTGCCTTGATTATTACAGCTTTTATTGTAAGTTTTAAAATTGTGTAGTGTGATTCCTCCAATATTACTATTATTTTTAAACCTGGGTCATTCTAGTATCTCTCTGGCCTTCCATTAAATCTTTCTGTCAGCTTATCTATAATTACAGACAGACACTACTGTGATTTTTATTGGGATTGCACTAAATCTATAGGTCTGTCTGGGGAAAACTGACGTCTTTACTATGTTGAATCTTCCAGTTCATGAATGTGGTATGTCTTTCCATTTGTTTAGGTGTACTTTGAGTTATTTCATCACTGTTTTCTTGGTTTCAGGATATAGACTTTTACATATTTTGTTATATTTATATGTAATTTTTTGGAGCTATTATAAATGATATTCTTTTTTCACTTTTGATTTCTGGTGTTTATTGCTAGTATGCAGAAATACAGTTACTTTTTATGTGTTGACCTGTACCCTATGACTTTGCTAAACACACTTAGAAGTTCTAAGGCTTTATTTTCTAGATTCCTTGAGATTTTCTGTGAAAGGCAATCATGCCATCTGTGAAAAGGGACAGTTTTATTTTTTTCTTTGTAATCTCTTTCCACTTACTTCTTTTTCTTGCCTTAATGTAGTAGCTAGGGCTTCCAGTATTTTGTGGAATAGGACAGAGACAGTGGATATCCTTGCCTTGTTTCTTGATCTTGGAGGGAAATTAAGTATGATGCTAGCTGTAGGCTTTTTGTAAATACCTTTTATCGGCCGGGCGCGGTGGCTCAAGCCTGTAATCCCAGCACTTTGGGAGGCCGAGACGGGCGGATCACGAGGTCAGGAGATCGAGACCATCCTGGCTAACACAGTGAAACCCCGTCTCTACTAAAAAAAAAAAAAAAAAAAAAAATGCGGCCAGGCGTGGTGGCTCAAGCCTCCCAGCACTTTGGGAGGCCGAGACGGGTGGATCACAAGGTCAGGAGATCGAGACCATCCTGGCTAACCCAGTGAAACCCCGTCTCTACTAAAAAATACAAAAAACTAGCCAGGCGAGGTGGCGGGCGCCTGTAGTCCCAGCTACTCGGGAGGCTGAGGCAGGAGAATGGCGTAAACCCGGGAGGCGGAGCTTGCAGTGAGCCGAGATCCGGCCACTGCACTCCAGCCTGGGCGACAGCGAGACTCCGTCTCAACAACAACAACAACAACAAAAAACAACCTTTTATCAGATTGTTGTGGTTTGAATGTATCCCCCACAGTTTATATGTTGGAAATGTAATCCCTAATGCAACAGTGTTGACAAGTGGAACCTTTAAGGGTTGGGTTGATTAGGTCATGAGGGCTCTGCCTTTATAGCTGGATTAATGTTGTTATTCTGGGAATAGATTCATTATTGCAAGGATGGGTTTGTTACAGAAGTGAGTTCATCCCCCTTTGCTTTGTCATGTTCTCTCACCCTTCTGCCTTCCACCATGCAGTGATGCAGTAAGAAGGCCTTTGCCAAGTACTGGCACTGGCACCATGCTCTTTGACTGTCCAGTTTCTAGGACTGTGAGCCAGTACATTACTGTTTTTTATAAATTACCCAGTCTCAGGTATTCTGTTATAGCAGCACCATATTGACTGAGATACAGATTGAGAAGGTTTCTTCCATTTTGGGTCTACTGGCAGTTTTTTTTTTTTTTTTATTCATTACAGTCATGCTTCAGGGATATTGTGGGTTGATATTCTATTCCAGACCACTGCAATAAAGTGAGTATCACAATAAAGCAAGTCACACACATTTTTTGGTTTCCCAGTGCATATAAAAGTTAATGTTTATACTGTACTATAGTCTATTAAGTGTGCAGCAGCATTATAACTAAAAAAAAGTACAAACCATAAGAAATACTTTATTACTAAAAAATGCTAACACAGAAACACAAAGTAAGCGCATGCTCTTGGAAAAATGACACCAACTTTCTCGACAAAGGGTTGCCGCAGACTTTCATCAAAAACACAGTACCTGTGAAGCTCAATAAAGTGAAGCACAGAAAAATGAAGTGTGCCAAAAGAACGGGGACTGATAAAGTCCTATTTGAGCCGAGATGGGAATGCTCCTGCGTGGGAGCGCTGCAGTCCATGGTGTTAACAGAGCGATCAGTGAGCTGTGTCTCTGCAGGCTGCCTCTGCATTCAGGTACTTCTGAAGCTTGGCCTGTCCTTCGAGCGTCATCCTGTGAATGATGGATGGTGGTCGTGGAGAAAGACTTGACTGAAAAGTTAAATGTGTCCTGTCCTCCAGTCGTTTTCTTCCAGCCCTTGTTCTGTCTTTGTTATGGAGAGGTGCAGTTCTATGACTATTCCATCCTTAGGAATATGGTTACAGGGCTCAGCTTCCTTATCTCTGAAATGAGGATGCATATTTGTTCTGCACAGGAAGCACTTTGTTTTCTGCTTGACTGGTGGTACTTCTCCCTGTATGGAGGGTATGACTGAATAACAGGTGAGCTATCTAGAAACCACTCATGTATTCAGTTGTCTCTTCCTTCGTGGGATTTCGTACCAGATATGGTGGTAGAAAGATAAATAGGACAGGACTGCTGCCTTTGAGAAGTTTACAAGGCTATTAAGAGGGACAGACCCAGAGGCAGGGTAATCCCACCGAAGAGATGAGGGCGTGTAGAGGGGACATTTCGAAAGAACCATCTCTTGCTGTGTCAAATCAGTGTAAGAGTTTTTTTTTTTTTTTTTTTTTTTTTGAGACGGAGTCTCGCTCTGTCGCCCAGGCTGGAGTGCAGTGGCCGGATCTCAGCTCACTGCAAGCTCCGCCTCCTGGGTTTACGCCATTCTCCTGCCTCAGCCTCCCGAGTAGCTGGGACTACAGGCGCCCGCCACCTCGCCCGGCTAGTTTTTTGTATTCTTTTTAGTAGAGACGGGGTTTCACTGTGTTAGCCAGGATGGTCTCGATCTCCTGACCTCCCAAAGTGCTGGGATTACAGGCTTGAGCCACCGCGCCCGGCCAGATTTTTAGTTTTAAAAAGATGTTTTATTTGTGTATCTTAGGAAAAAATTCTTGCATGTGCTCGATATTTAAAAACTCAAGGCCAGGTACGGTGGCTCATACCTATAACAGCAGTCTGGGAGGCTGAGGCAGGTGGATCGCTTGAGGCCAGGAGTTTGAAACCAGCCTGGCTAACATGGTGAAACCCTGTCTCTAATAAAAATACAAAAATTAGCCGAACGTGGTGGAGCATGCCTATAATGCCAGTTACTCGGTAGACTGAGACATGAGAATCACTTGAACCCGGGAGCTGGAGGTTGCAGTGAGCCTCAAGCTGAGGCTTCATTCCGAGGTGCTTGAGCCCAGGGGTTCAAGACCAACCTGGACAACATAGCGAGACCCCACCTCTACGAAAAAACAGTTAAAAACTTAGCCAGGCATGGTGCCATGCGCTTGCAGTCCCAACTACTGAGGAAGCTGAGATGGGAAGATTGCCTGAGCCATGGAGGTTGAGGCTGCAGTGAGCTGAGGTGAGATTGTGCTACTGCACTCCAGCCTGGGCAACAGAGTGAGTCCCTGTCTCTAAAAAAGAAAAAGATGGTTGTTGCTAGTAAAGGGTATTATACAGTACATGTTCAAAGCCCCTACAGTCTTCCCAGTGTGTCCATTATTCTGGCTTCTTCTTAATTTTGCTACTAGAAATTTTGGGGAGCTGAGGAAGAGTGGTAATAATGGAGTGGAAATAGAAGGCAGTGGGCAGAAGGGGTGCTGGTCTCATGGGCTTAATGTATATGAAAAGTCTATATGAGAATAATTTTTTAGGTTCTTCTTGATTAAATGTTGTGTAGACAGTAAAACTGTATGCCCACGAGTATGCCTCAGTTCAGTATGTGTCTGTGCCCAGGAGACACATTGAAAACCCAGCTTAAAGCTTGGGTTCTGCTGCAGACCAGCTGGGCAACCTGAGGCAAATCACCTAATGTGGCAAGCCTGAGGTACCTCCCTATAAAATGGGAGCTGGTCTTTGTGAGTTTTTGATTAGCATATAATACTTGGGCGTTGAAGAGCTTTTTGCTAGTACTTTTATTAGACAATTGGAAATTTTGTTTTCTGTTTTATAGAGTGATGTTGATGCTGCATAAGTGATAGCCCAACAGCCTGAGCAAATACAGTTTATTCTATGGCCATCAGCAAACCTGTTCAGAGCCCTTGCAGGGCATCAGTTGTGGCTCTTAGCTGAAGCATAATAGCTCACAGCTGTATGTATCCAGGGGCAGGCAGGAGACTCTTTGCCAAGGCACATAGGTTTTTGCTGTGCTAGAAAGAGTGCTGGGCTTTGAGTCCTATTTTTGTCTCTTTCTAGCATTATGACTTTGGGCAGGTCAGCTAGTCTCCCTAAGCCTCGATTCCCTAATCTGGAAAATGGGGATGATAATGCCTATTTTGTAAGACTGCATTAAATTCAAGTGAGATAATGTGAATGTGCTTTGTAAATGTCTAGGATGGACTGGAGATTTGGAGAGTGCCAAGCGCTGCTGTTTTTAGACTATGTTAAAGCCAGCACAGGTGCCCTTTTAGTGGGGAGAGTTGACTTGAGTTTTAACATAGAACAATTTTGAAAATAATTAGGAAGCCTGAAATCTCTATTTCTTCTCCTACACTGTGGACTCTTTTCAGGGTGTTTGGGCCCTGCTGATCGTGGTACTCAGAGAGCTGTTGCTTCAGGGAATCCAGGTGCCTTCTTTATGGAGGAGACAGGAGGGATTGGTCTGGGGCAGGGACTCAGACAACATATTGGGCCAGAAACCCAGCTCTGAATTTGAAGCTCACTGCTTTTTTTCTCCAGCTTGCGTAGTTATTTAGTCATTCATCTGTCCTGAGAGGCCATCTCCTGTCAGCTCTGAGATTGGACTTGCACTCACCATAGTCCTGGAGGCAAAGAAGTATATGTCCCAGGGGAAGGCACAGGCCCACCTGGGACCATCCTGGTGGTGGTTGGATGCGTTCCTTCAAGACGTTACTTAGGAAGCAGACGGGCTGCTTTCTTCCTTGTGGAATAGGTTGGCCTTGGCATGATGGCTGTATTGATGTTCTCCCACCCATGCACATGGACCCTGCCACCGCCACATAGAGACCTGATCCTTCAGCCATTCACGGGCCCCTCCCTTGTTTTTCCCTAGATGGATCCAGTTGGCATCTAGGAAGACTTGCCATGACTTGGAGCTAGCACCTGTCCTGCAGAAAGTGGGTTGAGAGCCCTGTGGTTTGGCATGAGTGGATGAGAGCCCTGTGGCTTGGCGTGACTTTTCTCCTGCCTTTGTGGGGTGGCAGGGGGCAGGAGAAAAGTCAGTGTGGATGTGACACAGGGAATCCCAGCTGAGTCTGCTGGTCTCTGGTCAGAGGAGCTCCAGGCTAGTGAAGCTATTGTTGCCATTTTATACACAAGGACACCAAGGGTTGTAAGGGATCAGGGGGTCAGGTATCTGAGACACAGCTCAGTCACACTCTGAAATCTTCCTATTCTGAATTCAGTGTCCTTTCCATTTTTTCTTGCAACCCCAGGTCTAGGTAGGACAACTGATTTTTACAGTAAGATAGTGGTGAAAAAAAATCAACCAATGGATACTTATTGAGCGACTGCTCTGTAAGTGAAGGCAGCAGTTCAGATGGAGGCTATGTGATGCTCAATGGGATTAGAAGTGTTTTGGGATTCAGTGCACAGAGCCCAGTGGGTGAGCACCAGAGAGTGGCTGTGAAGTGGGGGTTTGAGAGACTCTCCCACTTCTTCTAATCTCCAGTGGGCTCCATAGCTGGCCCTTGGGGCTATAAATTCTGCTTACTGGGAGTCATCGGGGTGTTGCTTGAGCTGCAGGTCTGACCATGGGCTGTTGGCCTGCCTTGAGGATGATCAGAGCCTGTCAGAGATTTTATTTGGAGTAATGTCTTTGTGTTTTGAAAACAAGTTCAACTTTGATCCTAATTGGAAACTATTCTATTGATTGTTTTACTTCTGGATATTTAAAAAAATTACGAAATACGCAAACAAAATTTACCATTGTACCCACTTTTTCAGTGTACAGCTCAGTGGCATTATGTATATTCACATTGTTGTGTTACCATCACCACCATCCATCTCCAAAACTCTTTTCATCTTGAAAAGTTGAAATGCTGTACCCATTAAACAGTAACTCTCCAGTGCCCTCTCCCCCTCTGGCAACCACCATTCTACTTTCTGTCTGTATGAATTTTCCTATTCTATTTTCCACCTGTAAGTGGAATCATATACTATTTGTTCTTTTGTATCTGGCTTATTTTACTTAGTGCAGTTTTTAAAGTTTATTTCATGTTGTAGCATGTGCTAGAGTTTCCTTCCTTGTTAAGGTGGAATAATATTCTGTTGTATGTATACACCACATGTTCATTCGTCTGTTGTTGGACACTCGGGTTGCTTCTTACCTTTTGGCTGTTTTGAATAATGCTGCTATGAACATGAGTGTACAAGTGTCTGTTCAAGTCCCTGCTTTCATTTATTTTGTGTATGTTGCCAGATGTGGAATTTCTGGGTCATGTAGTAATTCTGTATTGTATTTTTTGAGGAACTGTCATACCCTTTTCCATAATAGCTGTACCGTTTTACATTCTCACCAGGAATGTACAGACTCCAGTTTCTCCAGGTCCTCATCAATACTTGTATTTTCTGACTTTATTTTGCTTTGATAACAGCCTAGATGGAGGGTTTTAATGCTATAGTTTCTACTTTTTTCATATTGTATAGTGGTCCCAGTGTCCATCTTGGCATAGCTTATGATAAAGCTGCAGTTTCTGGCCAGGCACGCTGGCTTACCGTAATCTTGTGCCTGTAATCCCACCACTTTTTGAGGCCGAGGTGGGTGGATCACCTGAGGTCAGGAGTTCGAGACCAGCCTGGCCAACATGGTGAAACCCCATCTCTACTAAAAATACAAGAAATTAGCTGGGTGTGGTGGCAGATACCTGTAGTCTCAGCTACTCAGGAGGCTGAGGCAGGAGAATTGCTTGAACCTGGGAGGTGGAGGTTGCAGTGAGCCAAGATCGCACCACTGCACTCCAGCCTGGGTGAGAGAGAGAGACTCTGTCTCAAACAAACAAAAACAAACACAAAAACTGCAGTTTCCAAACTTTTGATTAGCAGTATTCTTTTTTTTCTAAATGTGGAACCCAGGAGATAAAACAGCTATCAGTCTAGGAAAGGTTTGAATCTTGTCTGTGAGAAAGTACTTTCTTCCTTTCATGAACCCTAGGAGAACTCAGAGCCTATTTGTGAAAGCCTGTGCTAGAAGTCGTTGCTGTAAGCACTGATGACAGTGGCAGTCATTTTAAATTTATTTTATTATTATTTTTAATAGAAACAGGGTCTCATCTTATTGCCCAAGCTAGTCTCAAACTCCTAGGCTCAAGTAGTCCTTCCACCTAAGCCTCCCAAAGTGCTGAGATTACATGAGCCACTGAGTCCAGCCACTAGCAGTTATTTTAATAGATAAAAGTGGAGCATGTGTTCAATCTGTCTGTTTAAGGCTTGTCCTACTGCCTGCTGGGCTCTCCCAGGCCCTTCTGCCAGCCTCTCAGCTAGGACTTTTAACGGCTTCTCCTCCTGCCCTCCCTGACGTATTTGGTAGTGTCCATATCCCTACCCCGGTTCCTCGGGCCAGCCTCCCAGGTGTCAGGTCCTGTGAGTCTACCTCCTAGTGGGGTTCCCCTTCATCCCTACTGTCACGGGTCCATCTGGGATCCTGGCATCTTTTTAAAAATAAGAGCTTTATAATTTACACACCATGTAGTTCACCTAAAGTGTACAAATTCAGTGGTTTTTAGTATATTAACAGAGTTGTGTAACCACCACCACAGTCAGTTTTAGAACATTTTTGTCATCCCAGAAAGAAACCCTAAACCTCTTGGTGATTGCTCCTCAATTGTCCTTCTCCCCAAGCCCACTAAACCAGCGGTCCCCATCCGTTTGGCACCAGGGACTGGTTTCTTGAAAGACAATTTTTCCGTGGATCAGAGGCAGAGGGCAGGGATAATTTCTGGATGAAACTGTTTTACTTCACATCGTCAGGCATTAGTTAGAGTCTTGTAAGGAACGCACCACCGAGATCCCTCGCATGCACAGTTCACAATAGGGTTTGTGCTTTTAGGAGAATCCAATGCTTCTGCTAATCCAACAGGAGGCAGAGCTCAGGCAATAATGCTTGCTCACCTGCCGCTCATCTCCTGTTCTGTGGCCCAGTTCCTAACAGCCCATGGACCAGTACTGGTCCGTGGCCTGGGGGTTGGGGACCCCTGCACTAAACTACTTTCTGTCTCTGTAGATTTGTGTATTCTGGACATTTCAGATAATTGGAGTCAGAAAATATACGCTCTTTTGTGTGTGACTTCTTTCATTTAGTGTAATGTTTTCAAGGTTCTTGCGTGTTGTAGCATGTATCAGAACTTTATTCCTTTTTATGACTGAATAATAAATACTTCCTTGTATGGACATACTTCGTTTTATTTATCCATTCATCAGTTGATGGACATTTAGGTTGTTTCCACCTTTTAGCTTTTAGAAATAACGCTTCTGTGAACATTCATGAACAAATTTTTGGCGTGGACATGTTTTCATTTCTCTCGGGTAGATACACATAGGAGTGGAATTCCCTGGTCATGTGCTAGCTCTGTTTAACATTTTGAGGAACTAGCAGACTGTTTTCCACAAGGGCTGCACCAGTTTACATTCCCAGCAACAATGCATGAGATTCTAAATCTCCACATCTTTGCCAATCCTGTCATCTTTTGCAGCCTCCAAAGTAGTCTGCCTGCCTCTAATTATTTTTCTATTATCTTTCTAAAACATAGGCAAAACATTTTGTTCTCCCTAAAACATCCATTGGTTCCCTGTTGCCTACAGATAAAGTTCATGGCCTCTGTGTTGTGGCTTGGCCCTCAACTACCTTTCCATCCCCCATTCACATCCCCACTCTAAGGCCTTGTCTTCTAATTTTCCTATCACACCTCACTCTCCCTGCCTCTTTGCTTCACTGTCTTCCACTGCAGTGTATTCTGTTCTTCAAGGTTTAATGCAGTAACTTACTCCTTTGCCTTCCTTAATCCCTTTGAATGAATTGTTCTTTTCTGCCTTTAGATGTTGCCTGTGTTTCTTTTCATATCATTTCAGCTTTTGAAAAAAATAATAGGCTTGTTACCTCTGCTAGCAGTGATCCCTGGGGGCAGGGATTGTTGTCACTCTTTTGTGTGCCTGACACCTGGTGCATTGCCAGGAAATGATGAATGCTATCGTGAGGGACCAAGGAGCTCCTTGTGTGTTAGACCACACTGCTGTCCCAAGGCAGCTCTTCACTGGCCTGTCTGCATAGAGCTCAGGACTGGTTCCTGGTGGACCTTGGCACTGTGACCTTCCTGGTTCTTCATACGCCTTGTCTCAGTTTGTCCTATTTCCTTTCTAGGAGAGTTGTGGACTGGGGCAACCTTTGCCAGTGATGAGAAGTAATGCTACGTGGCAGTGCTGAATCTCTCTGAATATGGTAAGGACTGATGCCTGCCTGTTTTGCGGACATCAGTGTTCTTATGTTACTTTACTCCTGGGGGTGAGGAGCATTTTCGTGTTAGACTCTGAAGGCTCTTATTATGGAATAGCCTTCCTCCCAGGAGAGCTGTTGGCACCTTTGAGGGTATGAGATTGCTTGCCTAATGGTTGAAGCGACTTGCAGGACTTTGTCACAGTTGCTGGAAACACATAAAGTTAACATGTTTTGTTGAAATCTGTTGTTCCATTACCTTCTGCTATGTTGAGCTGTTGCTGGGGTGTCCCCAGTGTCTGTTGCTTTTGCGGTAGACGGTACCCAGGACATACTTTCTGCACAGATTGGCATAACCGCCCCCCCAATGGCTGCCGTTATATATTTTTTTTCTTTAGAGGATGATTTTTGTTCATTCCCCACATCTGAGAAGGCCATAGCTTTTCAAGGTAGAATAGATCATATGCTGGAGCAGAATTGTATTCATCTGTGGGTATTTGAAGAGATGAGTGACATCTCGAAGCAACTTGTCTCTTCCACCAAACCCCTGTTTCTAGATTCGAATTGCAGCCTTAAATGCCAGCTCCACCATTGAGGATGATCATGAAGGAAGCTTTAAAAGTCACAAAACCCAGACAAAGGAGGCTCAGGTATGTAATGCAAGGTCTTCTCTATAGGTGGACCTTCTCATTTCTATAGATGCTACCTCATTTTAAATGCATTTAGACATCTCCTCAGTGGAGTTTTAGGGGGAAATACCATTTTGAAAGATGGTTAGCTCTCCATCTCCTGTTAAACCTGTTTTGCTTAGGAGACAGTCATACTTAGGAGAAATTATATTTGTTCTGTCAGTGTATGTGAAGGCCATTTCAGCCCCCAGGCCCACTTCCATGCACCCCATTCCTTGTGCAGCCCTCAGGGGTTGGGATACCCAGGGAATGGTAGAATATTAATGGTAGATGGTGCTTTGAGGTTCCCTAGTGTATTGCCCTCATTTTATAGTGTGACGAGACTCTTGAGGGGAGCAACCTAGACTGGGATCACCCTCCAGGTTAGTGAGGGAGCCAGGTCCAACCTCAACTCCCTAGATTGTTGGTCACTCCTCTTTCCCATGAGGCCTGGCATCTCTTCCATTTCAGCCTTCCTTCTTTCCATCCATTCATCTCTATACCTTTGTTCTATCCTAGTGTAACAGGGATTTGCTCCTGCCTTTGTTTTCCCTGAAATAAACATATGCCTCCTTCCCCACCCTCCTGCATTTTATGGTAGAAATCAGGACAGTTCCAGAGCTGTCTCAGAAGTCTACTAATCACCTGTCCCTAGTCTGTAAGGCATGTCAGTGAGGTTCAACCTACCCAGTGCCCCCTCCCTCCCACAGGAGGTTGTCATCCTCCCCAGGCAATGATCAGGCTGTGGCAGAGTGGTGAGTAGAAAAACATGGAAACCATGCTGGGCGCGGTGGCTCATGCCTGTAATCCCAGCACTTTGGAAGGCTGAGGTGAGCGGATCACTTGAGGTCAGGAGTTCGAGACCAGCCTGGCCAACATGGTAAAACCCCGTCTCTACTCAAAGTACAAAAATTAGCTGGGCGTGGTGGTGCACGCCTATAGTCCCAGCTACCAGGGAGGCTAAGGCAGGACAGTAGCTTGAACCTCGGAGGCAGAGGTTGCAGTGAGCGGAGATCATGCCACTGCACTCCAGCCTGGGCAACAAAGCGAGACTCAGTCTCAAAAAAAAAAGAAAAAACAACGGAAATCAGTTTTTGTTTATTTTAAGAGGCAGGGTCTCACTCTGCTACCCAGGCTGGAGTGTAGTGGCATGGTCACAGATGATTGTAACCTCTAACTCGTGGGCTCAAGCAGTCTTTCTGTCTCAGCCTCCTGAGTAGCTTAGGACTACAGACACCAGGCCACCATGCTCAGCTGATTTTTAAATTTTTTGTAGAGACAGGAGTCTCTCTATGTGGCCCAGGTTGGCTGTGAACTCCTCGGTTCACACCTTGGTTTCCTAAAGTGCTGGGATTACAGATGTGAGCCACTGTGCCTGGCCTCAATGCAAACCATTCACACTGAACTTTTTACTCACAACCCTTCTGACATCATATGTTTGGGGTATTTTTCCCACATACCAACCAGTTCTCCAACTCTCCATACACCAACTGGGTGTCCTACAATTCAATTATGACACTAGCTATCCAGAGTTAGTGTCAGACTCCGCAGCACTAACAGCTCATCCCACAAAACTGCCCTCACTTCAGATGCCAATTGCAAGCATTGAGTGCCAGGATACCTATACTTCTGTCCAGCTGGGCTATAAAATCAGGGATTCTTACCTCCTACCACTTTTAGGTTTGATAATTTGCTAGAATGACTCACAGGACTTAGGAAAACACTTTATCTACATTTACCAGTTTATTAGGAAAGATACAACTCAGGAATAGCCAAGTGGAGGAGATGTTTATGGCAAGGTATGAGGTGGATTCAGAGAGCTTCCGTGCCCTCTCCAGGTGCGGCACCCTCCCAGCACCTTGATGTTGTTCACCAGCTCAGCAGCTTTCTGAACCCTGTCCTTTAGGGTTTTTAAATAGAGATGCCATCACATAGGCATGATTGATTAACTCATTGGTGATCAGCTCAATCTCCAGCCTCTCTTCCCTTCCTGGAAGTTGGGAGGTGGGGGAGCTGAGAGTTCCAGCTATCTAATCACATGGTTGGTTCCTCTGACTGTAGCCCTGCCTTACACACATTTTTGGCTTAAAAAAGACAGATCTTTATGCTGTATGAAAACATCTCTTGTCTTGATTTGCAGGAAGCAGAGGCTTTTGCATTGTACCACAAGGCCCTTGATCTGCAGAAACATGACCGGTTTGAGGAGTCTGCCAAAGCTTACCATGAGCTCTTGGAGGCGCGCCTGCTGCGGGAGGTGAGGCACCAGCAGGCCAGGCAGTGTGCCGTGGTGGTTAGTGCATGGACTGTGGGGCTGGGTGCTCTGGGCCTTACCTCTGCTCTCCCGTTTCTTGGCTGGGGAACCTCGAAAACATTATTTCACCTCTCTGCCCGTATTTCCCCACCTCTAGGGTATCTGCCTCATTGAGTTTTTATGAGGGTTGAGTAAATCCAGTGAAGCATGTAGAATGATTCCTGGTGTAAGTGCTTATTAAAGGCCAGCTATCGTTATTACTTAATCTTCACAACCACTCTGCCCAGTGGCTGGATTTTACAAATGTGAAAACTGAGGCTTAGTGAGGTCTTGATGGCTCAAAGCCATCCAAGTAAGTGAAGCATTCAAACTAGAATTGGAGTCCATGGTTTGCTGATACCTAATGATCCTATTGGCAACACATTTTAGCAAATGCTGTTTGAGTGAAAGACCATGAACTTGGGAAGTCTATACAGACATGCCATGGAGTTTTGAATATAGTCAGAAGGATTGGGGACACTGGTTACAGCAGAGAGGGGCAGTCAGAGCAAGACCTGGTCCCAGCATGGGGACTGTGGTAGTGGTGAGTGAGTTAATCCTTGAGTTGACTGTAGATGTTGACTGGAGGTTTGGGAATTGGTCCCAACCTGAAATTAATTTAGGAAGGTGTATATTTCATTAGGAGGAAAGGCGTTTGTTTTCAAGTACTCACACATGCAGATGATATACATTAAGGAAGCAGATAAGCTCCATCGGTGTTTACTGGACTGCACAGTCCTTCAGTTGAGCAGAGTCTCCTACAGTGTTAGGCATGCAGACACTTGCAGACATGACTCAAGCACACCAAAAACCTTGATGGTTTTTGCTGCCGATGACATAGAGAATACTGAGTTCTAATTGTCAGGAGAAAGCATCTATTCTTTCTCTCACTCAAGGTTTTTCTTTGTATTTCTAATTATATAGCTTGTCAAGATTCTTTGGTTACTGATTACAGTGCCTTGGAATTAGGGGTATGAAACTTGTGATCTCCTCCTCTCCTGTTAGTAGGAAGTGGGTGAGGACCCAGAGAGGGAAAATTAGTTTATTCTGTACTTACTGAGCTTTGGTTATGGACCAGTTGGTGGGCATGTTGGTCTTCCCTCTCGGGCCATGGTGGAATGCCGAGTGGGCCCAGCATCCAGCAGTTGCTAGGCAGGAGCCTTTTACCTAAGGGCATGGTCATGTGTCAGCCTTTTAGTTGTAGGTGTGTGCATCTTTCTGTGCGCATTATATCACTTTCAGCCTTATATCACTTTCAGCCTCACCAGGTTGTTTTAGCACCCTCCTTGCTTCTAATAGTAAAAACATGCTCATTGTAAGCAACTGAAAAATACGGAAAATATATAGAACAGTTTCTTTTTACACTCATATTGCATCGGCATACTTAATGTTAATTACATAATTACAGTTTTGCAGAAGATTGGCATAAATAGGTCCTGGACCACAGCTGACTCCTAAGAAGCATTCAGCCTGACTGGTGGGTGTTCTGGAGGGACTTCCTGGGGCAAGCCTTTCATGGTGAATGGAGAGTGGTGCTGAATGTAGGTAGTCTGTTAGGTGGAGATTAGTTAAGAGCATCCACTGTTATGTGCATGTGCATGTGTATTGCTGACTGTTTAGTCTGAAGTACACTCACTCAGTCTCTGTAAATTTGTTCCCACTATTGTTTGAAGAGTTCTGTACCTGTAGGGACAGAGGTACCTGGGATCCAGCCCTGGTCAGCTGGTTCTTGGAGGCCTTTTTGTATGATAAGTCAGATGATGGTAGAAGATAACTGAATGGGGCTTCATTTGAGCTTCTCAGTCTTAAAGAAGTTCCTTAAGACCTCCGAGGTAGGTAGATTCTTGGATTAGTCAAGGGATGCTTCCTGAGGGTGGCATGTCTTTGGGTCTTACCTGTTCAGAACATGAAGAGCAATGTGTGGAAGCCACCTGTCCCAGGAAAGAACTTCTTGGTGCCCCTGAGTTTTTTCTGTTAGAAAATGTTTTAGTTGGGCCGGGCGCGGTGGCTCAAGCCTGTAATCCCAGCACTTTGGGAGGCCGAGACAGGCGGATCACGAGGTCAGGAGATCGAGACCATCCTGGCTAACACGGTGAAACCCCGTCTCTACTAAAAAATACAAAAAACTAGCCGGGCGAGGTGGCGGGCGCCTGTAGTCTCAGCTACTCAGGAGGCTGAGGCAGGAGAATAGCGTAAACCTGGGAGGCGGAGCTTGCAGTGAGCTGAGATTGCGCCGCTGCACTCCAGCCTGGGCGACAAAGCGAGACTCCGCCTCAAAAAAAAAAAAAAAAGAAAAAGAAAGAAAATGTTTTAGTCTTTGTCCTGTGGTTGGAGCAATAGTTTTCTAATCAGCAGTTCCTTAGAATATAAGGTCATTAAAGCTGTAATGAAATAACTTTTCATATTAAACATATTTGCAATTCTTACAGTCTTTCAGCTCACTTTAACTCTTGATATTTAGGGTAGGAATTATTTTTCTTAATTACAGAGGTTAGACACTAATGTTTTAGTTAAATTAACAATTGTCTATGCTCATGTGATGTGTTATAGAGTTGGGAGCTCAGCCTGTTGATTCCTAATCCTGGAATGCCTGGGGTGAAGCTCTAGGCCTTTGCCCCCAGATAGCCTGCTCATACCTTGTCTTTTATCTTATACCTTGAACTGCTGGCTGGGTCTACCTATGCTGTAAATGTTATTCTCTAGGCTTGAACCCTCAGGCATGGCAGTAGTGGTGGGGCAGCTTCTCTCTGTCTCTATGGATGCCCAGACTGTCTGCAAACTATTAATACCTCAGGGTGGTCTGTTCTTCCCTGAGCGCTTGGAGTAGGAGTGGTCTTATAAGAACACATGGTGCAGTGCCTTCGTTTTCCAGCGGTGGACGACACTAGACTGGCTCAAGGGCCTGCAGCAGAGGCCAGCCTGGAAGCCAAGTATCCTGCTGGCTGCTTGCTGAGGCTGCAAGGCCTAGTTGTCACTTCTGTTTCTGTTTTGTTCACAGGCAGTTTCATCCGGTGATGAGAAAGAGGGGTTGAAACACCCTGGGCTGATACTGAAATATTCCACGTATAAGAACTTGGCCCAGCTGGCAGCCCAGCGGGAGGATCTGGAGACAGCCATGGAGTTCTACTTAGAGGTATGGTTTTGGCAGTGCTTAGCTCCCTTGGTGTTTTGAAAGCTCTTGGTGGAGGGGATGAGATTGGGGTCTTGTGGGCCAGAAAGAAGAGTTTGTAGTGGTGGATCACCAAGCTATAGTACCCAAGGCTCTAGGGTAGGTCCATAGGTGATAACAATTAGTACTGACCAGGCCTGGAGAGCAGGGGCTGGGGCAGAGCACATGCTTGGATGCAGAGGACTGCGTGTGAATTCTTCCTTTGCTGCTCAGTGCATGTGTGGCTGTGAGTGAGTGATTCAGACTTTTGGTGTCTCTAGGTCTACACCAATATAGTGGGAATAATAAAAAAGAGCGTAGTTGTGAAAGTTAAGTGAGTTGGTATGCATAATAGTATGAAAACCAAAGTCTGAAACTGAGCATTCAATATGTTAATACTTCCAGCCATAATAGTATTGCTGTTATTTCATGTTACTATAAGTCTGTCTGTGGGCACCTCTAAAGCACCAGACACTACACTATTTGCTCCCTATGTGTACACTAATCCTCATGCTATCTTGCAAGGAAGGAGTCTTTATCCTCACTTTAGTGATGAGGAAATAGAGGCTTAGCATCATTCTGCTAATCAGTGTTGCAGCAGGGATGTGAACCAAGGTTTTTCTTCAAAGTACATGAGTTTTCTTGAATCCCATAAGACTCTCATTTTTTCAAGTTTTTTGAAGACAGTGTCTCAGTCTGTTGCCCATGCTGGAGTGCAGTGGCATAATCAGGGCTCACTGCAGCCTCGAACTCCCAGGCTCAAGCGATCCTCCGACCTCATGCCCCCAAGTAACTGGGACTATAGACATACACCACTGCACCCAGCTAATTTTTTGTATTTTTTTTTTTTTTTTTTTTGAGACGGAGTCTGGCTCTGTCGCCCAGGCTGGAGTGCGGTGGCCGGATCTCAGCTCACTGCAAGCTCCGCCTCCCAGGTTTACGCCATTCTCCTGCCTCCGCCTCCCAAGTAGCTGGGACTACAGGCACCCACCTCGTTGCCCGGCTAGTTTTTTGTATTCTTTAGTAGAGACGGGGTTTCACAGTGTTAGCCAGGATGGTCTCGATCTCCTGACCTTGTGATCCGCCCGTCTCGGCCTCCCAAAGTGCTGGGATTACAGGCTTGAGCCACCGCGCCCGGCCAATTTTTTGTATTTTTAATAGAAATGGAGTTTCGCCATGTTACCCAGGCTGCTCTCGAACTCTTGGACTCAAGCATTCTGCTCACCTCAGCCTCCCAAAGTGGGATTACAGGTGTGAGCCACCATGCCTGGCCCATATTTTCTTTTCTTTCTTCTCCTTTTACTTCTTTTACCTATTAAATATGTAAGGAATATAGATATTCAGATTGACAAAATATATCAAGAAAATGGGGAGACTGAGGCAGAAGATCACTTGAGGCTAGGAGTTTGAGACAAGCCTGGGCAACATACTAAGGCCATGTCTGTACAAAAAAAATTGCAAATTAGCTGGGTGTGGTGATGTGCCACTGTAGCCTCAGCTACTCAGGAAGCTGAGGCGAGAGGATTGCTTGAGCCCAGAAGTTTGAGGATGCAGTGAGTTATAATCACACCACTGCACTCTTGCCTGGGAAGTAGAGTGAGACCCCGTCTCAAAAAAGAAAATTTTTTTAAAAAAGTTCTAAGTTAAATAACTTGGTCCCTGTAACTTTTTATGTGTCATTATCGCTCTAGATCTTGGAAACGTGTGACTCCAGGAAAGATGAGCTGGCATTGCTTGTCAGTTATAAGATAGTCATGGCACTTTTGCCATATCCCTGGGTAGTTCGAGTGGCTGTGCCAGTGCTGTGCTCCTCCTGTCCCCGGGGTGCCTGCTCAAGGAGAGATCTGACTTTGTGTGTGTGTGTGTGTGTGTGTGTGTGTGTGTGTATGTTTGCCCTCTGCTTGTGTTGCTTCCAGGCGGTGATGCTGGACTCCACAGACGTCAACCTGTGGTATAAGATTGGACATGTGGCCCTGAGGCTCATCCGGATACCCCTGGCTCGCCATGCTTTTGAGGAAGGGCTGCGGTGCAATCCTGACCACTGGCCCTGCTTGGATAATCTAATCACTGTCCTCTACACCCTCAGTGATTACACAAGTGAGTCATGCTTTATTGCTTTCTTCCGTGTGCCAGTGGTTTTTGGAACAGCAGAGGAAAGGTAATTTGGATAAACTGAAAGCCAAAGTTAACACTGAAGGGCTTTGCCAGACTGTCAGGGAGAATGGAAATGTTCTTAGATTTCTGCTTTATTCTGCATCTCTTTCTTGATTTGTTAAATGCCTTGTAGTAATAAAGTAGCATGTTTTCTGAATGATTTTACTTTTGGCTAATTTTTTTTTTTTTCTTTGCAAGGTTTTGTTTGTTTGACAGAAGAAATGGCTGTCTTATTTCCTCCCTGCACTGTCCCGTTTTGTGTATCTTAGTCTGTTTGGGCTGCCATTAAAAAAATACCATAGATTGGGTGGCTTAAAGAAATTGGCTGGGTATGTTGCCTCATGCCTGTAATCCCAGCACTTTAGGAGGCCAAGGCAGGCAGATCACTTGAGCCCAGGAGTTTGAGACCAGCCTGGGCAACATGGTGAAACCCCGTCTCTTCAAAAAATACAGAAATTAACTGGGCTTGATGGTGCATGACTGTCATCCCAGCTACTCGGGAGGCTGAGGTGGGAGGATTGCTTCAGTCTGGGAGGTCGAGGCTGCAGTGAGTCGAGGTTGTGCAACCGCACTCCTGTCAGGGTGACACAGTGAGACCCTGTCTCAGAAACAAAACAAAACAAAAATAAATATTATCTAAATCAAATGTGGGTAAGACTTGAGGTACAATTCATCCTGAGACAAAATTCCTCTCCAGTTGTGAACTTGTGAATACAGATAAATTATGTGCTTCCAAAATACAATAGTGGAACAGATACAGGATAAACATTTCCATTCCAACAGGGAAAAATAGGAATGCAGGAAAGGGTGATGGGTCCCAAAACTTAGCAAACTTAGCAAGGCAAATTTGAGGTCCTAAGGCTCAGGAATAATTCTCTTTGCTCCGCCCTTGATGCCCACTGAGGTGGCAACATCACCCTCATGGCACATAGGTAGAGGGACAAGCCCCACCCTTTTGGCTTGGCAAGATGCTAGGTTGAGACATCCTGGCCTATGCAAACTGGAGAAGTGGCCCCACCCTTTAAGGAACTAGCCCTAGCCTCTTGGTGTGTGGTGGGAGTGGCAGCTCAGATGATCTTTGAATCACCTTTGAGGTTCTTCTTCCTTTTCCTTGAAGGATAACATATATTTTTGATGTTCTTTCATTCTTTCTCATTTTTTTCTGTTCCCATTAGTCCCCACTAGCAGTGTTTCTGCCAGTATAATCCCACCTTTCTGGCTTCTGCTGAGGTGCCTGATTAAATCTGTGGTTCATACCCCCACTGATCTTATAAGGAAATTTTTGGTCAGCCACACGCATAGTGTTCTCAGAACAAACTTTCTCAATTTTTGCAGTATGGATAGACAGAATTTTCTAAATCTTTAAGTTCTGGTTCCTTTTTGCTTAACAATGCCTTCTGGCCGGGCGCGGGGGCTCAAGCCTGTAATCCCAGCACTTTGGGAGGCCGAGACGGGCGGATCACGAGGTCAGGAGATCGAGACCATCCTGGCTAACACGGTGAAACCCCGTCTCTACTAAAAATACAAAAACTAGCCGGGCGAGGTGGCGGGCGCCTGTAGTCCCAGCTACTCGGGAGGCTGAGGCAGGAGAATGCGTAAACCCGGGAGGCGGAGCTTGCAGTGAGCTGAGATCCGGCCACTGCGCTCCAGCCTGGGCGACAGAGCGAGACTCCGTCTCAAAAAAAAAAAAAAAAAAAACAATGCCTTCTTATTTTCTCTATTTTAGCATTTCGGTATAAGCAGCCAGGAGGAACTGGGCTATGCCTTTAATACTTTGCTTAGAAGTCTCAGCAAAATAGCCAAAATTTCATTGCTTACAAATTCTACCTTCCACAAAACACTAGAACATAGACATAATTCAGCCAAGTGCTTTGCTACTTTATAACAAGGATCATCTTTTCTTCATTGTCCAATAGCATGTTCTTTATTTCCATTTGAGATCTCAGCAGAATTGCCCTTGATGTTTATATTTCTACCAACGTTCTGTACATGATTATTTATTCTCTAGGAAGATGGAAGCTGTCTCTGTACCTCTTCTCTTCTCTTCTTTCTGAGCCCTCATCAGAATCACCTTTTTTTTTTGAGACAGAGTCTCACTTTGTCACCCAGGCTGGAGTGCAGTGGCATGATCTCAGCTCATTGCAAGCTCCACCTCCCAGGTTCATGCCATTCTCCCACCTCAGCCTCCGGAGTAGCTGGCACTACAGGTGCCCACCGCCAAGCCTGGCTAATTTTTTGTTTTTGTATTTTCAGTAGAGATGGGGTTTTACCGTATTAGCCAGGATGTTCTCAGTCTCCTGTCCTCATGATCTACCCGCCTCGGCCTCCCAAAGTGCTGGGAGGCTGTGAGCCACTGCGCCTGGCCCAGAATCACCTTTAACAATCCTTACATACCAATATTCACTTTTTCCAGTGTACTCCTCAAAACTCTTTAAGCCTATCCCCAGTTCTAAAGCTCTTTCCAACACCAGACGTGGTAGCTCATGCGTGTAGTCCCAACACTCTAGGGGGCTGAGATGGGAGGATTGCTTGAGCCTAGAAGTTCAAGAATAGCCTGGGCAAGATAGTGAAACCCCATTTAAAAATATGTTTTTTTTAATTCGCTGGACGAGGTGGTGCCCATAACCACTTTTTAAATCTTTTTAATTGAGGCAAAACATACATACAATAAGGTGCATAAATCTGAGACCTATCAGTTTGTATACGTGAAAACATGTCAAGATACAGCTCATGTGCAGCGCCCTGGAAGGCAGGTTACTTTGGATCCCTTCCACTTTTTACAGCCTTCTAAGGCAACCTTGATTTCTCCTTTTTGTCACCAAAGATTAACTTTGCCTGTTGTTGAACTTTCTCTAGGTAGAGTCAGTTCCTTTTAAGGAAAGCGTGTGCTTTCCTTAACCTGGCCCCTTCTGCTTGTCATCCTGCCTGTGAGCGCACCCATGTGGGGCACAGCAGTCACTACGTCTTCTTATTTTTGTGTAGTCTATTTTGTGCGTTTGCACAATGTAGCCATTCTGTACATGGGCATTTGGGTTATTTCCAGATTTGGGTTCTTAGTCATAACCTGCTATGAACATTCTTGTATATGTCTTTCAGTGAACATATGCACTCATTTCTGTAGGTTGCCCCTCATTTCACTTCCACCAGCAGAATATGATAGTTCTACAAGGCCATGTTTTGACTCTAGCAGTTTCTTCTTCTGGAGGCTTTTAGTCTCTTCTTGGATGCTCCTCCTACAGTTTGGGACCATCTTTGGGGTTCAGCCTTCCTTCCCCACCAACTTCTTTAGTTCTTTGCACCCCTCTCTCATTGTAGGAGAAGTTATGCTTGGTAAACTCAAGTCTTTGTGGGAAGATTTGGGTTGGAGCATTGTATTAGGGTTCTCCAGAGGAACAGAACTAATAGGATGTATGTACATATATAGAAAGAAATTTATTATAAGGAATTGGCTCATGTGGTATTGGTAGCTGACAAGTTCCAAGATTTACAGGGTGAGTCAGCAAGCTGCAGACTCAGGAGTGATGGTGTATAGTTCCAGTCCAAGTCCAAAGGCCTGAGAACCAGGAGAATTGATGGTATAGTTTCAGTCTATAGGCTGGCAAGCCCAGGAAGAGCTGATGTTTTGGTTTTAGTGAGAAGGTAGGGAAAAAAAAACCCAATGTCCCAGTTCAAAGGCAGTCAGGCAGAAAAATTCTCTTACTCGGGGGAAGATCAGCCTTTTTGTTCTGTTTAGGCCTTCAACTGACTGGATGAAGCCCTCCCATATTAGGGAGGGCAATCTGCTTTACTCAGTCTACTGATTTAAATGTTAATCTCATGCAAAGACACCCTCACAGATACATCAAAAATAATATTTGGCCGAAGTCTGGATATACTGTAGCCCAGTCAAATAGACACATACAATTAATCATAACAGGGACTGAACTGATATATACACCTGTGAGAGCCCTGATAGATTTGACAGTCATTTAAACAAAAAAATTAAAGCAGCATGTTAAATTGACTCTCAGTGGCATTTTATACATTTGATATGAGTACGGAGGGATGCTGCTGGGTTAAGGCCTGCTGACTGCCTCTTGTTCTGAGACTTCCCAGGCCTCACCTCTGCAGGACTGTAGGGTGGCTAGTGAGTTTAACTTGCTACAGCTAATGTGCCTACTGAGAACCAGCATCATCCAAGTGCTCAGTGCCTTCTGGGTTTTCTCTCTGGAAGTCATTGATGGCCACCCTTCAAGTTTCATGTGGTCTCAGAGAAACCATGTCCCTTATTTGGCTGATGCAGGCACCTTTGGACCATCTATGGAGCAGCTTGGACTGGCTGGGATTGTACAGACCTCTCCTTGCTCACAGGCTACACAGCCTTTGTGCACCTTGGGGCGTGTGGCCCTGCTGAGCATTGTGGCCAGTTTCTGCTCTCTCCTGCCAAGCACACTAGGAGCGCATCCCTTCCTCCTCTCCCAAGGCTTCCATGTGCAGATTTCTACTTGTGCTCTGGTTTTCCTCCCTGTGTTGCTTCTCACTCCTAGGTGCTTCATTTTCTAGTTATTCTTGATAGGAGTGACTTGCAGTCCACCTGCACCAAACTGAGAAGCTGGGCAGGGCATGATAGTGGTCCCAGTGTCCAGGGAGAGCTGGCACCCTGCTGCAGTATGCTGTTTCTCTGTGTGTTCACTGGTGAGACCTGGACTGTTCCCAATTACAAGTGCTGAAAGCTTTCATAATTTATATCATAGTTCTGCTTTGTGAATCCATGCCATCCCATTTTTTCTGTGTGTTTACCTGTTACTGTCTCCATTCCTGGAGGAGCTGGAGTTGGCACAGACTTTCCAGATTAATGACTTGAGGAGGCTCATTATTACATTGACATGAATGATGTACATGTCTTAAATTGTGGCCGGGCGCGGTGGCTCAAGCCTGTAATCCCAGCACTTTGGGAGGCCAAGACGGGCGGATCACGAGGTCAGGAGATCGAGACCATCCTGGCTAACACGGTGAAACCCCGTCTCTACTAAAAAATACAAAAAACTAGCCGGGCGAGTTGGCGGGTGCCTATAGTCCCAGCTACTCAGGAGGCTGAGGCAGGAGACCCGGGAGGCGGAGCTTGCAGTCAGTGGAGATCGCGCCACTGCACTCCAGCCTGGGCGACAGAGCGAGACTCCGTCTCAAAAAAAAAAAAAAAAAACCCTACTTTTTTTTTTTTTTTTTTTGAGACGGAGTCTCGCTCTGTCGCCCAGGCTGGAGTGCAGTGGCTGGATCCCAGCTCACTGCAAGCTCCGCCTCCCGGGTTTATGCCATTCTCCTGCCTCAGCCTCCCGAGTAGCTGGGACTACAGGCGCCCACCACCTCACCCGGCTGGTTTTTTATATGTTTTTTAGTAGAGACGGGGTTTCACCGTGTTAGCCAGGATGTCTCGATCTCCTGACCTTGTGATCCGCCCGTCTCGGCCTCCCAAAGTGCTGGGATTACAGACTTGAGCCACCGCACCCGGCCTGGGTTTTTTTTTTTTTTTTTTTAAAAAAGGAGGAAAATTGGAAAATACAGGTAAGCAAAATTCAATCAGTTTTATGTGTATAGTGGAATCACACTATGTGACCTCTTTTGTCTCCTGCTTCTTCCCAGTACTGTATCTTGGCCTTCTTTCTGGTAGTAAGCACACTCCTCGACCATCTGTGTAGTGGCTGCTTGGCAACCCATTGTGTGAATTGGACATTCTTTATTTAACCAGGTGCCATGGTGGGACAGAGTGGTTTCGAGATTTTTTTTTTTCCTTGAGACAGGGTCTTACTCTGTTGCTCAGGCTAGAGTGTGGTGGTACTATCACAGCTCACTGCAGCTTCGACCTCCTGGGCTCCAGTGATTCTCGCTGAAGTGATTCTCAAGCGTCAGCCTCCTGAGTAGCTGAGACTACAGGTGTACACCAACATCCCTGACTAATTTTTGTATTTTTTGTAGAGATGGGGTTTCATCATGGTGCCCAGGCTAGTCTCCAACTCCTGGGCTCAAGCGATCTGCCCAACTTGGCCTCTAGAGTGCTGGGATTGTAGGCGTGAGCCCTGTGCCTGGCTATTTCCAGATTTTTTGAAGGCTGTTTCCAATTAGCCAATACATAATCACTGTGAGCCCTGTTGAATTTTTGCAGTAGTTCCTAGAGGTGGGATTTCTGGGTTGAGGATCTGTGTGTAATTGCCTGTGGTCCTCCAAAAAGATCCTATGGTCTGTCCTCTGCCAGAGTCTTTGGTTCTGCTCACCTTGCAGTGCCCGGTCTACTCTGGATCTTATTACTAACCTGGCTGAATTAGTTCAGGTGGTATCTCATTATTGTTTACTAGGCATTTCTTTGATTCTAGGAGTGGGAATATTTTCCTGATGTTAACTGGCAAGGCCAGAGCTTCTGAGTACGGTCCCAGAAGTCATAAACTGTTTCTTTCCCCACCAGCATGTCTGTACTTCATCTGCAAAGCTTTGGAGAAGGATTGCCGGTACAGCAAAGGACTGGTCCTCAAGGAGAAAATTTTTGAGGAGCAGCCTTGTCTCCGGAAGGACTCTCTCAGAATGTTCCTCAAATGGTAAGTCCTGCCTCTTCCCATGCCATGTGTGCACGCTCTCCTGTGTGGCTGGTGAGGGTCAGGAGCACGTCACATTTTCCCCTCAGGTCCATGGATGGAGCCCCTGTGCTCTGGGGCTTCATGCCCTGCTGTAGCCCCTCATCTAGTGAACTGACCTTGGGCTGCCTTGTTTATCACCCACCTGTACCTAATCTTGGCAAGGCCTCCTCAGGCTGCCTGCTGCCCACCTCTCCTGCTGCCCTGCCAGCTTTCAGTGTTTGCTAGCTCTCCTCTGGATGCTTGGGGCAGCCTGCTGCCCAGCTTGCCTCCTGCCTTTCCCCTCCCAGGATTTTATTCCCAGTGCTGCCCGAGATCAGTGTCCCAAACATGCTTCTGATCATGTACTACCCCTGCCTTGCCTCTAGGACACAGCCTGTGCTCAGTTGCTTTGCCAAAGAGGTTCTTTGCAGCCTGACCCCTTAGTTCTCCCACCTCACCTCCTGCTTTTTCCCTCCCAGACTCCTTTTGTTAAGGCTGCGCCAAGTCCCTTGCAGTTTCCAGGTGTGGTTCCATTGTGTGGCATCCTATCTTCTCACCCTGGCTCCCACTGCGCTCTAAACTGTCGTGCCATCTTCCCACCTCTCCACCTGTCCTGCCATTGCCCCTCCTTTGCCAGGTGTCCTCCCACAGGCACACTTCTGAAGTGACCCAACAATACCTGCTCCTCTTGCCCAGACTGTCCTGATGCCTGCCAGCAGGGCTACACCTAAGAGCTGCTCGCTTACGAACTTATCTGTTTCTCAGGTCACCTCTCTGTTGCTTTCTGAGCTTTAGCTACCCTTCCCCTGAGCTCTCCAGCCCAGCCAACTCCTCCTGCCCTCTGGTCTTCCTTGGCCCTGGAACACACCTGTAGGGGTTGATTAGTAGTGATTTATCTTGGCGTCTATCCCCTGTGAGCCTGTCCTTCTCCTGAGGGAACTACATGTTGGCAGAGGTAGGAACTGAGGGAACATCTGTCATGAGGGAGCTAACCTTCGTGAGGGAGACAGATGAGAAGCACATGAAACAGATAAATTCCTGAGTAGTTCTGCAATGTAACCCTGCTGGGAAGCACCAGGACAGTGGGCAGGAGGGCAGGTGATGCTGGGTCACCTCAGAAGTGTCTCTGTGGGAGGACACCTAGGGCCTCCCAGCCCCTGCCCTTTCTTTATTTTTGGGTCATGATACACTTTGGTGAGCTTCACTTGTCCGATGACTTTTTGTTGGCATGGGCAGTATAGGATAGTTAAATTCTTTAAAGATTTTCTAATAATAGTTGAGAGAAAGATTTTATTTTTCTGTGGCTTTTCAGATATTATTTTGATACTGTTAATACATATGAAAACCCTTTCGCTGCCCAGTTTTGAATTGTCAAAGGAACAAAGAATATTAGTCATTTCTAGTGTATGTGGTGTTAAGAAGGCTATTTACTGCCCTCCCCAGGCCAGACTTAAGTGGTTACTTTATTTATAGGAAGAAACAATACACATTAAAAGGTATTAACCTAAATGCATTTTTGTGTGTAAAATTTCAGCCTCGGTTCTAGTTTGTAACATCGTAATTTCTCCCTGTCTCACATGCTTTTAGTGACATGTCGATTCATGATGTTTCGGTGAGTGCAGCTGAGACGAAGGCGATTGTAGATGAGGCCTTGGGGCTGCGAAAAAAGAGGCAAGCGCTGATTGTGCGGGAGAAGGAGCCGGACCTGAAACTTGTGCAACCCATTCCTTTCTTGACGTAGGTTGTCTAGCGTCTCTGGGAGTGCTGGGTCGGCCAGTAGGCCCTGGTGTGGGATACTGCCCTGCACAGGAGGGAGAGACTTTGAGGCTTGATCCTGGGTTGGTGGTATGGATAGGGGCTGGGTGCACAGTGGCCAAATGGTTGGAGGTGCATGCTTGCTTCATTATTAAGAAACAGGTCAGCTCTCTCTCAAGTACATCCAGTCTCAGTCCCTTTTTGCTGTTGCTGTTCTTGACCCCAGCAACCTGCCACATTCCTGTAAGGCCTTTCTCAGCCTGTCCCATCTAGGAGGGGAATGGAAACTAACATTTGCCAAGCACTTGCCAGGAGGAAACTGATGCTCAGAGCGGTTCAATGGGGAGCCCAGAGACAATCCCAGGTCTGGGCTTCCCTGCTCTCAAGTCCATATTTTCCCTGTAGGGCCACGTGGGGAGCCCTGTTAGATGGGCTCAATATAGTCCTTGCCAGCCCCATGATGTGAGAGTCTCTCTCTCTCCAGGAAGGGCAAATTGGTATTGGCAGTTCCCTGGAGTTGGGGTAGTTTAGTCCCTTAGCTAGCTCTGGAATTCAATTTCTGTATTTAAAATTCTGACATTGAATCGTTAAGTTTAGCATGACTTAGCAGTAGTGTTCCATTTCTACTCCCCACCCACTACCTCCACCCCGTCTGCTTACTCTGAGGGAGCTCTGGCCTGGATCAGACTGACCTGACCTGGGTCCAATCCTGGCACTCCTAATGCTATGAATTGGATGACTCTAGGGACATTAGGAGCCACTCCCTAGCAATGGGGAGAGCAACATCTCTCTCATAGGGTTGTCATGATAATGACATAAAATGTGTAGGGCTAGCACAGAGGCAGCACATAGCACCCACTCAGGAAGGGCTGGCTCTGATGTGTATTATTATGACTGTCTGTGAGTTTCAGCATGTGGAATTTCCCAGAAATATTTCCATACCCGAGCACCGAGATGGCCAGGAAGAAAGGGCTGTTCTTCAGGCTGCTCTAGGACTCCTGTCTGGTGCCCTTTCTTGTATTTTGTCAGCTGAATTAGGGTCTTTCTCCCATCTGAGTGTGTGCTCCCCAACTACAGAGGGTTGGGGTTTTGGAAGGGCCCTGGGGTGCCTCCCTGTTACAGTGAAGGAGGAAAAGGCCTGAGAACACTACAAGGGATTGCAGCTATGTGACTGGAGAGCAGAGGGCTGGGAACTGGCACTGTGGCCACCCTCCATGGTGTAGTGGGAGGGCTAAGTGGAAGCAGGAGGGAGTTACGCTTAGTAGTTAAATTTGGGATTTGGTCATTAAAGGAAGAGTGTAGATTCCCTCTCTGGTAGCAGAGGACATGATGCTTTTATAGTAATCTCTATCTATTCTAGGGGTCAGCAAAACTTTTCCTTTAAAGAGCCAGATAGTAAACATACTAGCCTTTGTCAGCCATGTACAATTTATGTTGTATATTCTTTTCTTCTTTTTCTTTTCTTTTTTTTTTTTAAACAATTTTTTAAAAATGTGAAAACCAGCCGGGCATGGTGACTCATGCCTATAATCCCAGTACTTTGGGAGGCTGAGGCCAGAGGATCAAGAGTTCAAGTCCAGCCTGGGCAACATAGTGTGAGTCAAGAGTTCAAAACCAGCCTGGGCAACATAGTGAGACCTCATCTCTACAAAAAATAAACAAAATTAGCCAGATATGGTGGCACACACCTGTAGTTCCAGCTACTTGGGAGACTGAAAGGGGAGGATTGCTTGAACGTGGGAAGTCAAGGCTGCAGTGAGCCATGATGGCACCACTGCACTCCAGCCTGGGTGACAGAGCAAGACCCCCATCTCAAAGAAAAAGAAAAAAAAAAGAAAAAGAAAAAAAAAATGTGCTGCAGGGCACAGTTTACCACCCCTGGTTTCCTCAGTGCCTAGTAGGCATGAGCAACAGCAAGGCACGAGTAAGGGAAATGGTGTATTTAAGGCATTTGACACAACCCAGCCAGTGAGCAAATTCTTCCTGTCTAAATGTAACATTAACTGAAGGCAGGAAAAAGAAGAAATTCCTTGTAGCCCTGGGAGCCTCCATTGTTTAGATTCTGGATTTTGAAGCACTGTCTTTTTTTTTCCTTTTTCTTTCTTTTTTTTGTTTTTTTTGTTTTTTTGTTTTTTTTTGAGACAGAGTCTCGCTGTGTCGCCCAGGCTGGAGTGCAGTGGCGTGATCTCGGCTCACTGCAAGGTCTGCCTCCCGGGTTCATGCCGTTCTCCTGCCTCAGCCTCCCATGTAACTGGGACTACAGGTGCCCACCACCACGCCCAGCTAATTTTTTTAATTTTTAGTAGAGGTGGGGTCTCATGGTGTTAGCTAGGATGGTCTCGATCTCCTGACCTTGTGATCCGCCCGCCTTGGCCTCCTAAAGTGCTGGGATTACAGGTGTGAGCCACTGTGCCCATCGAGCACTGTCCTTTTTTTTCTTGAGACAGGGACTCGCTCTGTTGCCCAGGCTGGAGTGCAGTGGTGCGATCTTGGCTCCCTGCAACTTCTGCCTCCCAGGTTCAAGCGATTCTCCTACCTCAGCCTCCCAAGTAATCGGAATTACAGACATGCGCCACCATGCCTAGCTAATTTTTGGTATTTCTAGTAGAAACGGGATTTCACCATGTTGGTCAGGCTGGTCTCGAACTCCTGACCTTAGGTGATCTACCTGCCTCGGCCTCTCAAAATGTTGGGAGTACAGGCATGAACCACCGTGCCCAGCCTGAAGCACTGCTCTTTTATTCCTTTCTCAACACTTCCTGGATGCCGACTCTGTGCAGAGGACTGTGCTCTGTGCTAGGGGCGCAGTGTGGCGGGGCCTGGTCCCTTGCTACAAGTGATCCTGGGGGTTGTCAGTTACCCAGAGAAAGGAGCACGTGCCTCAAGCTGATAAGGGCTGTGAGGAGAGAAGCACAGTGCTGGAGGGCCTCTGAACAAGGTTCGTGCTGCTCTAGGGGTTGGGGAAGGCTGGGTGGTGGAGCTGCGGTCTGACCGAGGCACAGGCATTGGCTAGGCAGAGGGCTATGCTGTGTGAGGGTATGTTGCATCTGGGCAGAGGGAAGCCAGCCCAAAGGCCCAGTGGGATGTGAGAGTGTGATTTTGTTTAAGGAACTGAAAGAGAGCTAACGTAACAGGAGTGCAGGGGGTGGTGTGAGACGAAGCCGTGCAGCACCATGAGGCCAGGCTGAGCAGTTGGTCTTTAGCCTGAGGCATTAGAAGCAATTAATGGATGGATAAATGGATACATCGTAGCATACCACACAGCATAGTAGACAACACACAACCTTGAACCCAACACAGAACACACAACACGGAATGTGAAATACGAAACACAATATAACACACCATACCATACCACAGCAAAACACACAACAGTCTCCTGTTGCCATCCAGCAGGCTCCAGCCCGTTTGGTAAATCCACTGAGATGCTGCTCCCAACGGGCCCTGCCCGTGGTCCAAGTTCTTATAGACCATGTCCCTGTTGGCAGTCCCTAACAGGCTCTCTGCATGAAACAGATTAGTGGCAGCAGAGAAGTTCCACAAGTGTTTTAAAGACTTGACCTTCCTGGGGAGGAGTTTTTGAAGTGAGTCAATGGATTTCATACATGCCTCATTGAGTCTGAAAGTGCCTCAGGCCAAGATGCTTATGGGGCGTCTGCTGCAGTGAGTGCAGTTGGATGCCAGGTCCCTGGTCCAGCTTTGGCTGCTGCACCTTCAGTTCAGCTGTGTTAGATTCAAGATTTCATCAGTTATGACAGTGATGAAACCTTGATCACCTCCCCCACCCCCATGGAGGTGGTAGCTCCAGGAGCAGCTCTGCTGCTTCTGTGCAGGCAGGCCATTTTCCCCTATGCTTGGAGTATTCCTCTGACAGGGTGGTGATCAGGTGTTGTGGCCCTCTCCCTGTAGCTGGAAGTGCCTCGGAGAGAGCTTGCTGGCCATGTACAATCATCTCACCACCTGCGAGCCCCCACGTCCCAGCCTTGGCAAGCGGATTGATTTGTCGGACTACCAGGACCCCAGCCAGCCTCTTGCATCCTCTGTGGTGGTAACGCCAGTTAATGTGATCCAGCCAAGCGCTGTCAGCACCAGCCCAGCTGTGGCTGTCGCTGAGCCTGTGGTCTCCTACACCTCTGTGGCTACAACCAGCTTCCCACTGCACAGTCCTGGTCTGTTGGAGACAGGCGCTCCTATGGGTAAGCAGGCCCCCTGAATTTGGCTTCTGGAGAGACCCCGTTTACTGAGCCCAGCAGGAATGAGACTGTTGGGGAGCCCTGCCTCTTTAGAGAGAAGGGTCATGCTGACACTCATGACTCAAGTGGAAGTGAGAGCCCCCACCCCTAGAGGAGGCTCTCAGCCTGCTCACAGTGCCACTACCTGTCAGGGCCGTTTCAGCTCTGAAGCCCCTGCAGTGAGGGGGACGGGGGATCAGGGTGCGGCTCCTGCTCCTTGATAGTTCCCCCAGGACCGTTTAGTGCCTTGGCTGCCACATTCTGGCATGAAGGTCGCTCTTACTCACTCGTAACATGGAAGCTAGCAGAGGTCCCCTCTGCTGGTCCTGCTCTCTTGCTGGTGGTGTACCTCCTGAGTTCTTTGATCTTAGAAAACAAAGTCAGCAAAGTCACCAACCACCGTATGTTTTATTGATTTTTATTATTACTAGAGTTGTCAGAAGTTTTTGACAAAAGCTCCGAGCCTTTTTTGGATTTCTATGTCACTGAAAAAAAAATCAGGTAGATACAGAAGTTTCTGAATAAACATGCACGTGGTTGTCTCTTTTTTACTTAATCATACATGACATTCTTCTGTTGCCATATAGTTCACACTGTTTTTTTGCTCTTATCATATTGCTGAGTGCTCAGAGGGTCCTGGGTAGGGTCAGAGCCACTCACTCTCTCTGTTCTGGGTATATCAGGTGAGACCCCAAAGTTCAGCCGACCAGTGAGGGGATGGGAGGGTAAGGGTGTTGCTTGCTTTGTAACTGTGGAAAGTAATCTTGAAATCTGGCTTGTGGGTCCTGTGAAGTCAAGAAAGGTGTGAGAGGTAAGGGGCTTCAGATTAATTTTACTTGGGATTCTTTGTTGTTGAAGAAGAGATGGAACATTTTTTGAAGGTCGAAGAGTTTAATGCTAGTAGATTTATAAAAGAGGGAGATTGATGTGTCTGTATGGTGCATTTTTTTCACCCCTGCCACCGTGTAAGATTTTAATTTGCATTCTTTGTGAAGGTGATATTTCTGGGGGAGATAAGTCCAAGAAAGGGGTAAAACGGAAGAAGATTTCAGAAGAGAGTGGAGAAACAGCAAAACGGCGGTCTGCCCGTGTCCGAAACACCAAGTGCAAAAAAGAAGAGAAAGTAGACTTCCAGGAGCTTCTGATGAAGTTCTTGCCGTCCAGGTACTGTGTATTTTTTCTGATTGTCAGAAACAAACCCACAAACCTCCAGCGTACACCATCAATAACATTTCTCATTCCATTGCCACCCTCTTTTCTGATCTCCTCCTTTGTGTTCCCATAACATCTGTGCAGATGTCTGAAGTACAAATCTCACTGGAGTGGGATCTTGGATTTTTCTCGCCTCTCCCCACCTCTGAAATTCCTGAAGGCAGGAGCTTTGACTTGTTCATCTTTTGAGAGCTAGAAGGAACATAGTCATGTCCCTGTGTATTTACGAGACATCTAATTGTTGCTGGGAGGCAGAGGGGTACTGTGCCCTGAAAACCCCATGCAGATGCAGATGCCCTGAAAACCCCATGGAGGGGAGCTTCCCTTCTGCTTTCAGGGAGTCTGTGTCTACTTGATTTGCTCCAGGCTCAGCAAGATTCCCCTGCATTCTGAGAAGGTAGAGGAGGAGCTTGTCAAGTATTCCTGGGTCTCACTCATTCTTAGTGCTTCTCAGGAGCCTAGGGAACAAGCACGTACCAGGTTCCCCAGAGCTGGGAGGGACTTGGTCCCCAGTGCTTCTTACTTAGGTTTTCACCAGTCCTTCTGCTTTTTGTCCTTGCCTGCTCACCTCCTTTAGAGGCTTTAGGGTCCTCAATTTCTGAGCCTTCCTGGAGTTTATGGTACCAGTGGATTGGTTTCTTAATACTCCGCTTCCTCCTCCCTTTGCTGAGTGGAGAGGCCTCTCTCGGCAGACACCATTCTTCATTTGCACTGGACCATCTGCCTTCTAACAGTTGTCTGGTACATTTTGTCTGCTGGGGCGTCCTCGCCTATCTTCTGGCTTTGTGAGTTTATGCCTTTTTTATTCCTTCATTGTTACTGGAATGGAGTTTGGGAGCTAACCATGTGTGTTCAATATGCCATCTTTAAACAGGAGTTAAACTAGCAGTGGTTCTTTCCCATGATAGTTTATTTCAGTGGAACCAACATCAAAGTGGTGAAGGAGAAGCCAGAAGCTTTAGGTGGATTGTAAATTTATTTTACAGCAAGATTCCTAATTTTCTTAATTTGTTATCTTTCTGAGGTGAAGGTGAAATGCTTAGAAATAATGATTGTTCTCAGTACTTGATGCAGGACCAAAGTGGGGCTACAGTGCTTTCTGATGAATTTTTCTTAAGGGGTAATACCAGAAGAAAGTTTCCCTTTGGAAGAGCTGCAGGATTGATTGTTCTTTGGTTGATGGTGCCAAGAGATTTGAGTGACCCTATATTCCCCTTAGCCCTGCTTTTTACTCCAAGGTCTTGTTCCCCTGTCCCATTTACCTGGAATGGTTTCGACTTTCTTTTTTATCTTTGTTTTAGTTGTTGGTTTCCTTTGTGATTTAGTGTGCTCCTTTGTTTTTTATTTTTGTTAGAGATGGGGTCTTGCCCTGTCACCTAGGCTGAAGTACAGTGGCACAATCATAGCTCATTGTGGCCTTGAACTCCTGGGCTCAAGGGATCCTCCTGAATAGCTGGGACTACAGGTGCACGCCACTATGCCCAGCTAATTTTATTTCTTGTTTTTTGTAGAGATGAGGCCTTGCTATATTGCCCAGGCTGATCTTGAACTCCTGGCCTCAAGCCATCCTCCTGCCTCCACCTCCCAAAATGTTGAGATTACAGGCTTGAGCAACCACACTCAACTTAGTGTCTGCTTCTTTGAATGGTCAAAGCAAGAGCAACATGGTCGCTTGCCTGATGGAGTCGCCCTGGGAGTGTGTGCAATACGTGAATGAAGACATTCACAAGTGCCCTGAGTGTTTATGCTGCAGGGGTTCTGGGCTGAGGGAACATTATAAGGTTGGCTGAAATGGGTCCTTGGGAGGAGTGCCTGCCAGGAGAGGTGTCTCCAGTCCCAAGACTGGGCCCACCCACATCTTTGTGAGGAGCTATGGAAGGACCAAGTTCAGATGGGTCCTCCAAACTCCCACCTATCTATCTACTTTCCACCTTACTTGTTGGGCTCCCATGAGGCCCTAGAACACACAGGTACTCTTCTGGCCTGTGCCTTTGTACCTGTTCTTGTCCCGCATCTTTGCATTGCCAGTCCTTCTCCTCCTCCAGTGGCAGCGTGAACATCATCCCCTCTCAAAGGCTTTGTCTGACCTTGCTCTCTAAAGCAGAGCCCTTTTGACCCAGAGTCTCAAGTACTCTGTTGTGAGGTGGTACTTATTTAGGTTAGTTTTGTGTACCTGCTGATTGGCTGTGTCTCTTTAGAGGGTAAGCTTACTGCAGGCAGGATCTACCACATTTAGGGCTGCTGTATTCAGTGCCTAGCACAGTGCCTGGCACATAGCTGGTGCTCGGTAATCGTCTGTTGATGAGATGAGTGAACAAGACAGGATACAGACCAAATGCTAGCTCATAAAGCCCTGGAGAGAGGCAGAGCCTACGGGAGGCCTGGGTTCTGAACCCCACCACCCACTTATTTTAGCTGCCTTCTTCCTGGCTCAGATTTGGTTTCTCTAACAGGAAGAGTTCAGATGCTTGTGTCAGAACGTGTGTTGTGACTTTATGATTTTGGCATGTTACATGCAGGTTAAGAAAGCTGGACCCTGAGGAGGAAGATGATTCCTTTAATAACTATGAAGTCCAGTCAGAAGCCAAACTGGAAAGCTTCCCAAGCATTGGGCCTCATAGACTGTCATTTGACTCAGCCACGTTCATGGAATCTGGTAGGAATTGAGCAGTGTGACCATTCACTTTGGGAATTCTTCTTCCCACTATCCTATAACCTGCTTATGTTTTGTTCTGTGAGAATGGTTCTGGGGTGTTTTTTCATGTGGCCAAGAGTCTGCCTGGATTAGTCTTGGACCTGAGCCCTGTGGTCAACTTGGAGGTCTTCTGAAATGTCTAGACTCGTACTTGCTGTGCTTTCTTGTGGCTAAATTCATAGGCTTCGCTTTGCAAATTGAATGTGTATAAGCACACTTGTTGAGTGTGTATCAGTATATAACTGCTGAGTGAGATTAGTGCACATGGCAGCACTTGGAGGTCTGCCCTTTTGATGTCCACCTTAGATACGAAGATTCAGAGAGGCTCAATCATAGCTGCTGAGGGCTGGAGCCAGGCATTGAACCCAGTAGCCTGATCTCAGCACCACAACGTGGTATCATGTCCACCTGGATCAGATGGTAGAGGGAGGGAACGGTCTTTACTGTCCCAAAGAAAATGGGAGATCCTGGCATGAAAGGTCCTCTTTGTTCAAGTCAGGTTGTTCTTGCTCCCTGGGCAGAAAAGCAGGACGTGCATGAGTTCCTGCTGGAGAACCTAACCAACGGGGGCATCCTGGAGCTGATGATGCGCTACCTAAAAGGCATGGGCCACAAGTTCTTGCTAAGGTGGCCTCCAGGCCTGGCGGAGGTCGTGCTCAGCGTCTACCACAGCTGGAGGAGGCACAGCACCAGCCTGCCCAACCCGCTGCTGAGGGACTGCAGCAACAAGCACATCAAGGTTGGGGGGAGCCTCTCAAGGGCTGGTATTGAACTGGGACCAGGGCATGGGGACAGGGATCTTGCATGGGTGTGGGGCTGCTGTTGTGTTTGGCTGCATCTACTTGTGGGCCTGGAACCTGGGCTTTTTGTGGGTGTTGAAGCCGGAAGTCACTGAACCGGGTTTGTGCCTAGAAAGCTCCCTGATGGCTGAGTGGAGGATACACTTGCGGGTGAGAGGGGGGCCCAGGGGGCCGTCAGAAGGCTGCTGTCATGCCAGGTGAACAGTGGCTGAGATCCAGTGGTAATAGTGGGATGCTGGATTGTGGTTGCAGAGCTGGACATGGGATGTGTGAGGGAATGAGAGTCATGAGAAGGGCTTCTCGGGTTGTGTACTGAGTCAGAGGAAGGCTTGCCAGGAGAAGCTGGAGGAAAGGGAAACATTTGGTTTATTTGAGATGGCAGGGACTGTGACTGAGGCTTTTGTTGTTGTTGTTTGAGACAGGGTCTTGCTCTGTTGCCCAGGCTGGAGTGCAGTGATGCAGTCACAGCTCACTGCAGCCTCAATTTCCTGGGCTCGGGTAATCCTCCCACCTCAACCTCCTGAGTAGCCGGGAGTACAGCCTTACACCACCACACCCGGTTATAGTCCCAGCTACTCGGGAGGCTGAGGCAGGAGAATGGTGTGAACCTAGGAAGGGGAGCTTGCAGTGAGCCAAGATGGTGCCACTGCACTCCAGCCTGAGTGAGAGTGCGAGACTCCATCTCAAAAAATATATATATTTGTTTTGTTTTTTAGAGATGGAGGTCTCACTATGTTATGATGTCAAGACATAACAGGCCATAAATGGCCTGTGACTATTTTTAACAGATGATAAAACAGCAGAAACTAAATAGGGTGCTTAGAGAAGCGTTGGGGGCCTCCAGCAGTAGGGGCTGAGCCTCACTGAGCCTTGTCTTCCTGCTGCATTCCACACCCCAGCCTCCTCCACTTGGTGCCTCCTAGAGCTTAAGGGAACACAAGGTGCTCTGGCCCCATACTCCTGTTGGAGATGGGACACTGAATGCTGAAGCAGGAGCACTAGAAACATTCAGGGATGCCTGGTGGTCTTTCTGACTTGAGACCACAGGAGGTAGAGGAGCTTGTAGGTCAGCCATCCCTTGCTGGGCATCCTCCACTAGGATACCTCGGGACTACCTCCTGGCAACTTCTGCCCACCAGGCCATGCTCCCCTGGAGCAGTTGTGAAACAGCGGGAGGAACCAGGGCTTTGATCCCCAGGCAAAGCAGGCTGATGGTAACTTTCCAGCTGTGCCCACTGGGCAAGTGCCTTCTCATTGCTGAGCCTCAGCTTCCTCAAGTGCCCTGGGAATGGTATACCAGCAGCCCAGAACCTTTTTTTTGAGACTGAGTCTTGCTCGTCGCCCAGGCTGGAGTGCAGTGGCGCGATCTTGGCTCACTGCAAGCTCCCCCTCCCGGGTTCACACCGTTCTCCTGCCTCAGCCTCCGAAGCCGCTGGGACTACAGGCACCCGCCACCACGCCTGGCTAATTTTTTTTTTTTTTAGATTTTTAGTAGAGACAGGGTTTCACCGTGTTAACCAGGATGGTCTCGATCTCCTGACCTCGTGATCCACCTACCTCGGCCTCCCAAAATACTGGGATTGCAGGCATGAGCCACCGTGCCCAGCCAGCTGCCCAAAACTTTTAAGGGTTGAATTCTGTAATTTGGATGCAGTGTCTGGCCCAGCACTTGGCAGGTGACAGGGTTGCCTCTTCAACAGGACAAGAACTCTGAAGACAGGTCTCCTGGTCCCTCCCAAGTCTTGTCCCAACTGTACATCCATGTGGCTCTTTTTATGTCCTGAAGAGTGGTCACTGATTATCACTTATGAAATGGCAAGTGAATAGAAAGAATTATATTTTTTATCAAAAAGTAAAATTTAGTTTTGTTTCCTTCCACTGCCCCCTACCCCCAACACTGAAGAGGCTTTGTGATACTGTTCTTGACCTTCCTATGCCTGTCCTGTAGGACATGATGCTGATGTCTCTCTCCTGCATGGAGCTTCAGCTGGACCAGTGGCTGCTGACCAAAGGCAGAAGCTCTGCAGGTAGGCGGCATTATGTGTTCTGTGGCCAGGCTAATTTCTGAACCCCCCAGCAGCTGGGAGAAAGCCGAAGTGGGGAGACTGAGTCATGGTATTTAGACTTACATTTATAGTAGGCACATTTTTTGGGTTGGCTTGTCAGGGTCCCAGGGAAATCTCCTGGATACTCAATAAGTGGTTAGCAGGAGCTAAACCCCCAGAGGGAGCCACCAATCTGCTTTTGCTGTGAGATAGAAGGAAGTGGGATCTCAGTTTTGGTGTGACTGTTCACTGCAGTGCTTTATGTAGCTTCAGTAATTTTTCTGGTGCTATGGGTTGTTGTTGTTGTTGTTTTTTGAGACAGGGTCTTGCTCTGTCACCCAGGCTGGCGTGCGGTGGCACGATCTCGGCTCACTGCAACCTCTGTCTCCCAGGCTCAAGCGATTCTCCCACATCAGCCTCCCGAGGAGCTGGGACTACAAGCGTGTTCCACCATGCCCAGCTAATTTTTGTATTTTTTGGCAGAGATGGGGTTTCACCATGTTGACCAGGCTGGCCTTGAACTCCTGACCTCAAGTGATCCACCTGCCTCAGCCTCCCAAAGTGCTGGGATTACAGGCATGAGCCACTGGACCCAGCTTCATTCTGACTTTTAAACCACCACCTGGTGGAATGTAGATATGCTCAATGCTGTCTGTAAAATTGCTTCCCCTTGCCCCTGACTCTCAGAGGGGTCTCTGCATATCTTTGACTTAACTGGTCCAACCTCTCTGATGCCTGCCACTCAGGGAGCTGTAGGGCTCTGAGGGGCCCAGGGTGCCCCTGGAGATAGGGTGGGTGTGGTTAGGGCCGAGGGCAACTTCTGAGAAGCAGAAGGGCATTAGGATGCTACACATGAAGTTGACTCGTTGACCTCATGGTTTTTAGTGTCTCCTCGGAACTCCCCTGCTGGTATGGTGAATGGCAGATTTGGACCTGACTTCCCAGGAACCCACTGCCTTGGTGACCTCCTACAGCTGTCGTTTGCCTCATCCCAGCGCGACCTGTTCGAGGATGGTTGGCTGGAGTTTGTGGTCCGTGTTTACTGGCTGAAGGCTCGCTTCCTGGCGCTGCAGGTTGGTTCCATGGTCAGCTGCTTGGGGAGTATGCCCTGACACCCAGCAGGATGGGCAGAAAACTGACCATGTTGGGGTGTGTGTGTGTGTGTGTGTGTGTGTGTGGGCGTGCATGTGTACATGCATAGCACCTGCCTGGGCACTGGGCTTGGCATGAGAAAGTGCGACACAGTGGGGAATTCTCAGCATCTCAGACTTCCAAGCTTGATACCAGTCTGTAAAGCTCTTCAGCATAACCACAGAGCTCTGGAAGGCATTTGCTCTGCCTCTGCCTCCTCCACTCAAGATTGCCTTGGCATCTTGACTCTTTGCTTATGTTTTCCTGAGAGAGCCTGAGCAAATGAATAAACAGATACAGAGCTTTCTAGAAGGGAATTATTCACCTGTTTTGTGAGAGTTCTGGGAAAGCTTCTCTTCAGAGCCTGGTCTGGAAGGCTGGGATGGATTGGCTGTTACCTAGCACCTTGCACATGGTGGTACTGGTACACTGTGGTAGAATGAGTCAAGAGATTACCAGGGCCCTGTCAGCAACCATTTAGTCTAAAGGAAGCAACACTGTTTGATGTGAAGAACACTAGTTCTGGAATTAGGACAGGCCTAGCTCCTAACTCTGGCTCTGCTCAAGTGTCCTCAGTGTTTTCATCTGCAACATGGGGTTTATGATATCTCTCCTCACAGAGTTGATAGGGACCGTTCGTTCAGTCAACAAGTATTTATTGAGCCTGAGCTACATGCCAGGACCTTCTTAGGGATTACAGTAGTAATTGGTAAAAACCCCACCCTCATGGCCTCCACAGTCTAGTGAGATCAGAGGTGTAAGGCATCTGGCACATCATAGTCAATCTTATGCTTCGGTCCCCTGACCTGTTTTTCTTCTAACCAGGGAGACATGGAGCAGGCCCTGGAGAACTATGACATCTGCACAGAAATGCTCCAGAGTTCCACCGCCATCCAGGTGGAGGCAGGGGCTGGGCGAAGAGACGTTGTCATCCGGCTACCCAACCTCCATAACGACTCTGTGGTTTCCCTGGAGGAGGTGAGTGAGAATTTTTGTTTGTTTGTTTGTTTTTTTCCCATAGATGAAGTTTCACTCTTGTCACCTAGACTGGAATGTAATGGGGTTCAATCTCGGCTCACTGCAACCTTTGCCTCCGGGGTTCAAGGGATTCTCCTGCCTCAGCCTCCCGAGTAGCTGGGATTACAGGTGCCTGCCACCATGCCTGGCTAATTTTTTATATTTTTAGTAGAGACGGGGTTTCACCATGCTGGCCAGGCTGGTCTTGAATTCTGACCTCAGGTGATCCACCCACCTTGGCCTCCCGAAGTGCTAGGATTACAGGTGTGAGCCACTGTGCCCGGCTGAAAGTTTTTTTATTTTTTATTATTATTATTATTATTATTTTATTTTTTTATTTTTTATGTTTTGAGACGGAATCTTGCTCTGTCACCCAGGCTGGAGTGCAGTGGCATGATCTCAGCTCACTGCAAGCTCTGCCTCCTGGGTTTATGCCATTCTCCTGCCTCAGCCTCCCAATTAGCTGGGACTACAGGCGCCCGCCACCTCGCCCAGCTAGTTTTTTGTATTTTTAGTAGAGATGGGGTTTCACCGTGTTAGCCAGGATGGTCTCGATCTCCTGACCTCGTGATCCTCCTGCCTTGGCCTCCCAAAGTGCTGGGATTACAGGCTTGAGCCACCGCGCCCGGCCTGAAAGTTTTTAAATGGTGTTTCTTAGTCAAAGATTTCTTGTGATTTGGCATAGTTAGCCCAGGGTTGACCTGTTTCTGAGGAACAAGAGAGCTTCCCACATGCTGAGCGGGGCCCCCTGCTGGGAAGACAGAAGAGGCCAGGGAAAGGCTGCTCTAGTACACTGGGGCACTGTAGATCCCTGGTGAAAAGCAGGTATGGGAGTTCTCACCAGCACTATTTAGAAGCAGTCATTGGCCAGGCACGGTGGCTCAAGCCTGTAATCCCAGCACTTTGGGAGTCCGAGACGGGCGGATCATGAGGTCAGGGGATCGAGACTATCCTGGCTAAGATGGTGAAACCCCGTCTCTACTAAAAAATACAAAAAAAAAACTAGCTGGGCGAGGTGGCGGGCGCCTGTGGTCCCAGCTACATGGGAGGCTGAGGCAGGAGAATGGCGTAAACCCGGGAGGCGGAGGTTGCAATGAGCTGAGATCCGGCCACTGCACTCCAGCCCGGGCGACAGCGCGCGACTCCGTCTCAAAAAAAAAAAAAAAAAAAAAAAAAAAGAAGCAGTCATTGGTCTGCTCTCCTGGCTATGTGTGGCAGCCATCCCAGTGGAACTGGAAGGAAATACCAGCTGGAGCAGACCAGTATTGGACTGGCCATGGGGTTGGGTCAGCAGTGTGTGGCCTATATGCCAGGTTCCACCCAGGTGCCACTTTATTCATTGTGCAGTTTCAGACCCTGCTACAGTTCTGTATCTGTGAAATGTCCACACTGGCTGAATGTGGCCTTCAGACTCTCCTAGAGTTGTTTCAGGGACAAGTACAGGTACAGGGCTGTCTACATGCTAGGGCTTCATCAGGTCATGCGTGTAGTGTATGACAACCTCTGGTCCAGGCTTGCTGAGTCGCTGACAGCCTGATGTTCCGTGGTTCTGCAAGACTGGTTCACTGACCTGTGACAAGGCTGTCCAGCTGTCTTGGCGGGTGCTTCCTGGAACTCCTTTGCTTCTGGGTAGTTTTTGGTTTTTGATGTGCTTGTTTTTTAAAGAGTTGGATGCCTTGCCATTAATAGAAATACTTTTAACACATACATTTAGTGTAAACACTGATGTATGAAGGAGGAGTCTAATTTTTGGGGGGCTGGAACATAGTCTAATTTTTATTCTCCTCATCCAGTTCTGATAAAAACAAACACTGGCCAGATTCAGTGGGGCAGGGGCTGAGGGGTTTACCCTCATACAGCATTGCTGGGCCTTTTTCAGATTGATAAGAACCTGAAGTCGCTGGAGCGGTGCCAGTCCCTGGAGGAGATTCAGCGACTGTACGAAGCAGGTGACTACAAGGCTGTTGTGCATCTGCTCCGCCCCACTTTGTGCACCAGTGGGTTTGACCGGGCCAAACACCTGGAGTTTATGACTTCCATTCCTGAGAGGCCAGCCCAGCTGCTTCTACTGCAGGTGTGTGCTGCCAGTGTCCGTCACACCCACTTGCACCTTCTCTCCTTGCTTGTTTGTGTTTATTCTCTGGAGGCTCTGTGGTAGGCTCGCTTCCTGGCGCTGCATGTTTACAGGCATGAGCCACTGGGCCCAGCTTCATTCTGACTTTTAAACCACCACCTGGTGGAATGTAGATATGCTCAGTGCTGTCTGTAAAATTGCTTCCCTTTGCCCCTGACTCTCAGGGGGGTCTCTGCATATCTTTGTCTTAACTGGTCCAACCTCTCTGATGCCTGCCACTCAGGGAGCTGTAGGGCTCTGAGGGGTCCAGGGTGCCCCTGGAGATAGGGTGGGTGTGATTAGGGTCAAGGGCAACCTCTGAGAAGCATAGCATATGTGTTCTTAAGAACACATAGCTAGAAGAGAGTGGATATCAACACCACTAAGTCCCCAGGAAGATGTTAGTCAGAAGATACGGTCAAGACTAGCGGAAAGTTAGAACCAAGGAGTGCAGGTTCTAGGGTTCTGCGTGGCTCAGGGTGATCCCCACACTTGACTCAGAACTTCTGCATGGCAGAGGAGGAAGGAAGAATGGTCGGGTCATCATCTGTCCATCTACTTGTTTATTCATCCATCTCGTTTTGTATTGTTTTTTAAGGTAAATAATAAAAGTGGCTAAAATATCTGTACAGTGTGAAGAATCAAGATAAAATAAAGACCCATGTAGCTGAAGAAAAATAACACTAGCCTTATGTTTGAAGCCTCATGTGCCCTCCTGAATCCTTCTGTGTTTCTTTTCCTCAGGAGGTAAACTCTCACCAAGAGCCTGCCAGGGAGCTGGCAGCTGCTGGGTGCTGGGCAGTTATTCAACCTCTCTGAGCTCAGTTCCTCATTTCTAGGATGGGGATGACCAGTGTCCTTAGCTCAGAGTCCTGTTGTAGGGATTACACAAGTTAATGTGTGTTGGCACCATGCCTGTCACTAGCAGGTGCTGTGGAGGTACTGCTGTCATCGTTGCCACCATCCTCAGGAGGGTTGAGTTGGCACCGAGATAAACATGGAAGATAATACGCAAAATATGCTTAGTGGCATTGAGTCCTGGTCCCTTATGCTTCATCTTACTAATCACTTGTGTTTTTTATCTTATTGGGTACTTCCCTTTCAATTTGGAAAGAGTCCAGTCTTCTCCCAGGTTTTTTGCACAGATTCCACAAAGCATTTTAATCATTAACATTCTTGAACTGGGAAATAGTTAAGAGGTGCGACTGTGGGAACAAATGGAAGCACATCAGTCCTGGGGAAAGGGGAAGAAACAGTTGGTTTGGGGAAGCAGAAGGGAGAAGAGGGTGGAGGGAAGGAGGCTCCAGCTCCTGGCAGAGGAGGTCAGTTGGGCCCAAGCCAAGATCAGGGGATGAGATGTGTGTGACCTCAGTTACCTGGCAGGCTGCAAGATGGCCCAGCATGGCTATGTGTGGGAGGGACAGCCAGTGTACCAAGAAGGGTGCTGGGATGAAGAAAGCGGGGAGAGGCCAGTGTACTCTGCCTCCATAGGATGCCCTCAGTGCTCAAATGTGGTCTTGCTCTTACTGTCTTCTAGAACAGCTGGATGTGGCAGGATACCCCATTGATGGGGCAGGAGCTGCTGCTTGGGCAGGCACTGAACTGTGATAAGGGCTGTGCTTGAGGTCTGGGCCGAGTGCTGTGGAAACGCCTGCTTTTTGTGAATTAAGGACTCCAGATTATTGCTCAGTTTCATATTGAGAGTCTTTTCTTATTGATTTGAAGTGCTTTTTGTATATTAAAGATAGTAATCTTTTTCTCAACAGATCTTGCAAATATTTTTTTCCCAATTGTTTGCTTTTAAATTGCCGAGAAGTTTTGAATTTTTATGCTGTCAAATCTTTTGATGTTTTCATACATGTGTGATTTTGTTCATTGCTCATTGTGGTTTTTGTTCCTGTGCTTAGACAGTCTTTCCAAGAGTGGAGAAATATTCATCTACTTCTTTCTTTCTTTCTTTATTTTTTGAGACAAGAGTCTGGCTCTGTCGCCCAGGCTGGAGTGCAGTGGTGCAATCTCAGCTCACTGCAAGCTCCACCTCCCGGGTTCACGCCATTCTCCTGCCTCAGCCTCCTGAGTAGTTGGGACTACAGGCGCCCACCACCACGCCCAGCTAATTTTTTGTATTTTTAGTAGTGATGGGGTTTCATTGTGTTAGCCAGAATGGTCTGGATCTCCTGACCTTGTGATCCGCCCGCCTTGGCCTCCCAAAGTGCTGGGATTACAGGCTTGAGCCACCGTGCCTGGCCTTCATCCACTTATTCTACATACATAGCTTGAGCTTTTATGGGGTGCCTGGCACTGGGCCAAGAGGAAGGCTGGTCCATGTTCTGGAGGGGAGGCTGACAAGAGACCCATCAACAGAGAGATAAAAAGAGTATTTGCTTTTGTTTTATTCCTGCAGAGTTAATGTTTTATGTTTTGCATTTAACTTGCTTCATTTAGCTTTTCTCAAGCGGGGCAGTGAACTTGCAGTCTTCTGTAGGTGTATGGTGGCGCTTTCTCCCAGTGGGCAAGCTGCCTATTATGTTCTTCAGTCTAATTGGATAGTTTGTGTCTTGTTGAGTTGATTCTTAGTCCTTAATGTTTTTGGTTGCTATATTGAGCAGAATCTTCTTGTTGTTCATTATCTTTTCCATGTATTCCTACGTTGCTGGCTCATAGGAACCCTATTGATTTTTCGTGTTTGAGTCTGGGTGCTTCACTGAGTTCCCATTATCGCTTGTTTTCTGTCTGACTTGTTTGATTGTGTTTGGGTAGATGATTGTGTTGCCCCCAGTCGATGGTAATTTGGTCCCCTCATTCGTTGGTGTTCTACTTTTTTGCTTCTTTCTGGCCTTGAGCCCTGGAGATTATGTCATATTTTAGAGCACCATTAGCAGGTCCTTGTCTTGTCCCTGACTTTCACAATGACTCTGGTTGCATTTAATAGTCTTTATCATGCTGGAAAATAATCCTCTGGCTTTCACATGTTGGGTGTTTTGACCAGGAGGCATCAGCTCAGGCTTTGGGCCCCCACATCAGCACCCTGTAGGCACCCTCGAACCCCAGTGGCCTCCTGGTAAAGGGTGCTGGCTTTCTCTAATGAAACACGGGCCCCATTTTCCTGGCAATTAGGATTTATAAATTGGGGGAGGTTTTGTTCTGTGTTCAAATACTACACCACATTCCAAAGGCAGTTTCAGGTATTTCTGACCCCACACCTGTTGGTCTCATCTCAGAGAGTGGCAGCTGCATGTCTCAAGGTTGGGAGGAGCCGCTGCCAGGCCTGGGCTGTGGCGAGGTTAGAGCCCAGTGGGGCACCGGGCAGCACGTGCTTCCTGCAGGTGTAACAAGCAGCCCACCAGATCTGTGAATTCACAGACAGACTGTGTTTCCCCATGCACCAGCACAGTGATGAAAGAGAGATCCCAGGCATTTAAATAGGTTGTATTCTAGGTCAAAAAAAAAAAAAAGGAGCTTTGCAAAAAGCAATGGCTTCCTTCCAAAGAGAAGCTTTTAAAATAGAAGTAACAGTTCAGTGTGGTGTTCTCAGAATTCTTCCATGTGCCAGGCACTGTGCTGAGTGTAATATGCACATCATCTCATTTAAGGCCCACAGTGCCGCTGAGTGGATGATGTGGTGGCTGAGGCTCATATGGCTTACACATTGGCCCCATCAGGGCACCTGGGGAGGAGGGACCTGATAGAATGATGACTTTAGCGTTGCCTGGCCAGTTGCCTCTGTTGTGGCCTTGGCTCAGGCCCTCCTCCACTGAGATAGTCCCTCCCTGGCAGTCTGCCCCTTCCTTGCTGAACCCACTCCAGAGCCCTGGCACTGGATGGGCACAGTGGCTCTGAGGAGAGCTGACAGGTGTAGGGGTCCCTGTCTCACCTTGGCTGGCTCTGCAGCCTCATTCCCAGCGTCCCTGCTTTATAAATGGGGAAGGTGAGGTGCAGAGGTGAAGCCTTTCTGAAAGCTCCGTGAGTGGTGATATTCTCTGCTGCCATTGCCCACAGGCCATCAGACTGCCCTTCCAGGTACCTCTGGGTTGCATGGGGCCTATGCTGTGCTGGGGCTCGTACTTCCCTTTCTTTTGCCGCCCCTCATCTGTTTTCCTTCAGTTGTCCCTCCTCAGGCCTTGGGCCCAGATGTGCTGAGCTCACCGTGCACTTCATCTGGCTTCTTGCTGTACTAGGACTCCTTGCTCCGGCTGAAGGACTATCGGCAGTGTTTTGAGTGTTCCGATGTGGCTCTGAATGAGGCCGTCCAGCAGATGGTGAACTCAAGTGAGGCTGCAGCCAAGGAGGAGTGGGTGGCCACAGTGACCCAACTGCTGATGGGTATCGAGCAGGCCCTCTCTGCGGACAGCAGTGGCAGCATCATGAAGGAATCATCCTCCACCACTGGCCTCGTGCGGCTCACCAACAACCTCATCCAGGTAACCCCTGGCTCCTTCTCACCCTGCCCTGCCCCAGTAGGTATGTCTCTCTGACATCCCTCTTCTTCAGTAGTTAAGCTTTCATTGCTAATTAGGCACCCAAAGGGGACATGATGGCTTCTTTGGCTGGAACTTTCGGGATCTGAGGAGGGGTTTGTGTGCAGGCTGCAGACCTTCCTGGGGCTGGTTGGATCTGGGGATTGGAGACTATGTAGCACTTGGTGCCACAGGGTTCTTCCAGACCATCCATCCCAGAAGGGAAGAAATAACCTCACAGGGAGGCCCTGGTCTGCCTGCAGCGAGTCAGAGGCAGAATGGGAGCCAGAGCGTAGGCCGTGATGGCTCCAGCATCCCATGCCGTCCTGGCACTTCCAACTAAGGAGTGGTCACAGCACCTTGCGTTGTCCAGGAAGGCTTTAAGGCAGAGAATCTTCCTGTGAAGCACTCTGGGCTGTCTCCTCAATTCCCGCTCAGACCTTCAGCAAGTCCTGCCAAATCTATATCCTCACCCCTCCAGCCTTTGTTTCTCCCTCTGTCTTCATATTTCTGCAGTAGTCCAGACCACTGCTACTCTTGCTTGAGCTGCAGCAGCACACTCGCCGCAGTCTCCTCTGCTCCTTCCAGCCACTGTCCAACCACAAAGGCACCTTTCCAAAATAGATGTGAACGTGCTCCCCCCTCACTTAAAACCCTTCATGGTCCCTCCAGGTTGTGTGTCACCTAAGGCACACTGAGCCCCAGGCCTGTCTCTCCCCCTGGTCTTGTGCTCCCTTGGCTGCAGCCCTCCTGGGCTACCCTCTGAGGTCCCTGCCTGCATGCCTGTCCTCTGCCCCCACTCCTTGCCCTCCCTGAGTGTTGGACACACCACAGCCACACACCTGGAAACTTTTAAAACGCTCTCCCCTGTCTGCCCCACCCCTCCTCTGTGAGCTATTGTGGCTGCATCTGTTCTCATTGCAGCAGCCATACTGACGCTTTGCACTTGTATAGCTTGCCCATTGCTCTCTTCTCTCTGGGCTCTCAGCTCCCCCATGCCCTGTTCACAGGATGCAGCACATGGTAGGTACTGAGGGTATCAGTAACTGCATGTAGCATGGAGGGTGGTGTGACTCTATCTTTGGACATTATGGGCCTCTGTCCGATGACATGTTGAGGATCTGCTAGATTACAGTGCGCACATCAGAACAGTGGGGGTGGCAGGTAGCATGTACCAGCTCCCCAAGAGACCTCCTGCCTCCCTTCAGTCTGCCCTGAAGGCTTACCCTGCTGTGACACTTCTACTGTCTCCCACCCCTCACCGTCAGGTCATTGACTGCAGCATGGCCGTGCAGGAGGAGGCTAAGGAGCCCCATGTCTCTTCAGTGCTGCCCTGGATCATTCTACACCGGATCATCTGGCAGGAGGAAGACACCTTCCACTCTCTGTGCCACCAGCAGCAGCTCCAAAACCCAGCGGAGGAAGGTGCACAGGCAGTGGGTGCAGTGGGGCTGAGCTCTGACTCCCATGTCCTTGCCCCTGTCCTCTGCCCAAGGGTCCTGGACCTTATCCAGATGTTGTGAGTGGGGCTTCATCCACTCAATCCAAGGATTTTGCTTGCGCCTGGACAGAGGCAGAAGTGTTCTTGGTTCTTCCTTAAGGGAGCTTACTGTGCAGTGGGCACAGGAGTCCTGGGTGTGTGAACATTGCATGTTTGGTGCAGGTGGCAGCATGGAGGGAGTGACAAAAGGTTACTACTTATGAGGAATGCTGACACTGCTCCAGGAGGCTGACACTGCTCCAGGAGGCCTTGTACCCACTAGCTCCTTTAATCCCCATGACACCCCAAGGGATGGTAAGCCGAGGGCAGCGTGGAGCGAGCACAGGTTCCACATCCCAACTGTCACTTCTTAGATGTGTGACCTTGGGCAAGTCATATAACCTCAGCCTCTATTTCCACATACCCGTATTGGGAATAATAGTATCTACCTCAGAAAGTTGTTCTGAGGATGAAATGAAATAATAAAGCCATGAATCACCATGGTGAGTCAATGCCTGGCTCATGGTGAGTGCTGAGTGATGAGAATCCAGGGAGGGCCTGCCCTAGACCCTTAATGGAGATGGCCCTGGATCCATGGTCAGTGCAATGGTAGAAAATGTGCTGGATTGAAGAAACGACAGTACAACAGCTAAATGACACTTAAAGGAAAGATCACCTATAATCTTATCAGATAGATCTTTTTTTTTCTTTTTCCATTTTTTGTTTTCTTGCATTTGCTGTCCAGACTTGGCCTAATGCACATCTAGTTTGTGTGCAGTTGTTATAATAGTATGTATCTATTGATGCTTGTATTCAACTAGCTTAAAATTGTTTATTGAAGATTTTTCCTCAATAATTTGTAAAACAAGAAAAAGTGGAAAGGAAAGAGTCACCCCTATTCCAACTGCTCAGAGAAAACCAGAGTTAACATGGTTTTTCTCCTTCCCCTCACACTTTCTCTATAATTTTATTCACTGCTCAAAAGTTCATCACCTGCTGACGACATGTCAGGGCTCTGTGAATAGGATACCTCTGGCCTTGACAGGTTTGTGGTGGTGGGAGACAGATCAACTATCTAACAGTATCAGGCTGGTGTGGTGGACTGAGAGGAGGGCACCTGATGCTGCCCATGGGTGTGGGTGTGGGTTGAGTTGAGCCCTGATGGAAGAGCAGGGGCAGAGGAAGACACTGGGGAGGCAGAGTGGGGCCAGGGACTGAGCAAGCCTTAGACAGGAGACCTGGGGCATGGGGATTGGATAGGGGAGGAGGGGCCAGATTGCAAAAGGCTTTTATTCTCTGTTTTGTAAGGCCGTTGCTCCATTTTGCCCCATTGTTTTCATCATGCTGATGAGAGGTGCATGCTCTGTTGAACCATCCCCGCTGCTGAACCCTTAGTTTGTCCCAGCTACTCAGGAGACTGAGGCGGGAAGATTGTTTGAGTCCAGGAATTGGAGGCTACAGTGAGCTATAATTGTGCCAACTGTACTCCAACCTGGGCAACAGTTAGACCCTATCTCTTAAAAAAAAATTTTTTTTAAGTTAAGAAATGGCATGTGTAGTATGGGTTCCGTTGTTATAAATTACTTTTCTCTCATTCAAAATGCATCAGATATGCACAGAAGGATGCTTCGACTGGAGGTTCACCAGATGTCAGCATTGGTTCTCTCTGGGCTAGTATTTTGATGGATAAAGTGTGCTCCTTTATATTTTCCTATATGGCTTGAATTGTGTTTTGATAAGCGTGTATTGCTTTAGTAAAGCCATTCAAGTCACTACTTATTTAAAGAGGCAAAAAAAAAAAAAAGGAAAGGAAAAGAAAAATCTATGGTCATGTTGATAAAGACAGAAAAGCCTGAAAAGAAGAGACTGAGCCTGGCAGCCCCTGCAGGCACGCAGGTTCCCACACTAACTCTGTGTCTGTTGGCCTGGGCTTTCCCTAGGGATGTCAGAGACGCCCATGCTCCCATCCTCCCTCATGCTGCTGAACACAGCCCACGAGTATTTGGGCAGGAGGTCCTGGTGCTGCAATTCAGATGGGGCTCTGCTGCGATTCTATGTAAGTGCTCCCCCTGGGCTGCTGACTGCCAGTGCAGGGCAGGGCTGTGGTGGGAGGTGGAATGGGAAGGGGACAGATTCATGTTGGCATGCCGAGCTTGCTTGGCCTTCCCTCAGTGGGCCCACTGTGCATCTTTGACTTAACAGCATTACTTAGTGTAGTTACTGAAGCTTGTCAGAAAGTCTGATAAGACTTTCTTGCCAGAAAGTTCCCTTGTGCACTTGATCCTCAGGAAGCTCTGGAACTCTTGAATAGCAGGTTGATTTAGATCCAGTAGTCCTTACTGAGTTTCTTCCTAGTCAGGCACAGGGCTAGGCCTTGTAGTTGTAATTTCAGGAGTAAATAACCACATGCACCACCACCGCCTTCTGTTGAGTCCTGTTTGCTAAGCATGACTCACAATGCCAAGTAGTAGTTGCTCATTCATTAGCTATTATTACATCCATTCAATTAGTAAATGATTAGTGAGAGCACATACACTTCCTTGCACTTGTCAGTTGTGATTGACTGGAAGTATCTCCCTGGGTTTACTAGGGATAAGCAGCATGAACCCTGTCTCCAATCTCACTGTTGAGTAGGAGGCCAAGCAGCGTGCAGACCAGTTACAGAGCACCTGGTGTTCTTCATATACCAAGACAGGGATGTCAAACCCAGCCTATAATATTTATTCATGAAGTTCTATTGGAATATAACCATGCCCATTCATTTACATATTAACTGTGGCTGCTTTTGCAGTAGAGTGGCAGAGTCCAGTAGCTGTGATGGAACTGTATGGCCAGCAAAGCCAAAAATACTTAGTATCTGGCCCTTTAAGAAAGCATTTGCCATCACCTGCTCTACACCTTCTCTTCAGGGAACAATACCTGCTCTTTCACAACTGCACCCTCCCTCCCAGTCCTCACCATCTTCCTGTGCTTTCCCCCTGGCGCTTATCCTCCAGCATGCTGTGTGATACACTCATTGTATGTGTTGTATGTCTCTGCTCCACTGAAATTAACTTCAGAGAGAGTAGGGGGTTTTGCTAGTTTTGTTCACTGCTGGATCCAAGTACTTAGTACAGCAACTGGCACATAGTAGGTGCTTAATAAATACGGGTTAAAGGAGAGTATGCATAGGTATAGAGCTCATGTATGTATAGAGCTTGACAGTTTGCAAAACACTTAGGCTAAGGATGTAATTCGTCCAGGAGACCCATCTGACCCAGGTCCCTGTTGCTGGTTAGTATCTGAGGCAATTTCCAGCCCCAGCTCCAGGTACCTGAATGTCTCCCCTACCCTGTGATCTCTGAGGGCCTTTGAGATGCTCACCCTGGGTCAGCTGTACCCTCCAAGACTATTTTTGGAAGAGTTTTTCCAGGATGATTCTGTAATGCTGCCAGGACTCAGCCACTTCCTTTTTCTGCCTTCCCTCTGCCAACCGGAGAGTGCAGGGACAGTCTCAGCTTCCATAAGGTCACTTCCACAAGACCATCCTCCTTATGCTGATTGGGAAGATTGAGTTAATACCTTAGGCTAGCTTGGGTGGGAGTGGTGCTAAGAGTGAAGGGGTGGGCTGAAGGGGCAATAAGATGGTCCTATTTCGTTTTTCTTAATCTATGTCTTTTCTAGTGGAGCATGAATTCTAGCTGCTGATATCTGCTAGTGAATTTGAGGGAGTAGAAGTGAGTTGAGCACTGTTGTGTTTCATTTTATAGTTTCTGATTTTCCTGCCCAAAGCCCAGCCTTTAGATTTCTCCAACCTTTGCAGCAGCTTTCCTGACCACCGTGTGCCTTCTGCCTGCCATACTCTTCCTCAGCTTCTGCATGACTGGTTTGTTGTTTCCTTTCTGCCTTTTCAAAGAGGCTTTTCTCTCTTGCCACATGCTGTCATGTCTACTGCTGGGGACCCCCACCATTTGTTTCTGTCATGTGCCCCTCCCCCACCAGATAGCATCCCTGGGACCAGGGACCTTTTCTATCTTGCTATTTGAAGCATCCCTGGGGCCTGAGCAATGCCTGACAGACTGCTGCCCAGTTGATATTTCTTGAATGAATGAATAAACAAACATAAAGACATTCATTCATTTCTCCAGAGATGCTTGCTGAGCACTCGTGATCTGGGTGCCATGGGGATTATGAAGGTCGAATACTTCATTACTACCTCTTCTCCTTGCCCCAGGCTCATGGTCTGCAGGTAAAAGGATTGCATTGTGAGAGTGATTTGAGGCCAACATCAGGGAGACCTTTTGTGTGGATTGTTTTCTTTTCTTACATAGAATGGAAATGTTCTCTGAGAGAAATCCTCTTGGATCTCTTCTTTTCTTATTTCTTTTCATATATTCTACTTGGATTGATGGATTCTTATCTGTTCATCTCCACACAGCTCAAATGACCCCTGTGCTATAGAGCCTTTATTAACACTTGGATATTCCTTCTTACATTGTGTGCCCACCCTGTGTACCACACCCAGATTTTTTTTTTTTTTTTTTTGAGACGGAGTCTCGCCCTGTCGCCCAGGCTGGAGTGCAGTGGCACGATCTCTGCTCACTGCAAGCTCCGCCTCCCGGGTTCACGCCATTCTCCTGCCTCAGCCTCCCGAGTAGCTGGGACTACAGGCGCCTGCCACCAGCCCAGTATTTTTAGTAGAGACGGGGTTTCACCGTGTTAGCCAGGATGGTCTCGATCTCCTGACCTCGTGGTCCGCCCGCCTTGGCCTCCCAAAGTGCTGGGATTACAGACCTGAGCCACTGTGCCTAGCCACACACCCAGATTTTATATGTATTGACAATCTGCTGTATTTGCCACAGATTTGTCTTCTGATAAAAATAAGAGTTAACAAGAAAACGTGCTCTTCATTACCCTACCTCCCTCACTCTCTTGAAGCTGGTGTGTATCTTTTTGTCCATGTTTTTTTATACCTAATTATATATCTGTTGTTAGTAAATAATATACAGTTACATGAGTTTTAAAATTTTACATTCTAAATATCATATAGTATGTAACCTCTTGCAGCTTGTTTTTATTTATTTTAGTATACTGAGATATAGTTACATCGATACAAGTACATCTAGTTTATTCATTTTAATTGCTTTACAGGGTTCTATGGTGTGAGTATATCATGCTTTTAAACTTTTTAGTATGGAAAATTCCCAACATTATTAAAATAGAAAGTATAGTGCACTTGCATATACTGAGCACTGGTTAGTCATTATTATTCATAACGCACGTCCACTCCCCCACCTACCTTCTCAGTCATCCCACGTTATTCTGAAGCAAATCCTAGACATTTATATCACTTCGTCTGTATTTGTTATTATATTTTTAAAAAATAAACTTTCCTAATGATGGCATTAAGGTTATTTATGCATTTTGGGTGTTATAAATGATATTATGGTTAACGTCCACCAAGAGGTTGTTTTATGTATACATGTGAGAGTTTCTCTTGTGTAGATTCCTGTAAAAGGAACTACTAGATCACAGAGTATGCACATTGGTAACTTTAAAAATTTTATTTTCAGATTATTCTCCAAAATTATTGAACAATTTTATACTTTTGATAGCAGTGTGGGAATTCCTGCACGGCTGTGTCAGCCCTAGGTACAGTAGACTTAAATGTTGATGCCCATCTGAAAGACATGAAATGGTATTTCTTTGTTCTTTAAATGTTGTTTTTAATAATTTATAATTACTAGTGAGATTGAATATCTTTTTATGCCTATTTACCCCTTGGGTTTCCTCTTATGTAAATTGCCTGTTCACATAATTTGCCCATCTTTCTAGTGGTTTTTCTTTTTCCTATTGATTTGCAGTTTTTTTCTTAAGGTACTCTGAATTCCAGTCTTTCGTCTGATATATAATTTTCACCAGTTTTACATGCACATATTGTGTCTGTGTGCTTAGTTCTATTTCTGTTTCTGTGCACCTTTGTGTGGGGTATCTTTTAACTATGTGTGTGGTATTTGTTTTACAGAATTTTAAAATTTGAATGTCAAATTTGTTAGTCTTCTCCTTTGAGGTTTGTGATTTTTTGAAGGGTAGGGGTACTTTTACTTCCCTCTCACAAAATTATATAAAGATCTCCTCTGCAGTAATCTACTAGTTTGCTCTTGTTTTTTATGTGTCTGTATTCCATCTAAATTTTATTTTTGTTAAAAGATAAGGTAGGAATCCAATTTTACATTCCATAAGCATGGCCAGTTGGTTTGTACCATTTTTTGAAGAGTCTGTTCTCTGTGCTGACTTGTAAGTCACTTTCTTTCATGTTGGCTGTGTTCTTTTTATCGGCATAGGAGTCTTGTCTGTTCCTGACAATACTGAATTGTCTCAAAGACAATATACTGAATTGTCTTTGAGAGATTTTGATACCTGGTGGGGTTAACCTACTCACGTACCTCTTAGTCTCTTGACTATTCTTGGCCTTTTCCTCTTCTGTAGCATTGTAAGATCAGTCTGTGATGTTTTGTGATATCCAACCCCCTAACACAAACCCGCCATTGGAATTTTGATTGGAATGACATTGACCTCACAAATTAATTTGCAAAAGAATTGTCATTTTTGTATGGTTGAGTCTTTCCAGTCGTAAATGTGGTATATCTCTCTGTTTATTTAGGTCTTATGCTTTCATGTCCCTTAATTCAGCTTAATAATTTTCTCTATAATACTTTTTTTCTTTCTGTCTCATTTTTTCAAAGTATAGCTGTAAAATTGTATATATTTTGTTAGATTATTGCTTAGGTTTCCATTGTTTTTGTTACTGTTATAAATAGATACTTAAATGTCAGTTTTTCTATTTGATTTTTGTGGGCATGCAGGAGCATTAGTTTTTTAATAATTTTTTCTTATGCACAGTTCCTTTACTTACTACTTCTGTTAATTTTAGTGGGTGGTAGACTTGAATTTTCTATGTAGACAGTCATATCATCCATGAATAACTATTTTTTCCTTCCTTTTCAATCCTTATAGTTTTTTCTTTTTTTCTCCCCTTATACCCTTTGCCAGGGGTCACCAAAGCTTTTTCTGTAAAGGGACAAATAGTAAATCTTTGAGGCTTTGTAGGTTCTAGGGTCTCTGTTGCAACTACTCAGGGCTTCCGTTGCCTCAGAAAAGCAGTCGTAGTTACTATGTAAATCAGTGGCTGCAGCTTTGTTCCAACAAAACTTGTGGATGCTAAAATTTGAATTTCATATAATCTTCATGTGTTAAGTTTTTTTCTGTTAATTTTTTTTCAATCAGTCATTTAAAAATGCAGACATCATTCTTAACTCCCAGGCCTACAAAACAGGTAAGGGCAGGATTTGGCCCATGGGGTGGTTTGCCACCTGTGATCTAGAACTCTGTCTCTCTTTTATACATTCTAAACTACTCTTTCTTTAGTGATTATAGGTCCATTTAGATTTTCTCTTCTCAAATCAATTATATTGTGGTAACAGTTTTCACTTAGAGCATAAGGCTGTTCATGGTTTTTGCTTATGCTTTAAAAAGTTCTGTTGTACCTCTAGTTATGCCCCTTTTTCATTGCTAAAATAGTTTGTGATTTCTCCCCCCACCTTTTAAAAACCAGTCTTTCATGAGGTTTGTATAAATTAGTCTTTTCAAATTACTATTGATTTATTGATCCATTGTTTCTTTGCTTTCTAGTTCATTACTACTTTAATATTTCTTTTTACTTTCTTTGAATTTACTGTGTATTGTTTCTAACTTACTGAATTGAATGCTTATTTTAGTATTCACTCTTTTTTATCTTTTTTCTATTATTTTTATTATTTTTAAAAATTTAGGGCCAGGCGCAGTGGCTCACGCCTGTAATCCCAGCACTTTGGGAGGCTGAGGCAGGTGGGTCATCTGAGATCAGGAGTTTGAGACCAGCCTGACCAACAAGGTGAAACCCTATCTCTACTAAAAATAAAAAAGTTAGCTGGGCATGGTGGCAGGCACCTGTAGTCCCAGCTACTTGGGAGGCTGAGACAGGAGAATTGCTTGAACCCGGGAGGCAAAGGTTGCAGTGAGCCGAGATCGTGCCACTGCATTCCAGCCTGGGTGACAGAGCGAGACTCCATCTCAAAAAAAAAAAAAAAAAGAAAATTCGTTTTTGTCTCAGAGGTCTTCCTTGATTTTATTCTCTTTTTTTTTTTTGAGACAGGGTCTTGCTCTGTTGCCCATGCTAAGAGTGCAGTGGTGTAGTCACAGCTCACCGCAGCCTGGACCTCCTGGGCTCAAGCAGTCTTCCTGCCTTAGCCTCCCACATAGTTGGGACTATAGGTGTGCACCACCACACCTGGCTAATTTTTAAATTTTTTGTAGAGATAGGGTCTCACTTTGTTGCCCAGGCTGGTCTCAGTCTCCTAGGCTCAAGCAGTCCTCCCACCTCAGCCTCCCAAAGTGCTGGAATTACAGGCATGAACTGCAGCACCCAGCCGGTATTCACTTTTCTAATACACGTATTGGAGACTATAAGTTTTCCCAAACACATCTTTATCAGCCTCCCATATGTTCTGATATTTGGTGTTTGCTATTTTTGTGTAATTGATTTCTAATTTTATTGAATTGTGTTCAGCTGAGGATATAGTGTGTCTTATATCTAGTTTTTGGTCTTTGTTTAGACTTGCTTTTCATCCAGTTTTGGCAAAAATCTCATGGATGCTTGAAAATAATGTGTATTTGCTAATAGTTGGGCATAACAATAGCTGTCGGCTCTCATATTCATAGATGTAACTTGTTTACTATGTTGTTCACATCCTCTCTGATCCTCATTTATGTTTTGTCTGAGGGAGATTCTCTTAGCCCTAGTGGGATTTAACATCTCATGTTATAATTTTTTTTTTATATTTTTTTTTTTGAGGCGGAATCTCGCTCTGTCGCCTGGGCTGGAGTACTGTGGCCGGATCTCAGCTCACTGCAAGCTCCGCCTCCCGGGTTCACGCCATTCTCCTGCCTCAGCCTCCCGAGTAGCTGGGACTACAGGCGCCCACCACCTCGCCCGGCTAGTTTTTTGTATTTTTTAGTAGAGACGGGGTTTCACCGTGTTAGCCAGGATGGTCTCGATCTCCTGACCTTGTGATCCGCCCGTCTCGGCCTCCCAAAGTGCTGGGATTACAGGCTTGAGCCACCGCGCCCGGCCATAATTATTTTTTATAAATATTTATCTAACTTTATTCTCTCCATTGGAATCTGAACTTCTTTTTTTTTTTTTTTTTTTTTTTTTGAGGCGGAGTCTCGCTCTGTCGCCCGGACTGGAGTGCAGTGGCCGGATCTCAGCTCACTGCAAGCTCCGTCTCTCAGGTTTACGCCATTCTCCTGCCTCAGCCTCCCGAGTAGCTGGGACTACAGGCGCCTGCCACCTCGCCCGGCTAATTTTTGTATTTTTAGTAGAGACGGGGTTTCACCTTGTTAGCCAGGATGGTCTCGATCTCCTGACCTCGTGATCCGCCCGTCTCGGCCTCCCAAAGTGCTGGGATTACAGGCTTGAGCCACCGCGCCCGGCCGGAATCTGAACTTCTAAAAAGCAAGGACTATGTCATACTGTGTCTATTATAAGAAAATATTCAGTAATTATTCATTGAGGAAATGAATGACTAAATAAATGAGTGAAGTTCCCAGGAGGCAAATAATATCTTCTTCTGGTGGCTGGTAGAAACTGGCTAGGTGTGCTAGAAGAAAGGCAGCTTGGTAAACCCATCAGGAGGCTCCTGCTGGGCCCAGAGGTGGGACCAGAATAGCTCCTATTAGGATAACAAGACTTTTCTGGGAAACAGGTATTTTTGGAATCAAGTCATGCAGGAGCCCAACAGACATAGCCACCTCAGGTTAAAAGAGTTTATCCCTGCTGTGAAATAGAGGCAGTGGCTACAGGCCCTCACCTCAGGCATCTCTTCTGCCCACCACAGGTACGAGTACTCCAAAAGGAACTGGCTGCATCCACCTCTGAAGACACACACCCTTACAAGGAGGAGCTGGAGACAGCCTTGGAGCAGTGCTTCTACTGCCTGTACAGCTTCCCCAGCAAGAAGAGTAAGGCCAGGTACCTGGAGGAACACTCGGTCCAGCAGGTGAGGGTGCTGCAGTAGGCTCAAGGAAGAGAGAAGCAGGAGCTGTAAGCTCTCTTGAAGGATGTCATATTTGTCAACAGTCATCTTGGCAGTCCTGCTTGGAGTTGTATGAGAAGGAGGAGAGAAGACGGTCTGATGGAGTCTTCTCTTCTCAAAGGACAAGGGTTTTTCTTGCAAAAACTTATTTTCATAAATGTTGACTAACATTCAACTAATGTTGGCTAATATGTAGAGCCAGGTATGGTGGTACATACCTTTAGTTCCAGCTGCTCTAGAGGGTGAGGGTAGGAGGATTGCTTGAGGCCAGAATTTCAAGGCTGGAGTGCACTGTGATTGCGCCTGTGAATAGCCCTGGGTGGCAGAGCAAGGCCCCATCTCTAAAAACAAACAGCAAACAAAACTACCCTAAAACCAAAAAATGTAGCATGGCAATTATCGATAGTTTATTTCCATTTTGGATATGAATAATTCTTTAGAGGTTTTCCATTTTTGTGTTGTTTTGGTTTTTAGAGTACTATTGAGTGTATTATCTAATGGCTCCTCAGTACTGTCAGTTATGTCTGATCTTAGGGATTCCATCCACTAAAATGTAAGCTCCTTAGGACAGAGCCCCTGCTGTGGACCCCAAACCTAGGGCCACCCTCCCTGGAGTCAGCCCTCCTTCAATAATTTGTCTACCAAGTGGAGAGGGTCTGTCGCTGGCCGAAGGTCCCCCCGCATGATGGAATCCACCCTCTGGCTCAGCCATGTGGGCTTATAGAGCGCAGCTTGTAGTTTCCAATGTCTGTTTTTCTGCAGACCAGCCTTATGCTTTTCAGACACTTGGATTTGGGGATTATAGTGGGCATGGGGACTTTTTTTTTTTTTTTTTGAGACGGAGTCTCACTCTGTTGCCCAGGCTGGAGTGCAGTGGCATGATCTCGGCTCACTGCAACCTCTGCCGCCCAGGTTCAAGAGATTCTCCTGCCTCAACCTCCTGAGTAGCTGGGATTACAGGTGCTTGCTACCTACCGCACCCGGCTAATTTTTGTAGTGCAGTTTTTTTTTTTTTTTTTTTTTTTTAAGTATAATGGGGATTTGTTTTAGGCTCTCCAATATGCCATAACCTCATTTACATTGGACAAAATGCGTTTCTATGGAGGAATGTGTTTTTCCCTTTTCATTTACCCTGAATGTGTTATGAATCTGCCTTCTGTCTTTTTTTCAAGGTGGATCTCATATGGGAGGATGCCCTGTTTATGTTTGAGTATTTTAAGCCCAAGACCCTTCCTGAATTTGACAGCTATAAGACCAGCACCGTGTCTGCTGACTTGGCCAACCTGCTGAAGAGAATTGCCACCATTGTGCCTCGCACGGAGAGGCCAGCACTTAGCCTGGACAAAGTCTCTGCCTACATTGAGGGAACTTCAACTGAGGTGGGCCCACAACCTTGAGGAGGTGGGGGACCGGGCTGGGTCACACTCTTCCCCTCTGCCACTGCTGTATATGCTCCTTTGCTTCTTTTTCTGCTCTGTACCAGACGGAGGGGCAAGGGAAGCTGGAGAGTCTGTCCTGTGACTAAACAGTCCTGGGTTTACTGGTCACATCTGAGTCTTTGACTTCACCTCCCCTCATACTTTTCCTCTCACCTGCCAGGTACCCTGCCTCCCAGAGGGTGCTGACCCCTCCCCTCCGGTGGTGAACGAGCTTTACTACCTCCTGGCTGATTATCATTTCAAAAACAAGGAGCAGTCCAAGGCCATCAAGTTCTACATGCATGACATCTGCATCTGCCCTAATAGGTCAGTGACCAGAGTATGAGGTTAGGCTGGCTGCAGGGATGACTGGGGTAACTCCAGCTCAGCAAGCTCTTCAGTGGGCCACTTTGGGGTTTCCCGGCCCATTGCAGAGAGACCAGGGAAAAAGGAGTGAAAGGGTGGTTTAGCACTTTGCCGTTGTTAGGAAAGGTAGGTTTTCCATAAAAAGAAGAGCAGAGGAGAAGGCCTCTTTTCCAAAGTCCTCTGGGAGGGTTATTGGTAAAGGGTTATTAGAGAAGGTACAAGGTGTCCATCTGGACCCTGGTGTGCAGGGCAAGGAGGCGCAGCCTGGCTCCATCTTGTTGGTTTTGTGCTGCCTACTTTCACAGCCCCAGGATGTGTACTCTTGCTGCTTCCACTGCAGGCTTCTTAACTATGGTTATCTTCTTGGGGACAAGTAATAGAAAAACTCAAGCCAGAGTTCTCTTTTTCGCTCTGATGCAGTGCACTGTTAGCGGTAGCGATTATCATGATGGTGCATGTAGGAGAGCTCATTGCACATGAAGCTCATGCTCTCTTCCTGTGAAGCCCTGTTTGACTTTCTCTTAAAACGTAGTGATTGCGGCTGGGCGTGGTGGCTCATGCCTGTAATCCCAACACTTTGGGAGGCCGAGGTGGGCGGATCATGAGGTCAAGAGATCGAGACCATCCTGGCCAACACAGTGAAATCCTGTCTCTACTAAAAACACAAAAATTAGCTGGGCGTGGTGGCGGGCGCCTGTAAGGCCCCAGCTACTTGGGAGGCCGAGGCATGAGAATTGCTTGAACCTGGGAGGCGGAGATTGCAGTGAGCCGAGATTGTGCCACTGCACTCCAGCCTGGTGACAGAGCGGCACTCATTCTCAAAAAAAAAAAAAAAAATGTGTGATTGCCTGGAGCCTCCCAAGGGGCCTTCTACATTCGTGAAGTCTGATGCACTTGATTAAGAGGGAATATTTTATCATACCTAGGAGGTAAGCCTTGAGTGAAGGTCAAAAGGAGGCTACTCACTGTGGCTGACCTGTGTCTAAAGGGTTCAGAGTAGCATCTGTAGGCACACTTTCTGGAAGGACTCAGAGGCCAGGCTGTGATAGCTGCCCTTGAGCCATGGGTGAGCACAGAACCACCCTAACTCAGGGCAAACCAGAGAATTCCACCTCATCAGAATCCATCTGGCCAAGGAGAAAAGGGACTGGGTGTGAGTGGAGAAGCCAGTTTGCAAGGCTTGTGTAGCTTGTATGAAAGGTTCTCACAGAACTTCTTTTGCTTAGCCTGTGTTTTCTTCCAGGCAGGGAGCCATGTGGCAGAGCCCTGGCTGTCCCCTCGGGGTGACTGGGAACCAGTGAGATAGAGCAGCCCTATTTGTGCTCAGTCTGGCTGAGTGCTCACTGCGCCACAGTAAGGGTTTCCTCCTCTGTTCCCCTATTTCCACATCTGAAAAGTGAGGGTGATAAAACCCACCTGTATTTGCATGGCACCTCTCACCTGACAGCCCTGTATTCAACAGAATGAAGGCTCATGGCAGCTTAGCTGGGCGTCCTTCCAACCTTCATATCTCCCTGTTTAGAGGGTATCAACCCATCAGCCTGGCCTATTAGGCAACCCTGCCACAGAGGCGGGGTCTCATGTGGGATTGGCCCCAGTGCCAGGAAAGCCCTTGATGGCTTGATCCTGGGCTCCAGGCCTTGGCCACCTTCATTCTGGCCTTAACAGGCAGGTACCAGGCGAGACTTGGTGCTTAGTCTGGTCTTCTGTGCTAGCAGTGCATTAAAGACGATTGGCATGTGGGAGGGTGGCATCTGTCCGTTTGATTGCTGCCATTTCTGTTCTTTGTACTAGCATTCATCAAATCCCAGACTATCAAGTGCCCAGAGATCATCTTAGTCTTGGTGTCTCTGTGGCCATTCTTCCTCTCAGACAGGTTTCTGTGTTCTCACTATCAGTTTCTTTCAGGTGGTGTCAGAATGGTAGGGTCTCATGTGGTCCCTCACTTTTCATTTTACTGCTGAGAACTGAGCTGGAAAGGGCAGGGTCTGCTCAGGGTCCCAGAGACAGAATGAGGTAGAAGCTGGGTTGCTGGGGTCCTGAGGTCTCTGCTGCCCATGCTTCTGGTTGGCAAATGTGCTGATGGCAGGCTCTGCCCACACAGAAGTAGATAAGGTCACACCTGGCTGAGGGTCTTCCTGGTGCTTTGGCTGGACCACTCCTGACTTGTCTTGTAGAGCACTCCTTTTTCTCTCCACCAGAGCTGTTCTGTAGGCAACCCTGCAAAGCAGGGGAACAGAGTCCAGGAGCTCATCCATTAGAGCAGCTACTGCATGCCTACGAGGTGCTGAGTGATTAAAATACATTTTGTCTCATAATGCCCACAGCTCTTGAGGTAGGTCTTCTTAGCCCTGTGTCACAGGTTAGGAATGAAGGCTCAGAGACATGGCTGGTCTAGGTCATGGTCATGGCATTAGTGAGTGTCAGAGTTGGGCTCTGAGCCCTGGTGTGGGAAGACAGTTTCCATGGTGTCCATTTGCCTGTCCACTAGCCTGTCATTATCTTCCATGCTTTTCATGTAGTAGTGTTTTTAGCTGGTGCTTTTGTTACCACCACAGGTTTGATTCCTGGGCAGGCATGGCTCTGGCCCGGGCCAGCCGCATTCAGGACAAGCTGAACTCCAATGAGCTGAAGAGTGATGGGCCCATTTGGAAGCATGCCACGCCCGTCTTGAACTGCTTCCGTCGGGCCCTGGAGATTGACAGCTCCAACTTGTCTCTATGGATTGAGTATGGCACCATGTCCTACGCCTTGCACTCATTCGCCTCACGTCAGCTGAAGCAGTGGAGAGGCGAGCTGCCCCCTGAGCTCGTGCAGCAGGTGAGGAGGGGGTGCTGCAGATGGGCCTGCCATTCTTTTGTCCAGACAGAGTGCCCTCAGGTCAACGAAGCTCTGTCTCATTCGTACTTTATTGTTGTCCACACTTCCATGCTGGGAGCTCACTGATGAATCTCCTCATGAAGCTCAAGCCATACCATGGTCAGTGACAACTTGGTCCCTGGTCTTTGGACACCCAGTCTAATGTAGATAAATTTAGGGACAGGCTCTTAGACCCAGCTGGTCAGCCATTAGTTACAGTGTAGTTGAGAGATAAAGAGGGGAGAAGTGTTGGCCACCAGAAGTAGCTATTTCTTCCCTGTTCCCTCAGAGGAGCTTGTTGGGTCCTTGTAAAATTTTTGAGCTTAGGTTGGGATTTTTGAAGTCTCTCTTGGTAGGGGATTACCCTAGTGCAGGATGCCAAGTCTGGCCCTTAGGTCTCTGTTCAGTAGGGCACCCTTGGCTCCTTGAGATGGAAGTAAAGGAGCCATACTGACATGTTTAGGCTAGTGCAGTGGTAGCAATAGTGCAGTAGCACTGCACCCTGGAAGAGGATAGGGGAAAGAAGTGTCAGTACCGCCTCCTCTTCAACATTGCCATCTTAAAAAAAATTACTTTTGGCCGGGTGCAGTGGCTCACGCCTGTAATCCCAGCACTTTGGGAGGCCGAGGCGGGCAGATCACAAGGTCAGGAGATAGAGACGATCCTGGCTAACGTGGTGAAACCCCGTCCCTACTCAAAAAATACAACAAATTAGCCGGGCATGATGGCGGGCGCCTGTCGTCCCAGCTACTCGGGAGGCTGAGGCAGGAGAATGGCGTGAACCCGGGAGGCAGAGCTTGCAGTGAGCTGAGATCACGCCACTGCACTCCAGCCTGGGAGACAGAGCGAAACTCCATCTCAAAAAAAAAAATTTACTGTTAAATCTTACAAGGGACACAGGCTTCTTTAAATCAGTTACAATATTAAGGGCAAAGCTCATATCCCTCTGGCTGCCCCTACTACCTCAAAAACAGACTTGTTTCTTTCCAGACTGTAAAAAAAGTACTTTTTATACATAAATATGTACTCCTAGGAAAAAACACCACAATCTAAATGCTATCACACTGTACTTAGCTTCCTTTTTCACTCAGCACCACGCTGTTCTAGCCATGATAATTCCTGTGCATCTAGTACATTCCTTTTAACTGCTGTAACCCTATTTTATTGTAACTGTCCTGCACAAAATTCCCTTGTGGGACTCTGTTTGTGTTGTGGTGGACCCAGAGTTGGGCAGGCTGGGGACTGAAGCTGCTGCCCTGGGATGCAGAGCCTGACTCCCCAAGGGGCCTTCCCTGTAACAGCAGGAGCAGCGTTATCCTCTGCTGGGACTCAGTGGGCTGAGCTGATCATAGTCCTTGGATTTTCTCCTTCATCTCCCGCCAATGATGGCAAATGAGATTTGGCAGAGTGGAAGTTTTCCGGGAAATAAATAGGGTGAGAAGTCAGCGTTCCCTTTCTGCCAATGGCACTTGTTTGTGGAGCTTTGTTTGTAGTGGTCTCCCCAGGAAGGGAGCAGGGAAGTCAGGGAGTGGGTAAGGAGACTGACCTCAAGTTTCCACACACTTTTTCCCCTTGCTTTGTTCTTTCCTCCGCTTAGGCTCATAGCCTTTGGGACTGAACTCAGTGTTGATCTTATGGAAGCCATTGGCCCAGGAAGCTCAGGTCCTGAAACTGGGTTCCCAAGCCATCTTGCTGGCGTGTTAGGGTGGCAGGAGAGACATGGAAATCCACCTGCAATGCAGATATCCCGACAGGGAGGGAGGGAACGTAGGGGGAAGTGTTTCATAGTTGCCAAGGGTGAAAACTGCCTTGCAGAGCTATCTTGTGCCTCCTGGGTTCTTTCCACCTCTGGAGAGACAGCTTCCAACCCTGGAATGTGTCACGGGGACACAGTCCCCTGATTGCTACTTTTCCATCTGGATTTATTGTGTCTGCAGGATGGGCTGCAGGACACATGTTGGCAGCTGTTTGAGCTGCTGTGTGCTTCAGCTTTTGCTTAGAAACTCCTCAGAGGTGGTGGTGTAGGAGAACAAATATTTTCCCCATGATGTCAGTTCTCAGGCAAGGGGAAAGACTTTGGAGCCAGAGCTTTCTAGCTGTGTGACCTAGAAGCAGTAACCTGACATTCCTGTTGTGGTTCCTTCTCCAAGGCAGTATTGTGAGAGTTCATTGGGAACACCTGCCGTCAGCCATTTCCTGAGCACCCCATATGCAAGGTGAATGAGGTGCCTATTCTGCTCTGAGGATGGCAAGGTAGTGAGATGGTGTCTAGTAGAGCTTCTGAAACACAGCAGACCCTCAGTGACTATCCCTCCTGTTCCTGTCTGAGGTACTGTGACCTCCACACCACAAGGACAGGGACATTGGCAGTGTGCCCTATATGGGGAAGGGGTGGGGGCTTCGCCTCTTCCCAAGGGTCTGCATGGTACCAGATGCCAGCCCAGATGGGGCTCTTCACAGCTACCCTTTCTTTCTTCGCAGATAGCTGTTACAGGTGCCAGTGGCAGAACAGGGTGGGCGGGGGGGCTAGTGAGTTTGTCCAGGTCACATAGCTACAAAGCAATTCAAGTAGAAGGATATCCTTTTAGCCATTGCCTTTTTCTTCAGCACATTTGCCACAGAAGCCCATCTTGGAGGAACAGAAGCCCATCTTAGAGGGTGTGATGGAGTCACTTGGTTGGTCCCGTGTTTGGCCCTGCACTGGGATCCTTTCCACTGTATTTCACCCATTGATGATCTCCCACTTCCTGTGTGGTCATTTTTATTTTTTCCCCTGAGAAGTGTGTAACAGAGCAGTGGGTAGCACATTGCTCCCTTATTTCAGTCCTGGGGCTGTTGCTACAGGTTTTCACATAAACAAGCACCCACTGGACAGACATCCAAGGGCAGGCTCAACCTGGCTAGATAAGAACATGAGGCACCTCCTGCAGGCCGCAGCAGCTGCCCTTGCCAGAGACCAGTGCCTGCAGCCTCTTCCCCTCTCACTGGCCCCTGAGGTCAGGCAAGAAGAGGTTTTGGCTTCCCTGCCATTGATCCAGGACCACAGAGAGGAGGGATCAGAGACCTGGGCTGCTCAGAGCAGCTCGGTGGGCCCGCACAGGCAGGCTTCTCTCTAGCTTCCAGCCCAGAGTTCTGGAATGAGGGGGCATGAGTTTGCCTGGCAGCTGACCAGGACTGGAGAGCAGTGCTCTCCAAGTTGGAACGCCTCTTAAAAGGTGATCCTCTGTGCTAGCTGTTTCCTTCCCTCAGGCTGTGAGAGGGTGGCTGGAGGTGCTTGCTGCAAATGCACACTCCCAGTCAGTGGGTCTTAAGTAGGACTCAGGAATTTGCCCTTCTACAAGTACTCCACATCTGTCTTAAAAAGCACAGAGAAGATGGTGGGAAGTCCTGTTGTACCCCAAGGGTATATACCCTCTCCTGTGCAGTGGAATGAGGTGCTAAATACATGCCCTCTTCAGTGCTGTAGGGCTGGGTGCTGAGTGTTAGTAAATGTCCTCTCCGGTGCTGTGGAGCAGGGTGCTAGGTGAATCTGCGTTAGGTGCTGCAGGGGGAAGCAGAAAAAAGTACCCTGGTTGACATGAGGTGACCTGAGTTTAAGTCCTGCTCTGTGCCTTGCTTGGTGTGTGCTTTTGAGAAACCCTTAGGCCTTTCTACACTTCAGTGCCACTAGCTGTTCAACGGTGAGGGCATTTCTGTGTCTTGGTTGTTGAGAGGAGTATAAACTTGCAAATAGGTCAGCAGAGCTTTGTACAGGAAAAAGTCTGATCCATGAGCAGGTTCAGGCATAAGGCCAGCCCAGTCTCATGATCTTCTTACAGATGGAGGGCCGACGCGACAGCATGCTGGAGACAGCCAAGCACTGTTTCACATCAGCAGCCAGCTGCGAGGGTGATGGTGATGAGGAGGAGTGGCTCATCCACTACATGCTGGGCAAGGTGGCTGAGAAGCAGCAGCAGCCACCCACCGTTTACCTGCTGCACTACAGGCAGGCTGGCCACTACCTGCACGAGGAGGCTGCCCGCTACCCCAAGAAGATCCACTACCACAACCCACCCGAGCTGGCCATGGAGGCCCTGGAGGTGACACAGTGCTGGCCCTGGGTGGGGAAACAGGGCAGGGACAGGCTGGTTTCTCTATCTCCCTGGGCATGGGGCTCAAGGTTCCAGTGACTGCCCTTCAACCTGCTGCAAACTTATCCGTGTTGAGCAGCTTCATGTGCAATTGAATTAAAACATCATTTCCTCTCTTTTCCCAAGGGGTATTTATCATCCTTTCTGGGAGAGTGATCATTTTGTTCTTATCTCTCAGAAGAAAATTGTCTTTCCTCATTAAGAACCTGACCTTGGTGATGACAGTCAGTGCCACATAGCATCTCCCAGGCCCAAGACATTCACACCCTGTAGCCTGACAGGAGGGAGAGCAGGCGCCCTTGCCTCCAGGGTGCAAACGAGACATCCAAGGCCCCAGCCTGTGCCCAGGCTACCCAGTTTGGCAGGGGCTGAGCTAGGGTGAGCAGCGTGCTGTCTTGACCCCCAATTTGGGATCTTCTGATTGTTGTTCAAGAAAAGAGCAGTTCTTTACTGCCTGGATTTTCTCTCATGGTTTCCAGAGTGTTTCTGATGAATGCTGTCACTGTTGCTCGTAGCAGTCTTGTGAGGCAGGCTGGGAAGCCATGATTGTCGATTTTGTAGGCAGGAAAACCAAGGACATGGTAGAGATCTAGATGTCCACCATCTGGTTCAGCCCAGGACTTGAAACTTCTGAAGGCCCTGTGCACCTTGGCTTTGCCTTTTCTGAGACTATGTGCCCAGTCTCTACCAGTCCCACGTGTCTAGCAAGCCTCTTGGAGTGTGGACAGAATCTGTTACTTGCTTTTTTCTGCCTTTGTGATTTTTTTCCTGATTATAAAATTAACATGTATTTGTGTGTGTGTGTGTGTGTGTGTGTTTGTGTGTATGTGTGTGTGTGTGTTTTAAAGAGATTTAAACAACTCGAAAGTGTACAGTGTGAATGTGAAGGCTCCTAATGATTCCAGTATGCCCCTCCATAATCCCTAATAGTTTACTATGTCCCCGTATGTCCAAATTTTTTCCTATTAACATATAAATATGTAGTAACATTTTCTTATGATTTTGCAGCTTGCCTTTTCGCTGGACAAAATGTAATCGAAGGTGTGGTGAGCTTCCCTGCCTGCCCTAGTGCCCTGTAGTTTAGCAGGGCATTTGTTTATCCGCACAGCCCCTTGATAGGTTTAGTTTCCTCTCCACTTCTTGCTATGACAAGGCACAGGTAGTGCATGTCCTTGTCCTTGTAGCAGGGAGCACATCATGATTATTTCCAAGGACTAAAGTCCAAAGGTAGAATTGCCAGGTTGTTTAACATTCTGATCATCAATGGCTACTTGCCCCAAGGATGTACTGACCGATGAGAGTGTTTGCTTTCCCTCAGCCATATTGATGAGGTTCTCTTTTTAATATTTGCTAATTTTATGAGCAAACAAAAATGTCTCATTTTGGCCAGGTGTGGTGACTCAGGCCTGTAATCCCAGCACTTTGGGAGGCTGAGGTGGGTGGATCATCTGAGGTCAAGAGTTCAAGATCAGCCTGACCAATATGGTGAAACCTGTCTCTTCTAAAAGTTAGCCGCGTGTGGTGGTGGAGGCCTGTAGTCTCAACTACTCAGGAGGCTGAGATGGGAGGATCACTTGAGCCTGGGAGGTGGAGGGTGCAGTGAACCGAGATTGTGCCACTGTACTCCAACCTAGGTGACAGAGTGATACCCTGTCTCAAAAAAAAAAAAAAAGATATGATTTTAAAAAAAAATTTTGGGGGCCTGGCATGGTGGCTCACGCCTATAATCCCAGCACTTTGGGAGGAGTTTGAGATACAGAGCTGGGGATCTCAGAGACTAGTGGGCAACATGACGAGACCCCCATCTCTACAAAAAATAAAAGATTAACCAGGCCTGGTGGCATGCGCCTGTAGTCCCAGGAACGTGGGAGGCCAAGGTGGGAGGATTGCTTGAGCCCAGGAGGTTGAGGCTGTAGTGATCCGTGATTGTACCACTGCACTCATGGTCTGGGTGATGGGCCCATATTCACTGGGCTCATGGAGAAGTGTGGAAACACAGCTTCCTGTCGAACGCTATCTCAGCAGCAGCAGCCCTGGGTCACCTGTCCTTCCCTGTCATAGTGCTCATGCTGTCCACCTGGGGGCCTTGGAAGAACTCCACTTTAGGGGTGAGAAGGCTAAGGCCCAGAGGAGTGGTGTGACTTGCCTTAAGTCACCTGCAGGAACAGAGAGGCGCTGGGCCAGATGCCCACTGAGTCCAGCATTCTCACATGGCACCTCTGGGAAGCCGCTGAACCTGTGTGTGGCCCTCAGGAAGATGATGTCAACTCTGTTTTTCCTCCATGTTTTTTTCTTCAGGGTTTGGCCTCTGCTCCTGCCTGATAGAGCAGATGAGCAGGCAGGATGGTAGCCCCGGTGGTCCCAGCAGCTTCCAGATGAGGAACCAAGGCCTTAGATGTGTGGCCCACCCTCCCCCAGCATATGGTGCTGACTCCAAGGAGAGCAAGCACACATAGTTAATTTGGGGGGCATCCCATTCCATGCAACAACTGTAGCTATGTAACTTTGAGTCAGCTGGTATATGTGTATATCTTGCGTTAAAAATGACATTTCTGTGAAGATTTTAACCCTCTCCTGACAAAAATTCTTTTCTGCTATTGTGCCTTCATTCAAGATACTTTATCCACCACTTGGATGAACTTTACCAGTTGAATGCTTTGCCCTCCCCCAAGTTTGGCCACCTGATTGTGCATGGGTGCCTCGAGTGGTTTCCTACATCTAAAAATGGAGTTGCTGGGCCAATTTCTCTGGGCTCCATAGGTGGGCTAGAGGTGGAGGGGCTCTGGATGTGAGCCCCCTCTGTCTGGGATGCCCCCTCAAGAGTGCTGCCAGCAGGTGTCTCACTTGGGTGAGGGGGGCCGCTTAGCCAGGGCCTGCAGTGAGCAGTTCTCAGCCCTCATACCACCCACTGTGCCCTCCAAGTGGGAGTCTGCTTCACACCCACTCCTGTGTGAGAAGGTCAGGGCAGACCTGGGTTTAACCTGGCCCTGGGCATTCCTGGCTGTGGGGCCTTGGGCAGCTCTTCACCCATTGTAACTTGAGGAATGTGGTAAGAACTTGAGGAAATGGAGGAAAGCACAGGGCCCAATGGATGCAATGAGCTGCCTGCCCACCCATCCCCCCACCACACCCACGGGGAAGACGTTTTTGAGGCCTGTAGGTGCCTGACTCTGCCCAGGGCCTGGGCTATAAACAGAAATCCAACCTAGTCCTTGTTTCAAGGAGTCCAGAGTTCAGTGGGGAGACAGATGTAGAGACTCACTTTCTATGGGTACCCACTGAAGGGCACAAAGAGAACAGCAGCACTGTGGCGGGAGGCAGTGCCCCAGTGAACGGAGCTGAAGGGTTATCATAATGAGTGGTTATTACTCTCATCTCACTACCATGTGCCTGAGTTACTGGGTAAACACTGAAGCTGGAATGCTGACAGTATACATTTTAATTTTCACAGCTTGTTTTAAATTAGTTATAGGATGGCTGGTTTAAAAGCTAACAAAAACAGGCAGTGTGTGGCAGCCTGTTGCCCTGGTCATGGGCCCATTTCCAGTGTGGCTGACTGGCCTGTGGAACAAATCTTAGCAACTGGGAAGGCTGCTCACACCAGAGGTGTCACTCTCCTAGGTGTACTTTCGGCTCCATGCTTCCATCCTGAAGCTCCTGGGGAAGCCTGATTCTGGGGTTGGTGCAGAGGTCCTGGTCAACTTTATGAAGGAGGCTGCAGAAGGACCCTTTGCCAGGGGCGAGGAGAAGAACACACCCAAAGCTTCAGAAAAGTGAGTAGCACTCTTTAGGCGACCTCTAGCAGCTTACCCCATCTGCATCCCAGATGGCTCATTTACTGCAATGTGTTGTTCAGAGCGTTGCTACACAGTAAACAGTAAACTAGAACTCATGGAGTCCCTAGGACCCATCTAGAAACTCCCATTTGCTGGGCCAAGGTATTTCTGTTGAATCTGAGAAGGAGAGGGTGAGTGTGAGTCCCCTTACCCTGTGGTCACATGTGGTGCTACCCCACCGTCAGGGGAAGTCCTGGGGAGAAGCTGATGCCCTCCTGCCCTCTGAACTGGGGCACAGCTCTGTTCTGTGCAGAACACTGTAGAAAGTCAGTTTTTGCTTTGCAAACTCTCGCCCCTGGGTCCTATGCCAAGGCCTTGTCTGCTGCCCATTCTCCTGAGAGGCAGTGAGAAGTGTGCGAAGTGTGGGCTTCTCTTGTGGTGCCAGAGAGCTCAGAGAGACTGGGGCTCAGGTGTGGTCCCCTCAGTGGGCCTGGATTGACCCCAGTCTCCCTGTAGTTGTAAGTCATCTCCGCAGCCCAGACTTCTTTCATTCCAGGCCCAGGTCCTGGTGCTGCCCCATCCTCAGGGGCAAGTCCTAGGGAGAAAGATGGGTTTGGGGTGACATGGGGAATGTTGCAGCTGCCCATTAACTTGATGGACTCACACTGATTCTTGTGCTTCCGAGACATGCTTAGGGTCACCACCTGCCAGCTTGCCCACATGGGAGCCAGGGGAGGGCTCAGCTCACTCCATCTCTGAGACCACTCCCTGGCTGGGCACTGTGTGAGGTTCAGCTGAGTGCCAGAGAGGCCTGCACCCAGGCCCTGTGCTTGAGGGCTGTCTGCTTCTGGCCACAGATAGCCTGTGTGATGTGCACCACAGGTGAGCCAGCTCCACAGAGAGTGTGCCCCTCAGCTTATGGGAGGTTCAGGCCCAGGCATGGCAGGCCACTCAGGTGGGCAGCCAGTGTGCTCAGAAGTTATAGATACACATTTTTTTAGTCACAAAGGGCCTCCAGCATACAATGATACTTTTCTTTCATTGATTATAATTCTGTTAAAATTTTTTAAATTATACAAATAATACATGAATACATTCTAGTTATAGAGCATTCAGGTAGTATATAAACATGTAGACTAAAATGTGACAGATCTCATTCCAAGAGTTAGCCACTATTCACAGTTTAATTCCTAAATCATTTTCTGTACATTTATAACACTTAAATGTACACATACAATTGTAGGGTTTCTTTTATTTTATAAAAATGAACTACAGATGGTATTGTTTTAGAGTTTACTTTTTCCCCTGACAGTGGGTCTGGGCACAGTCCATGGAGATAGTACCCCATTCACCTCATTCTTTCTAGTGGCTACTTACTATACCATAGTATGGATGTACTATGTTTTATGTAACCACTCCAGTGGACATTTAGAGTGTTTCTGATGTTTCTGCTCAACTTTGTTGCAGCACATATCCTTGTACATGTGTGAGCATGCAGTAAATACAGATGTGTTTCTGTCTTCCCATTTGTCAGGGCTTAAGTTTGTCAGGCTGTTACACAGAAGGCGTAGACTTGGCATGGAGAGATGCAAGGGTGCTTCTGAGGAAAGACTCATTGGCTCCCCTGTAGAGCCTCCTAGGGCCTGAGATTCAGAGCTGCAGGTCACGCCCTGCCAGAAATATTAGGCAGTGTCCAGTTAGGAGCCAGAGCCTGTGTGGGTGCTGTGGGGGCAACTGTGGGCTCTGTGACACCAGGCAGATGGGGTGGGGGCCACCAGAGGTGCATGGGAGCAGAGGGCCCTGGGAAGGACACTCACCCTTACCAGCACACATCTGTTTCAATGTGAGGTGGAGACTCTGACCTGTGTCCCAAACCTCCATTCCCACAGGGAGAAGGCCTGCCTGGTGGACGAGGACTCCCACTCTTCAGCTGGGACACTGCCGGGCCCCGGAGCCTCCCTCCCCTCCTCCTCTGGCCCAGGTCTGACATCCCCACCTTACACAGCCACTCCGATTGACCACGATTACGTCAAATGTAAAAAACCCCACCAGCAGGCAACGCCGGACGGTACAGTCCCTGTTCTCCCTACTGCCAGCCCAGGGCGGCACATCAATCACGGGGAGGGTGCTCGGGCGACTCATTTTGTCGCTTTGTTTTGGTGAGGGGGGGTGCTGGGTCTGGGGTGACACGGGCAATGTTGCGGCTGCTCATTAACCTCATGGATTCACGGTGATTCTTGTGCTTCCGAGACATGCTCAGGGTCGCCACCTGCCAGCTTGCCCACCTGGGAGCCAGGGGAGGGGCAGGCCAGGCTATGGCATCCCACCTCTTTGAGCCTTCTTTTTCCCATCTGCAAAATGGGGACATGATATCTACTTTGAAAGGAAGTTAGAAGGCTGTGGCCTCCTGGAGTGGCTCCTGGTGCAGTCAGCTCAGTGACACCTGCATTATTCAGCAGTGCATTGTTACTGCTCTTTCTGACGGTTGAGGGAAGGCTGTGACTAATTCTAAGTCTGTCACCCCTGAGAATCCAAATAAGTTGTTAATGGGGTCACCTGGGACCATATGTGTGGCCATCCCATGTGGGATGGGGCAGGTGGCGACTGTTCAACCACATTCCTTACTAACATTAGGAGGCTTGCATGCTGGCCTGTAGCTCGATTGCTTCATGTTCTCTCATTTTTATAGTGATAAGCTAGTGACAGGTACTTGCTGGGATAAGCCAAATTGGTGACTTAAGAGGACCACTGAAGTGGAGTCCTGGGAGGTAGTGACAATGCTGAAAGACACCTGGGCCCTCACTCCTATGTCACTCATCTCATTGGGGCTTGGGAAAACAGGCCTTGCTCTGTGTTCCCAAAGGCATGGGGACACTAGTAGGTGGGTAGAGTTGGTGCCAGTGGTCTGCCTCCTGCCAGGTGGTCTTTATAGGGTGGCTCCTTGGAGTAAGAATGGACACTCTAGGGCACCACGGTAGGCTTGAAGTTCAGTCCCAGTACAGGTCTGGCGGGGGCCACCACCTTTGCTCTAGCGCCCTGCTGAGGCCCCTGCCCAGTGCTCGGGTTCCTGGATATAGCATGGGCATCTACCTCCAACTTTCTGAACTGAGTGGGTGGGGCTTGAGAGCAGGTTTAAAGAAGTGCTGAAGAAGGATGACAAGGGGGCCAGTGCTCCCATTTCTCTGGGGGCAGGATTTGCTGTTCTCAAGAAGGAAAGGAGACCTGCAGTGTCCCCTCCTGGGTTTGGTTTGGATTTGCAGCATGCGTGTTGAGAGAGAGGCTGAGGATCTGAGTGTGTGCTGTGTCTCTTACCTCCCAGAAGGTTTCATGTCATTACTCCCAGTCTCAGCATTGGCACTTCCCTGCCCACCCCAGAGTGTTAAGCAGAGGTGGGAGGAGCTGACCAACCTGCTCCTCCAGTCTTCAGTTCTGCAGACTTTCACTGTTAAGATCCTCTCTCCCCTTCTTAGTTAAGTTAATCAGCATGTTCCCAACCATTTACTCTTGAGAATATTGAGAAAACATACTATCTGCAAACCCCTGCTCAGGGAATTAGTTTTTGCCAGCTGCTTCCTGGGAGGAAGCACTATGCCAAAGTTTTCAGGAGAGGAATGCCTTTCCAGGCTGTCCACATGCCATGTGGCCCTGCTCACATGCACCTAGGCTGGGGAACCCAAGCACTGTCCTCTGCAGCTCTGCATGCTGCCTCTGAGTTCACACCACATGCACCACTGTGCTTGGATGTCAGCTCATTAGAGTTGAGTATGCCTCTAGAATCAGGAAAGGAGGGAGACAGGAGTGCCTCAGAAAGGGGCCGTGATGCCAGCTGTCCCATGTTGGCAAATGTGTGTGCATAAAGCTGTTGGTGAGCCGTTGCAGATCACTCAGGCATGACAACTGGGCATGACAGGTCCTGGGTGCCAACATGCTAGTTATTTGTTCTGGAAGTTTGCAGAGGGAGCCATACAAATAAGTTCAGATATGGTTTCAGTGGTTGCACAATTTTGAACAGTTGTTTAAAAAAATGTTTTCAAAGTGATTCCTGTCAATGACACAAAGCCATCAGGATCCCATGGCCCACCTTTGCCCAGTCCCAGCCCCGCACTGGCCACCTGTGTGCTCTGCCCAGGCCTGGCTGCATAGTGCTTTCAGAACTCAGTTGCCTTACCTCTGAGAGAAAGCAGTGTCTGCAACATGAAAATGTTTGGGGTCCTAAAATAGCTGTGATCTTAGAATGTTAAAGTGGCCATTTCAGCAGCTATGCTGGTTCTAGAGGAAGGCTCAGGCTCCAGGGAGAAGCAGCAGATTGCTGGTGTCGGGGGATGTGCTGGTGGCCTCAAGGGGCCACACTGCCCACCTCTGTTCCTGCTTCTCCTTCCTGGGAGGAGAACATGTAGCTCCTACTTTCCACTCAGCTTCTTGGCCTGAAACCAGCCTTGGGTCTACTGTGGGAGGAGAGGGGCCACCGCTGAGCCCTCATACTACCAGAAAGGTGATGGGTGCTTCTAGCCCTGGTACAGCTGAGGAGAAGCAGTCATGGGGAGGTCTGATGGGGAGGTCAGACAGGGAGGCAAGTGCACAGCAGGCCCTGGTCAAAGGATCTGATTTCCAGTCCCAGCTCCATTGCATATGTGCTCTGCAACCTTGGACAAAGGACTTCACTTCTTAATTTCCTCACCTGTTGAATGGAGGTGATGTCTTCCTCATAAGTATTAAACAAAAGTGCTAGCACATTGCAGCCACCTCCTAGATGGAGTTCTCCAAGTCATTGGTGGAGCTAGGGCAAGACCTAGGTAGCGCTGCATAGAGGGAAAAGCCTGAGCTTTGGGTCCAGTCCCCCTCAGTTTGCACCCCAGCTCTCTCCAGCTAGTGGCATGGCCTCACAAGAGGTGGAAGTAGTGTCCTCTGAAGCAGCAGCTCCAGAGTGGGCTTGGGCATGGGGCTTTTTGGATCCCAGTTTCCCACCCCCACAGAACAATTAACTTGCCAGCAGTGGGAGAGGGAGCCAGGCATCAGGACTTTCCTTGGGCGTGGTTAGGAGACCTTGTATTGGAGCTGCCTTCCCACATTAGTATGCCTTTGCTCCAGAACCAGAAATCAGCTAGGATCAATTCTGATTTGGTTTAAGATTTAGAAAAGATTTAGAAAAATAGCTCCAGGTATATGTGGGTTGTCTGACATTTGATAATAGCTGCTTCATAGGACCCAAATTTGTTCTCTGAACCACCCTCACCTGCAACCTTGTGTCACCTGCACTAGGGTGGGGAGCATCCTGCAGCCTGTGCATAACTCTGGTGAAAAGCCTTGGGAATCAGCCACTCAGATCACTCTGACTCTACTGCAGCGTGGTGTCAAAGCTAGCCCTTCACGGAACAGCCAGGAGGGCACTCACAGCTGACCTCTGGCCGAGCTGAGAAAGAGAGCTAGAGAGAGAACAACAGAGAGAGAAGCTTTGTCCTGGGCTATGCTGCTGGCAGCTCTGGCTGGTTGTGCTCCCCACCTGCCTAACTTCTCCCTTCCATCCATCTCTTGGAATTTGCCCACAGGGCTGAAATCCTTAGTGTTGAAGCTTCCTGACCAGGAAAACAAGGTGATCCAAGGAGCACATTGTGACCTTCAGGGGGCTCCCAGTGATTGCCCTTTACATATGTTCAAACAACATAAGGAGATCTTTGAACAAGACCTACCCCTACCCTGTGTACAGTGTGCATGTGTGTGTGTATGTGTGTGTGTGTGCCTGTGTGTAATTATGCCCTACCACTCAATGCTATGTGCTTGCTCTGTGCTGGGCTCTGGGCAGGTGCCTGCAGGGTAGTAGCATATCTCCATCTTCATAACTGCCCTGCAGGTGTGGTCATGCCCTTGTTTCCCCAAGAGGAACCTGAGCTGAGGGCAGGTAGGCACTCATCCAAAAGTGCCTGTTATAGTCAGGGTATAGCCAAGAGGGAGTGGGTCTGAATCTCCCTCCATCCTTAGCCAGAGGTGAGACTGACATTAGGAAGGCCCTGTGCTTGGCCAGCCTGGGAGAGACTGAATCTGTGTGTGTTTCCCTTGTCCTTCAGCAGAGGGCCCAGGGAGCTTGGCCATTACGGAATGGCTTGGTTCGTCACTTGGCCTGGCTCAGCCCCGCTTTGGGATATGTCAGTAGTGGCTCTCTTGGACTAAAATCCTTGCTCTCTGCCTGTCATGCTCCATGTCACCTCAGAACACCAGAGTCAGAAAAGGCCCCAGAGGCCGTTGGCCTTGTGCTGTGGTAAGTCTGGGGCTGAGCCTCCTCTACGGTCTTTGGCCAACCTGTGGCCATGCCCATCCAAGTGGTTCCATTGGTACTGTGCCAGGTGCATAGAACAGCACTGGTCCCTGCTGTAGAGGAGGTTGGTGCAAATCAGTCAGTTACATAGCTGAGGGCTGGGGGTCAACTGATGCCAGCACCAGAGAGGTGGGGTTTGTTCATCCCAGAGAAACCTGGGCCTGGTGGGGTAAGAGGACTTTCCGAGGAGGCAAAGCGTAGCCAAGATCCGAGGGGTGTGTCGGTGTTTCCCTTGAGGGGTTGGGGAGAGGAAACAGCCAGGGTCAGAAGAGTGGGGGCCTTGGAGGCTGCTATCCACCAAGGGTGGTGATGCCTACCTGGTCGCACTGACAGCATGGAAAGAGCCAGTGAGGAGCCTCAGGCTACCCTAAGCCCCAGGTTGTAGGGTGTGGGCCTTACTGGAGAGCCCAGGGTGCCCTGTGCCAAGCCCCTGTTGTGGCCATCCATCCTCAACCTCCATGCTGTCACCGTCTGTGTTGTGTGCCGTCTGTGCTCATCTTCACCTGTTCACCCCATGCTGCCTCCACCAATATTGCCCGTGCTGCCCCTAACCCTGACCACACTCTGTTCTCCAGGCTTTGTCTTTCTGCTTGCACCTGTCACGGCTCGCTTCAGGGAACAGCGCAGACCCGCATGCTCAGCTCTCAGTCCGGCTCCCTGCTACCCCTGTGACCAGGAGCACCTTCATGTCTGCTGGCCCTGTGATTTGGAGAGTGTGTTTGATGCGCTTGGCTTCTGCTGGTGGCCTCTCTTCCCAGTTGTGGCCAGAGGCAGATGCAGTGGTGGCCTCTCCTCCACTGCCCGCCTGCCTACACCTCCAGCAGGTGGCCTAGTCCTATATTTCCATTGCTCTGCTCTTTCTTGCTTTTTTAAAAAAAAAAAACAAAGGCAACAGACTCTAACATACCAAATTATCTTTACAAGGACAAATGTGTAAAAATGCAAATTGTGCACAGTAGCCTTGATGCTCTGAGGGAGGTGGGTCCTGTGTCTTCAGCGCACCAGGGCCAGGCTATGTAGGGCGGGGAGCTGCGAATGGCAGTCAGTCCTAAAAGGCAGGCCCAGTCTGGCCTCTACTCAGTGACCTCCCCTCCTAGGGCTAAGTGGAGGTCAGTTTCTGGTTGGAATGCTGCTCCTAAACAGACCTTATCAAAGTGGGAGAGACTCTAAGTGGAGCTCAGTTTGTCTTGCTTGTTCCTGACAGGGGCAGGGGACAGGGGAGACCATCACGGAAGAGCCAGTCACCTCCTTTGTTCTCTTCTTTCATTCTTAGCTTTTTGAAAACTTCTTTATGAGATAGCTGATCATGGCATTTATTAAGCATCTATTGTGTACCAGGCATGGAAAAGGGTGCCATGGGGAAAGGCAAGATGATAGTGTCTTGATTCCTCCTCCCAGGTTGGATCTGATGTCCCATGGTATTATGGGGCAGTAGTTGGTGCCAAGGAGGAGTGCCGTGAGCTGGCACACGGGAGCAAGTTATGGGGTTTGGTGGGTTGGGAGAAATTCCTGGAGAAGGTGAGTCTCTAGAGAGGCCTGCGGGCCCATTTTGGGTGAAGGGCAGTGGGGACAAAGACATGGAGGTTGGAGAGTCCTACAGCTTTTGGATACTGAGGTGACTGGGGTGGATGAAAAAGAGAGTTTGAGGGGAGAGAGCTTGGGAAAGCAGCTGGGCTCAGAGGGTTGGGCTCTTTCCTGTGGGCAGTAGGGAGAGTGATGTGGTCACAGGATCTTTCTCTCTGGGCCCTAAGGCAGGCACATTTTCCCTCCCATCATCCTTTGAAGAGCTTTCCTGGGAGGCTCACTAGATGGCTGGGGGATGCCAGCCTCACACCTTACAGAACTGCTCTGCTTCTTCTGGCATTTGTATCAAGGCTGCTCACCTGCCTTTGGTCAGGAAAATGTTTAAAGCCTCCCGAGGCCTCCCTGGTTAGTGCCTTTCCTGGCTCAGAGGGTGGGATGAGAGATGCATGATGAGGCCTCTGAGCATCAGGCTCCCTCAGGGCAGCACCACAGTGTCTGTACATATCAGGGCTTTGAGGTGCCTGGCAGTGCTCAGTTGGCCCTCACCTGTGAGCACTGGCAAAGAATGGACAAGTGGTACAGCCTGGCCCTCACACAATGCCCTCGTGCCCACCTGCTGCCTGCCATGTATCTGTCTGTCTCTCAGGGACCCCCAGGTTTCTGATATCACTTTTCTTTGGCATCCATCCAGTCTCCTCAGCCTGACCGTGGGCACCCTGATTTCCCAGGGCCAGGCTTGCTTCTGGTGGACATGTTCTTTCCCTGTGGCTGGCCAGGATTGACTGAGGCAACTTTTGTCTAGTCAGAACATTTCTCAAAATATTAATTCCATCCAAGTTTACAGTTCTTAGAAACCTGTTGTTTCCTGGTCAGCAGTACATTTGTGGTCTTTTCTGGGGCACTAGTCAGAGCTGCTGCAGTAGCACAACCATACATCTTCTTCCTCAGGCTTTTAGTGCCCCAGGCTGATGGAACAAATGGTGGTGAGCTGTTTCTGGTCTTACTGCTGGAGCAAATGGAGGAAGCACACTTAAGGAGACACTGGAAACTTGCATCTTGTCACTAAAGAGCTCTTTTAGGCTGGCCTGGAAATCCTGGGACTGTCCAAGGGATCTGAGCTGAGTCACACCTGAACAAGGAGGACTCAGAACACAGAGTCTGTTCTCACACTGAGTGGGGACAGGCAGCCTTTCTGTCACTGAGCCAGGTCTCTTTTCCTCTGCTTTGCCAGCTGTCATTCCTTTACAGTTGATCCTACAAATCCCACCCTGGAAGTAGAAGGTTCTGGAGCTTAGAGGGAGGTGGTTTAATAAGCAGTTGGCTGGCAGATGCACATCCCCCTAAGGATTCAGAGGGAAGGCTGGCGTGGCCCAGATGCATAGACACGAAACATTCCAGTAATTAACAGTAACAATAAAATATTTATAATCTTGCCACAAATATTAATTAGTATGAGCAGGTTTTGTGTGGGCAGATTTTTAAAAGAACATTCTGAAAAAAAAGAGCAAGGCCAGCCTATAGCCTGCTTGCTAGTGCCATTCTTCTTTTCTGTTGGCCTCCAAGCAGCTCCCTAAAGAAATCAGCTCTCAGCTCCTGAGACTCAAGGCTAGATACCTGGACTGTGGACAGTCCCTGGAGGTTCCATCCAGGGTGCCTGTTTCCCTGGAAGGCTGTCTCCACCCAGCCCCATAGGAAGTTTAGGCTAAGTCTGGCTCTCCTACATCAAAGAGGCTTTCCATCTGTCTCTTGCTCTGCCTCAGAACCAGGACGCGCAGAACCCCCTCCTGACCACAAAGCCCCTCCACAGAACAACAGCCTGACTCTGACTTCTCCCATCTGGCCTTGCTCTATTAGGCGAGGCAGGAGAACAGAATGCCTCTGCCACCAGGCTTGGCAGCTTTTTTCTGCAGAGCATAGGCAGACCCAGCTGGTCCTCTGAGGGCTCAGCACAGGCCATTAGCACACAAAGTTGCATGTCAGCCCATTTGAACCTAGGGCCACAGGATCCCAAAGACAACTTCATGGAGGAGGTGGGACTGGAGCCAGGCCTGTAGGCTGTTTCTGAGGCCAGAATCCCCTCTCCACACATACTCAAAGCCTTCCCAGTTCTCTTGGGCAGCATGAGAGCGGTGCATGATGGTGCTAGGCTGCGTTCAGCTGTCCAGGAAATAGGTGGAGTATGGTGGCTCAGGGAGGGTTGGTCCTTGCCCAAAGGTACATTGCTGATGGATAGGGGTCCCACCCCAGAGAAGCCTTTGACCCTCTTCTCCCAGAAGCCTTCCCTGGGTGCACTGGCCCTTCCTTGGCTGTGGGTCTGGTAACCTGAGAGATGACCTTGCAGAGGGGCCTGCTGGGAGTGGGGAGACGACAGCACTCAGCAGCATCCTTCCTTTTCCTCCTGCCCCTCTTCAGGGGCCTCCCAGAGCAGAGGCTTCCTGCTTCAGGAATTGGGGTGGCTCTGGGCTACACACTGCAGTCCAAACAACCCTCCCTGCTGCCTGTCCTGCCAGCTTATCTAACTGCAGGGGTCCTGTTCTCCAAGAGCTTCTTCCCAGCACTGTGACACATTGTCCTCCCTACCTTGACTCACCCAGCCCCTGGGCTGTCCCATCCACAGCAGCCCAGCTGGTGGCAGGGTGAGGGTCCTTTTCACATGCTCTGTGATGCTCCTGGCAAACTTATGCCACTGTTCATGTCTGTCTGTCTGTCTTTCTGTCTGTCTGTGGCCTCTCTGAGGTCTTCAGTCAGCTGTACCAGAGAAAGTTTGCTTCCCCAGAAGAGGAGGAATAGGGGCTGGGGCACTGTCTGCTCTGGTAGATAGAGCCATTCTTTAAGAGCTTTTTCATTTATCCCTTTTGCCCTATTGATGTGAAAGAATTGAAACTTGGTGTTCTTTCAGTCTGACTGGCTTGAAACTTGGTATGAAACCTTGGGTTAACTTTTAGTATTTGAAATCAGGGTCATTTAAAATAGGCTGTGCCAACCCTTTCAGACACAGAAGATCTGAAAGGAGCAGAAAGCGGGCGTTGGGCCTTGAGTCCCTTTTGGTGGCTCTCATTTGAAGAGATAACACATCCCTGGACTCCTTCCTGTGGTGCTGCCCCTTGGGAGTGGGCAGGAACCTTGGCAAGCACCTCCCTCACCTGCTTGCTTCACAGGCCAGCTGGGCATCTCATCTCTGTGTACATAGTCCCTGGCTCTCCAGCTCTGCCCCAACAGCCCACCCCAGCATCATGACCTGCAGGTGGCACCCAAGATTGTGGTGAGCCCCATTAGCAGAGCCTTCCTCGGAGCCACTTAGGTACCTTGATTACCCCTTAGACAAGGGTTTGTCTAGAATCACCACAATGCCCCCCAAGGCCAGTACCAGTCTCTGCTCTCTGTTTTTTCAGAGGGTTGGCAGTTCCAGATTCTCCCATCTGTGTCTGAGAGGCTCAGGGCGGGCCTGGCAAAGTACAGTCAGCAGTCCTCTGTCCCTGCCAGGTCCCTTGGCTTGTGCTTGTCCTACTCCACCGCTGTGGATGTTATTTTAAGAGGCTCAGCAGAGTCCCCACTCAATTGGTGGTGGTTCCTCAGGGGAGCAGGAGTTCTGGCCACCTTCACTGCCTGCTGGCTGGATCCGTGGTTCCTTCACATTGCAGCAAGAGGGCGTTTGCACTTTGAGAGTAAATATCTACTTGCCTAAACCAGTCCTTAGTTTTCATAATGATCACAGCTGGGATTCCACCAAATTGGCAATTCCTTTAGGCCCAGAGCCCAAGAGCCTGTGAGCCGGTGAGCTCGTGGGGCAGCCTGCCAGTCAGTGAAATCATCCCTGCAAGGCTTGCTTCCCGGAGCTTGCCGCAGGATGTGCTGCTGAGCTGTGCAGTGACTTCAGCTAGTCTCAGGCTAGCTGAGGAGAGCCAGCCCTAGCCTGTCTTTCAGGGAGACGTCAACTGCAGGAGCATAGCCTGCTGTCTTTCAGAGACTCTGAGGCCTCACGAGCATTGTCTAAGCCATGGGTGTTCTCACTGTCAGGGCCAGAGTGAATGCTGCAGGGTAGTCACTTGTGTGCTAGGCACTAGGCCACACCTTTGTGGGATCCCATGTGTGTCAGGGACAGAGGTAGGAAGACTATGGCAATCACGGTAAAATACATGAAGTGGGGGCCTAGAGCAGCAAAGTCATTTGGCCAAGATCACCCAACCCCTAAGTGGCAGATCTGGGATGGGAATATGGGTCTGGGAGCCCAACTCTTAAGCTCCTACGATGACTCTGCATAGCCTCTAGAGGCTCCCCGTTTCCAATCCTTCCTTTACACACAGACAGCGAATGGCCTGCCCCACCTCTTCTTTGATCCCCTCATGCTGGGGACTCAAGTTTGGGACATTTTGTGAGGGCTGCAGGCCTACTCATAACAGCCATTCCGTGCTCATGGAGCCTTGTATTCTGGCTTTGTAAGTCAGGGAAGAGCCTTTCACAAGCATGAGACAAGAGGTTCCAGTCAGGTCCATTCTCCTCCACTCAGTGGTCTTATACACCTCCCAAGTCCTCATTTCTCATTGTTCTGTCAGCCCAGCTGATACTGATGATCCATCAGTTCCTGGGCAGTGGACATGGCAAAGGCAGCTAGGAAGGAAGGGCTATGGCAGGGATGCCTACAAGGTCACTGTCCCTAAATCCTGGTATATGATGAGACATGGGTGAAGAGGCCAGAGCAGCAGGGCACCCTTTGGAGCACGGACCTGATCCTCAGTATCCTTTGTGCAGGCCATCCCACTTTGACAGGCGTGTTGTGTCAATGTTACCCCCCCATCTACATGGTGCTGCTTAGGTATTGGCTCCAATATGGCATCAGCAAAACCCTCTGTTCATTCAGACCTAAAGCTGTAATGGCAAATTTGAGACATAAGAGATAAAACACGCCCAGGTTCTCTGAAATAATAATACTGATAAGCTGACATTTTGTGAACCTTTACTGTTTGTTAGGCACTGATTCAAGCACTTTATGTGTATTAACCTAGTTATTCGTAACAGTTCTGTGAAGTGGATGCTTGTGTTATCACAGTTTTACATGCCTGGAAACTGAAGTGTAAATAATTATGGCATTTACAGAGGCTCTCAGAGATAGTAGGTGACAGAGCAGAATTTCCGTTCTATCAGCCTGGACTCTTTCAACTTTTTTGAAACAACTTTATATTTTGGTTTTTTGTTAAGACAGGGTCTCGCTCTGTTATCCAGGCTAGAGTGGAGTGCAGTTGATCACTGCTCAGTACAGAGATCACTGCTCAGTGCAGCCTCAACCTCCTGGGCTCAAGTGAGCCTCCCACCTCAGCCTCCCAAGTAACTGCCATGCCTGCCTTGTTTTTTTTTTTTTTTTTTTTAAATTTTTTGTACAGACGGGCATCTCCCTATGTTACCCAGGCTGGTCTTGAACTGCTGGGCTCAAGCAGTCCTCCCTCCTTGGACTCCTAAAGTGCTGGGACTACAGGCCTGAGCCACCCAGCCAAAACAAGTTTATATGTTGTTGCAAGTTTGCTGACCAGGCAGCTCATGCCTGCCCTCCCAGTAGGACCGAGCTGATTGGCACTAAAACATGGACCAATACCAGGCTTTTAAGGTAGCTGAGCAAAGGGTTGGTGGACCCTAGGGGACCGTGTCTGCCTTTCTCCTTGTGTTCCCCAGGAGGCCAGTGTGGCATGGACCTCTGGGAGATGATATGTGGTTGCAGTTTTTAGGTGAGAAAGGGACTTAACTCGCTTATGGTCTCACAGCTAGTAAATGGCACAAGAGGAACTCGAACTTAGCTCTCTTGGTTGCTAGTTTATTGAGCTTCACCTCGAGATATATAAAGTTCAAGACAAAGTTTTATTTTTTAATAGTTCTTGGCCGGGTGTAGTGGCTCACGCCTGTAATCCCAGCACTTTGAGAGGCCGAGGTAGGTGGATCACCTGAGGTCAGGAGTTCGAGACCAGCCTGTCCAACATGGTGAAACCCCATCTCTTTTTTTTTTTTTTTTGAGATGGAGTCTCGTTCTATCGCCCAGGCTGGAGTGCAGTGGCACAATCTCGGCTCACTGCACGCTCCACCCCCCAGGTTCACACCATTCTCCTGCCTCAGCCTCCTGAGCAGCTGGGACTACAGGCACCCACCACCACGCCCGGCTAATTTTTTGTATTTTTTTAGTAGAGATGGGGTTTCACTGTGTTAGCCAGGATGGTATCGATCTCCTGACCTCATGATCCACCCGCCGTGGCCTCCCAAAGTGCTGGGATTACAGGCATGAGCCACCACGCCCAGCCTCCCCATCTCTACTAAAAATACAAAAGATTAGCTGGGGGTGGTGGGGCACGCCTGTAGTCTCAGCTACTCAGGAGGCTGAGGCAGGAGGATTGCTTGAACCTGGAAGGTAGAGGTTGCAATGAGCTGAGATCGTGCGATTGCACTCCAGCCTGGGCAACGTGAGACCCTGTCTCAAAAAAAAATTTTTTTTAAAGTTCTATTTTATCTCTACTCTTGGTTTATCATAGTATCTTTTTTTTTTTTTTTTAAATGTAGTTGTTGCCTTAGCGTTAACAAAATACACCTTTAAGTCATCGCAGTCTGCCTTCAGGTGATACTGCACTGCTTCCTAGGCAGTGGAAGAGCTACTCATCTTTTGTGCTCGTTTGCATTCATTTCCCTTTTACATATGCTCTAAGCCTACAATACATTGCTACTATTTTTGCTTTAGAAAGTAAACAATAATGTTTTAGAAAAATTGAACATAAAAAGAATGTCTGTTGTATTTACCATAACTTTAACCATTTCTGGGGAACTCAATTTCTTTATGTAGATCCAAGTTTTATCTGGCCTCATATTCATTCTACCTGAAAAATTACCTTTAACATTTCTTGTAACTCAGATCTGCTGGTAATTAATCCCCTCAGTTTTTGTTTGCCTGGAAAAAACAAACAAACCTTTTTTTTTCCCTGAAATTTTTAGAGATATTTTCACTGAGTATAGAATCCTGAGTTGACTATTTTATTCCTTCAGCACTTTAAAGATGTTGTCAGATATGTGTAATTTCTAATGAGAAGTCTGCTGTAATTCTTGACTTTGTCTTTCTGTATCTGATGTATCTTTCTCTCTGACTGCCTTCAACATTTTGTATCTTTGGGTTTCAGCTGTTTCAAAATGGCCCACCTAGGTGTGATTCTTTTTTTTTTTTTTTTGTAATGTGTGTGGAGGTGTTTTCCTTGCTTGATGTTTTCTGAGAATCTTGGTGATTTGATGTCTTTTATTATTTTTGGAAAATTCTTAGTTATTATGTCTTTAAATATTTCTACTGTCCTGTTTCTCCCTCATCTCTTTTTGTGACTCCAGTTAGCGTGTTGGGTCATTTGGATGCTCTATTCTGATTCCTCCTGCCCACTGTTATTCTCTGGGTTTGGATTACAGATGCTCCTCAACTTACAATGGGGTTATTTCCTGATAAAACGAACATAAGTTGAAATTAAGTCAGAAATGCATTTAATATACCTGACCTACCAACATCATAGTTTAGCCCAGCCTCACTGCAACGTGCTCAGAACACTTGCGTTAGCCTACAGTTGGGCAAAATTATCTAACACGGAGGTCCCCAACCCCCAGGTCACAGACTGGTACCCGTCCGTGGCCGATTAAGAACTGGGCTGCACAGCAGGAGGTGAGCAGCAGGCAGGCGAGCACTACCACCTGAACCCTGGCTCCTGTCCGATCAGTGGCAGGCGTTCTGTAGATTCTCATAAGAGCATGAACCCTATTGTGAACTGCACATGTGGAGGGATCTAGGTTGTGTGCTCCTCGCAAGAATCTGATGCCAGAGAATAGTTTTATCCTGAAACTATCCCCCAAACCCCATGGTCTGTGGAAAATTGTCTTCCATGAAACTGGCACCTGGTGCCAAAAAGGTTGGGGACTGCTGTTATAGCACAAAGCCTATTTCATGATAAAGTGTTGAATATCTCATGCAATAGTGTTGTACTGCATATCACTAGCTTGAGAAAAGATCAAAATTCAAAATTTGAAGTGTAGTTTCTACTGAATGCATATCACTTTTGCATCATTGTAAAGTCAAAAAAATTTTAAGTTGAACCATTGTAAGTTGGAGATTGTCGGTATTTCTAGTGACCTGTTTTCAAGTTTTGATTTCCTTTTCCTCCTCAGCTGTGTCAGGTTGGCTGCAGTGTCTGGGAAAGGCACTCTTCATCTCTGTTACTGTATTTTTTATTTCTAGCCTTTGCATTTGACTCTTGCTTTTTTTAATCTCACTGCTGAAATTTCTTGTCTGTTCATGCATGTTGTTCAGCTTTTCCAGTACAGCCTTTGACATACTAATCATATTTATGAGTCATATTAATCTTAGTTATTTTAAATTCCCTGATATGTAGTTTTAATATCTGGGTTATCTGTGAGTCTGGCTCTGCTGATTGATTTGTCTCTTGACGATTTACTTTTTTCTTTCTTTCTGTATGCATCTTGTAATTTTTACATTGAATACCAGATATCATGTATAGGACAGAAGAGACTGAAATAAGTAATATTTATGCCTGGAATAGACTTCCATCTTTTGTTTCTAGGCTTTTAGTAAGGAAAGTTGAGTTAGGCTAGTCAGAAATTGAGCTGGCTTGGGTTTTGTTGTTACTATGGTTCGGTGCCCCAGTGGTGCAATCATAGCTCACTGCAGCCTCGACCTCCCAAGCTCAAATTCCTCTCATGTTACCTTGTGCTTAGTAGGGGAGCTTGTTTGCCACAAGGTTTTTCCCCACATTCCAGTTCCACCTTCAGCCTTAGGCCTTTGTGTGCACCTCAGGGAGGGTACTCCTCCATGCTCTTGCCTCCTCCCTGCAGTAGACTGCCTTGCTTGTTACTCAGTGCATGCCAGCCTAGGGTTGGGGACATGGGGTAGTTCTCTGTTGTCTTGGTCCCAGCCTCAGACTTAGGTGGACTCTGTGTCCCTGCATCTCAGGGGTGGTGCTTTCTCCGTGATTCTGCCCCTCCTTCAGTGGTGGGAGACCTCTAATGTTTGGACTCTAGATGATTTCCTGCCTCTCCCTTAGAATAGAAGGTTTTTCCTTTTCCCTTCCCCAGCTGCAGTGGGCCTTCACCTGTACCCTGGAGGCAACAAGGTTTCCTCCTCTGCCTCCGTGCCTGAAGGCTTCGGTTCCTCCAGGCAGGCTTTGTACCTTTTCCATAGCAGCAACCACTCACTCCTCCCCTCCAGGTCTGCACTACTCCCAGGAAGGTTTCCTCAACTTCCCTCCTTGCCCCTTCCCCTATTATTTCTCATGAGCACCTGTGAAGGTCTGAAGACAGCAGCTAGTGAGTGAGTACAAACTCCTTTTACCTCCGTGGCTCCCAGAGATCTAGAGTTCTTTCAGATCACACCTGGCTTTTACTAACAGGTTAAAAATGTTTCCTGAATTCTTTCCCACTTCATTTATTTCTGTTATATTTATATGGTAGAAAAACTACATAATGGTGGCTACTGTGCATCTCTTCCTAACTCCACATTTGACAACAGCACGTTGGTAACTTGAAAATTGCCATGGTGGGAATATTTACACTCCGGAAATCAGTAAGTGCTATTAATCAGGGCTTTCTTTTTCCCTGAGAGTCAGTTGTTAAACATTTACCAGAATACCACTGTTTGGGGGAACACCAGGAGGGTTGACCATGGAGACTGGTGCCTTTGGTGAGTCTCTCCGTGGCCTCTGGGATGGGTTGGGCCCAGCAGTGTTGAATGGCTGTGTTCAGGCCATCTCCTGCAAGGCAGTCCCCAGGCCACTGGCAGGGAGACTCACCATAGGGAGGCCCCCTGTGTTGGAGGTGGTGTAGGTTAATGCTCTCGCCCTCTCTTCCTCCTTCTCCCCTTAGACCGAAGCCAGGACAGCACAGCCGTAGCACTCTCAGACTCCAGCTCAACGCAGGACTTCTTTAATGAGCCCACCAGCTTACTGGAAGGCTCCAGGAAAGCCTACACAGAGAAGAGGCTGCCGGTTCTCAGTTCCCAAGCAGGAGGGACGGGTAAAGACCTTCAGGGGGCCACAGAAGAAAGAGGTATGAAGCTCTAACTCGGTGAATTAGAACCGCTTTGATGTCCTGTGGCAATCTGGGCAGAGCTGAAGGCTTTGTGGCCCAGGGACCTTGGCTGGGCAAGTTGCTTACTCTCTGGGCCTCCGTTTTTTTCCCTGTAGGATGGAAATGGTCCCAGTGCCCTCCCTGGGGTTGTGAGGGTTGAGGGAGGCAGCTCCTGAGGATGCGCACAGAGCCCAGCACCACATGTGCTCAGGGATGCTTCTTGTTGTTATGACCCTCACAGCCCAGCCAGGGAAAGCTATGTCTGTGACATCAGTGTGCTCTGTTTTTTTTCTTGGTTAATGGTTATTTTAAGTCTTTGGATCCTAAATGTCACAAATGTGTTTTCTTTTCAGTCTGAATCATATGAGGTCTTCAGGAAAAATCTCCCTTTTTTGGGGGTTGGGGGAAGGGGGCCCTGATTTAAGCCTGGGGATATGCCCAGCTCTCCTGGGGGGTCCAGGCCCCCTTTGTAGAAATCAGTTGGCAGAGCCTCACATCTGGGCTTACTGGGAGATCACAGGCAGGCTGGAGCTTTCCTGGCCCCACTCTGAGCTGTGGCTGGTCAGCTGTGGATTTGAGAGCTTTCCCGCTCCGGCCAGGGCCAGGACTTACAGGTGTTTCTCAAACAGTAATAACAACAACCCAGCCCTGTACTCTTTTCTGTGCTGGGCACTGTGTTAATTCATTTGGTTCTCCCAAGCACCCTAGAAAAAAAGCATAATGACTATTCCCATTTTATAGCTGAAGAATCTGAGATTCAGAAGTCTGGAATTTGCCCTCTCAGTCTACGCCCTTAACCGTTACCCCATGCTGCCTCTCCAGGTGGGATGGATGGATGGGGAAAAACGTTGGTGATAAACTGCCTCCCTGAGGGATCCAGGCCTTGTCCCGGGAAGTCTCAGAGCAAGCCCTGGATGGGAGCTCACACATAGGTGTGGCAGTGGAGCCAGAGCCGTTTACACTAAGGAAGATCTCTCCCAGCTCTCTGCTCCCTGCCAGCCTCCCCTGGCTGGACTTAAAAGGGCATGAGACCACATCCCCAGTAGGTTGGAAGTATCCGCATTAGGGGACACCTGGTAGAGACACTAGATAAGAGGGCACAGAATGGAGGACTTACCATGTGGATTTACTTGTATCTGGTGCTCATAGAGAGATGAGGCCACCACCCCACTCTCTCACCAGGCAGTCACTATGCTGTCGCCAGCCAGCGTTGACATTCTGTAACTGATATAAACACACTGTAGGAAGTTTAAAATGGGAAGGAAAAAGGTAACTTACACTCTTAACACTCTAATACAGCATTTCTGGTCTTAAAAATAAGATTTTTAAACTTATTAGACAAGTAAGGACCACCATGTGTGCTCTGTGGACTGTCAAGCCGTGACTGCTGTGGATGCTATTGTGTCATCATGAACTTCTCTCCCACTTACATGAGGAAGGGGACATGGGTATTGGGGGAACGAAGCAGAGAGTGAGTTGGCTTTGGTCTGGCACAACCTACACAGGCCCTTCTAGACTCATGAAGAGCATCCTGCCTCTTCCCTCCTTCCATTAGAGCCAGTGGCTTAAGCAGACAGTTTGTGGGGCTGGCCATTGGTGAAGAAGGTTAGGGTAGGACCAAAGGTCACCACAATAGCTGATAAGCATGAAATGAAACCTCTTGCTTCCATGGCTTCCTCCTCTCTAAGTCCATCTTTTCTTGGTAACCATGGTGGTGAAGTTGATCAACTTCCTGCTGGGAGAGCAGGTATGGCAGGGAATGCTTCCGATGCCCACTGCCAGCACACAGTTCTGAGAGCAGAGCACTCCTCCAGGCCTGGTCTTGGTGAGTGGTGGTCTCTAACACGCACTCCCCTGGACTCCCATTGTGTAGTAGCCTGGCCATCACAGTCTGCAGTGCTTGAGCAGCCTTTGGCCTCTCTGCAGAAAGCCAGGACAGCAGTGCCTAGGCGGTGTTCAGTGCAGGCCCCAGTGTGTTCCACACCCCTTGCCTTCCCAGCATGCCCTCATGGAGAGTCCTATCACCAGCCTGCTGCTTCCTCCGTCATTAATGTTATGGGGTACAGGCCCTCGCTCATGCGTTTTGTATTTGTTATCAAGCAGCGGGGCACAACAGGTCTAGATCTGTACCACGCACTGGGTACCGAGGGAAAGCAGAAACACATCTGACAGCCACATCCTGCCTGGCACTGAGATGCGCTCCCTCCCTCCCACAAGCTGTCACACTGCCTAAGGACCAGCCTCCTTCCTTTAATTCTCCAGAAGCTGTCTTTCTCCACTCTGGCCTTGACCGAGGTACCTTGAGGAAAGAGCCTTTCCCAGAAGTGACTGTTGCAGCTAGCTGAAGCTCACCTTTGCAGGGGGCAGACCTTCAAGAAAAAAAAGTCTAAAATATGAAGGTCACAAGAGTAAAGACTTATTTATTTAATTTAGAAGAAAGTTGTCCACAGTTTCATCACTTAAACACAAGCTCACTCTTCTATATCATTCTGAGGGCAAGAGGGTAAAACCCAAAGCAGAGTTGACAACCACCTGTTGTGATCCAGGCAGTGGACACAAGGGCATGCCAGACTGGCTACATCTGCCGCTTTCTGGTCAAGTAGAGGCCTAGTGACGATGCCCGTGTACCACACGCAGGATGGGGTGATAAATGGTTGTGGGGGGGAGGCCGCCCTGGGGGCAGTTGACCTGCCAGTGCCCAGCTTCCTGCCCATCTTGCCTGCCCTTTGTGGAGAGCACCCTCACTGGGCTTTTTTCTCAGACCAGTAAGAGTTTGAGTAAGACGATCTCAGAAGTCAAAGGAGACAGACTTGAGGTCCGTGCTGGGGCATATTTCCGTCTGGGCCTCTCAGCTGTTGGTGTCTTGCCAAGATGTGTAGCCACCTGCGGGTCAGGCTCGTCCATAACCAGGCCCTCTGAGTTCACTGGGCCATCAGTACACATCAGTCCAGAGGGTCAGCTGGAGGCATGTCTGTGCCTCATTCTTCTTAGGACCTCCATGGACTGATGTGGATCAGATGGTTCCTGTGCTCTGTTGGCCTTGGCGTATGCACCACAAGCATTCCAAGCCAGTCTTCCCAGCCTGCGTCAGGCACTGGCCTAGGCTGGAGCAGCCAGAACACATGTTTTACTTGCTTTCTCTTGGTAGAAGGAAGTTTTCTCATCTTCATGCAGTTAGGTTACAATTGGACGTCCTGGCCTGAAAATGTGGTATGGTCTTGTTGGCATTTCTGACCCTCTTTCTTCCAGTAAGGCAATGGAGGGCTGTAGTGACCTGTGAGGCCTGTTCAGCAGTAGGAGTGGATGCTGTGGGTAAGGTAGCTCACCCCATCTCTCCTGGGCCCCTTAGGCCACCCAGACCCCTAAGCAACTGATTTTTATTGTTGTTGTTTCTGAGACAGGGTCTTGCCCTGTTGCCCATGCTGGAATACAGTGATGCAATCATGGCTTACTACAGCCTCAACCTCCTGAGCTCGAGATCCTCCTGCCTCAGCCTCCCGAGTAGCTGGGACTACAGGTGGCACCACACCTGCCTAATTTTTTATGTTTTTTGTAGAAATGAGGTCTTGCTATGTTGCCCCAGGCTGGTCTCAAACTCTTGGCCTCAAGCAGTCATCTCACCTTAGCCTTCCAAAGTGCTGGGATTACAGGCGTGAGCCACCGCACTGGGGTTGTTGTTTTTTGGGTTTTTTTGTTTGTTTGTTTGAGGTTAGGTTTAATAGGCAAAAGAAAGAAAAGAGAGTAGCTCTCTCTCCAAGAGAGGGGCGCCCGAGCGGGTCTTCCCTGCAGCTGGGTTTCTAACTCAGTCTAGGATTGCTGTTTTCTTCTCTCTTTATGTGTTCTAAGATTTCTGGCTGAATTCTTGACCCTCTGCCTGCTTTCCATGAAAATTGTGCTCTGTGTGTCTTTGTGTCCAAGCTCTCAGTGCCTGATGTGAACCGCTGAGAGGCCTGCATCATCATCTGATTCCTCTGTCTCCCCCGTGCCTAGCACAGGGCTGATCCCAGCATTATTATGGCTTATACTGTTTGGTGAGCCACATTTTGAACACATTAGAAACCTGGCACATTTTTTAATAAAGTGATGGTATCCTCTGTAAGATGGATGCCAGCCCTAAGCTGTGGGACGCAGGCAACTTCTTGAGCTCACATGAGAAGACAGTGTAGTGTGGAAGGAGCTAGGACCTCCTGGCATTCAGTCATTAGGGCCACCTCAAAGAGTGGGGGGAGGGGCAGCCCGTGGTAGGCTCTGGGCTTGGGGGGGGGGAGATGCTCTTATGGCTTTTCTTTGCCAATACCACCGGGGACAGCGATGCAAGGGAGAGAGAAGGGCAATGGCTCCGGGAGAAGGAGTGATGGTGGAGAGCCAAGGACACTGAGGGAGAGCGGTGGGCTGGGCTGCAGGGGAGCAGAGAGGGAAGATCAGACTAATAGCAGGTGGCTGAGGGGAGCATAGGGAGTGAATGCTCAGATTCTTTCCTCAACGAGAATAGTGATGGTGGGCAAGCTGGCCACACACCTGATGTCTGCAGATAGGCTTCGACTTAGCATGTGGGGAACTGGGGGCCTTGGTTGTTGCCCACTCGGCCCTGCCCCAGCAGGCCCCAGCTGTCTCCAGGCCACTACTACAATAGGGAGAGGGCCCAGCCATAGCACACCACCTCAGAGCTGGTGCTGCTGGCTGCTTCTCTGGCTTCCTCCAGGCAAGCTGCGCAGGGTGTGTGCCATGCTCCTGCGTGCCTAAGGAGGCACAGACCACAGGACCCCTTGCCTTTGTCCCTTGCTCCCCAGCCCTTTCCATCTGTCCCACCCTCCCGGGCCAGACAGCTTTCTTCTTCTATAGCCAAGGAGCCTGCACCTCAGGGTATATAGCCCAAAGTCACCCAGGCCACTGTCATCATCCTGGGGCCAGCCCTGCAGCTCCACCACCTAGCCTGGGCTATCTTCATGTGAACTGCTGCCCCCTGTTCCCTGGTGGAGCAAGGCTGGGTGTTCAGGAGCTGGGCTCATGCCACCTGAGGGCCCATGTGGGAGCACTTGGCTCACTCACAGCAGCAGCAACCCTAGAGAGGGATTTGGGGCAGGCAGTGGGCCGAGCACTGAGCAGGGGAGCAGGTGTGCTACTTTGTGAACCCTGGCTGTGTTTTATTTGATGATGGTGGTGGCAACACCTGCCCTTTGTGGGCTGCTTCCCCATGCCCCGGCCCCAGAGGTGGGACAGCCTGTGCCACCGTTCAGAGGGGAAGACCCAGAGCCCAGCCCATAACTCCCACTCTGTAGCTTCTGGGTCCCCCACTGTATGCCAGCTGGGACAGTCTGTTCCATGGAGCAGGAGACCTTGGTTGGGGCAGAGCCAGCACCGGGCCCTGTGCCTCCTGCTGCTGGGTCCAGCACCCACTCAGCAAGGGCATTGGTCCAGCCATGCTGGTCACCTCACCGAGGCACCTCCGTCGCTGGTGGTAGACCACTGCATGGACAGGGCCTAAAACCAAGGTGATTTCTTTTCCTTCTTCTCAACTGTAGGAAAAAACGAGGAGCCATTGGAGAGTACAGAAGGTTTCCGGGCTGCAGAGCAAGGTGTCCAGAAGCCTGTTGCAGAACCCCCAGCCTCTGCTTGCATCCCTGGCAAGCCCTCAGCATCCATACCCACCCTGTGGGATGGGAAGAAGAGAGGGGACCTCCCAGGGGAGCCAGTGGCCTTCCCCCAGGGGCTGCCGGCTGGTGCTGAGGAGCAGCGGCAGTTTCTCACAGAGCAGTGCATTGCCTCCTTCCGCCTGTGCCTGAGTCGCTTCCCCCAGCACTATAAGAGTCTCTACCGTCTGGCCTTCCTCTACACCTATAGCAAGACCCACCGGGTGAGTGGGCTGCCGGGCCAAGGGGGCTTGGATTTTCCCAGGCAGCCGAGCATCTTTGAAGGTTGGTGGGCAGAGCTAAGACAGATTGGAGCTTCATGGTAGCAGCACATGGGAGGGATGGGCAAGAGAGCTGCAGGAGGCAGGGCCAGCCCCAGGAGTGGGCCAGCTTGCCAAGGAACCCAGTGGTGAGGGCCCAGGGTCACAGCCAGGAATGGAGGGAGGAGTGTAGGGGGCCTCACAGCCTCAGGGATAGGCTATGGGGTGAGGGATAAGGATTTCATAAGCTCAACTACTCTTTCCTGTGAGGGCTGTGCAGCGACTCAAACTCTGATGTCGTGCTCCCTCACCCCTGCCATTCACGCATCATCTCAGCGACAGCATGCCCGTCTTCCAGGTGCCCTAGGGGCCTTGCTTACTCTCTGTTCCGGCCTTGCTTGCCCTAGGCCCCATCTCTCCAGCTGCATCTTGCAGGGGCCTCCTTACCATACCCTGCCCCTGGGCTCTTCTCTCTGGTGCAGCTGCCGAAACCATCTTCACAGCCTCTGCTTTATGGGGGCTGGGTGCTAACAGCCTCCTCCAGCTCTTTTTGGAAAGCAGATGATATAGCGATCTTTAACAGCTGTGCCCCAGGCTTAAGTGCTTCCAGGGGCTTCCCAGTCAGACCTCTTCTGCTGGCGTTTAGATTTGGGGAGGTAATGTGACCTGGGCAGGGCCTCAATAGTAGGGGTGACTTTATTTTCCTTCAGTCTCTCCTCACTCACCCAGGAGGTGTTGGGGAGTGTCCTGGTTGTTGTCCTGCCCCATGTAGCTACATTCTAAGGGGGAAGCAGACTTAAAAACATGCAGATGGCCGGGCATGGTGGCTCACACCTGTAATCCCAGCACTTTGGGAGGGCGAGGCAGGGGGGATCACCTGAGGTCAGGAGTTCGAGACCAACCTGGTGAATCCCTGTCTCTACTAAAAATACAAAAGTTAGCCAGGCATGGTGGCACATACCTGTAGTCCCAGCTACTCGGGAGGCTGAGGCATGAGAATTACTCGAACCCAGGAGGCAGAGGTTGCAATGAGCCACGACTGTGCCACTGCACTTCAGCCTGGGCGACAGAGCGAGACTCCATCTCAAAAATAAAAATAATAAATAATAAATTAAAACATGCAGATGAGTAAAGCAAGTCTCATTTGACCAATACCACAGAGAAAACAACAGGGTGCGTAGAGGGGTGAGGGTGCTGCTGTGCCTCTGTGAAGACACCTTTTATGCTGAGACCTATATTGTAGGGGACAGCACTGGTCTGGAAGGAAGGAAGAGCACCCAGACAGAGCAAACAGCCCAGGAAGGTGGCCATTCTGGGCTGGCATTGGTGTGGGCGAGGGCCAGAGAGGGCCAGGTGTGGTGGGCAAACAGGGGTGACCTTTAGGGTCTTGCTGTGAGGACTCATTCAGGTCCTCCTCCTAGAGATCTCCTGCTGGTTCCCCCCAGCATCCTCTGTGGAATGTTTGAAGAACCAGAATGGACAGTTGGCCAAGAGATGGGGCCTGGCTTGGCACTGGCTATGTGCAGGAAGTGGCACTTCACAGAATTCTGCTTGGGGGACTAGATACAGGGGTCCAAGAAGGTAAGTGCTCTGTCTCCACAGTGACCAGCATTCTCATGTGGCTTGGTTGATTTCCTCAGGGCACAGCAGGTGACACAGGTCTGGGAGGGAGGGAGTCTCATCATCTGGGGCTTTGGTGTGTAGTTCAAGGTGCAGTGCATGCTGGCAAATGACGGCCAGCTCTGGCTTCCCTGGCTATTGGTGCCGCACTGGAGCCTGGCTTGCTCACTGCTCAGCCTGCACTTGGCAGTGGACCTTACCTCTGTACCTCAGACCTTCTGCACCCTGGTGGACCTGGATCTTAATAAACCCCAACCAGCATGTCCCCACTGCTGAAGCTGTCTTTGGGCCTGAGGGGCAGTGGCTGATATGAACTCTGTTGGGCTCACCATTGCTTTGGGAACTTTACCCCTTCCCTCTTTTGGGAGCAGCACAGCCCACTGCAAGAGCCCACACACACATCAGTGGAACAGACACTAGTAACCATTGTCCAGTCCTCCCTCACCTCTGGTGTCCTTCTGTTCAAGTGCATCCTCAAGCAGCCATACAGCCCCCTCCAGCTGTAGTCAGCTTTGACGAGGATCTGGTGGTCCCCAGTAGTGAGCTCAGACCCTTCCTCATCCTGTTACAGGGTACCTTCTCAAGAAGCAGATACCAAGATGGAATTTCGGGTACAAAATGTTTATTAGGAATTGGCACCTGTGCAAGGGAAGTGGGGAGGGACAGCAGGTTTGGGTGGGAGGAGAGTTGAGTGGTGATACAGGCCCCATCCACCCACCCTCCACTTCCCCGCTAAATGGCTTTATGTTGAATTTGAAGGAGCCAGTGCATGTAAAGTGCTGCTTAGCTCAGCACTAGACACAGAATGCTGTTATTACAGCCTGCCCCTTCTCTTGATGAATATTTTAGAAGTAGGAAACAGTATTTCTGTCAAAATTAAAAGTTGGAGGGAGATAACCACAATTCTACCACCCTAAAACTAGCTGTCTTGGGTCTAGTACAGGTTGAATATCCTTTATACAAAATGCTTGGGACCAGAAGGGGTTTGGATATTGGCTTTTTTCAGATCTTAGAATATTTGCATTATATTTACCTGGCTGAGCCATCCCTAAACCAAAAATCTGAAATCCCAAATGCTCCGATGAGGCTGGGCGCGGTGGCTCACGCCTATAATCCTAGCACTTTGGGAGACTAAGGCGGGTGGATCACCTGAGGTCAGGAGTTCAAGACCAGCCTGGCCAACATGACGAAAACTTGTCTCTACTAAAAATACAAAAATTATCCAGGCGTAGTAGCGCACATCTGTAATCCCAGTTAATCAGGAGGTTGAGGCAGGAGAATGGCTTGAACTGGGGAGGCGGAGGTTGCCGTGAGCTGAGATCGCGTCACTTCACTCCAGCCTGGGCGAAAGACCAAAACTCCCTCTCAAAAAAAACAAAACAAAAAACCGAAATGTCCCAATGAGCATTTCCTTTAAGCACCAAAGTTTCAGATTTTGGAATAATTTGGATTTTAGATATTTGGACTTAGGATGCCCTGCCTGTATTTCTTCCCAACTCCAGTACACACGCCCTGTTGATTGTGTGCTTTCAAGACCAGGCACTCCAGGCCCCAGAGGTGGGATCATGCCCCTTCTACTTTGCATCTAGGAACCTGGTCTGAGGGTCACACAGAGCTGAGTGACAGAGCCAGACATCAGCCCTGGGCAATCTCACGCTGGCCCAGTTGCTGCACTGTCCCCCACACCCTGTCCACACTCATAGTTTGCCATTTTGCTCTTAACCATGAATGCCCCCTTGCCAGGTCATTTTGGTCATCTGTGATGGTCCAGGGTAGGTGGACCAGTTGACCCAGCCATCCCCACCCAGTAGCAGGGATGGAGGCTGCCTTGGGCTGTCTGCACCATTGATGTCAGTATCCCCAGACAACCCCCAATAGCCATCGGCCTCAGTTTCTGCCAGCTTTTCTGTTCGTTGCATTCCCAGGCTAATTTCCTTGGTTCTCAGAAATGGAATGCTGTCTTGAATCTAAGAGAGACCCCTTAAGCAGCAGACACTCCCTACCCACAGCCACACTGCCTACCCACAGATCTGCTTCCAGGAGGCAGCTCTGCAGGTGCCAAGTGTGCCTCAGGTAGCCTTGGGCCACTGAGCTCATTCTAGACCCTGCATATGCTGAGTCTAGGGTGGTTCCTGCTGGCTCCTGTGTTTGCTTCACCCAGAAACCTTTGCTGAGCACCAGTTACCACCACCAAATTGAATGCAGGTTGTTAACACCTGGCTCCCCTGAGAGCCTAAGTCAAGACCTACCTGCTGCTCTGGGGCATGCCATCCTGGGGGCTGCATGTGGCTCTGCCCAGACCTGGGATGTCAGCTTTGCTGGCAGCAGCTTGTTCACGGATCTGGGGGACACAACTCCATGTTGTCACTGACTAATGTGGAACCATTAACTGGGAAGTAGTTACCACTTTCTAAACACAGCTGTTTGGTAACAAACACTTCCCGCTGTGTATATTTGACAGCAGCAAGTTTCTTCATAAAATCCTGCTGTGGGCTTGGCAGTGCCTTTTTCTTGTTGCCATTTCACAGCTCACTGGTGGACTGGAGCGTCCAATGTCTGCCTCTTCAAAGGGGCCCACAAGCAGAGCCTGTCTGGAGTTGTGTGGTTGACTCCTGAACCCTTGGGTCTTTCACAGGCATCTCCAGGTGAGGCCCTGCCTGCCCAGGCCTTGCAAAGAAACCACCTTCAGGGCACAGTGTGCCACTTGCTTAGCTGCTGACAGCAGGGCTTTTTGGGGAGGAGGAGAGAATGTGGGCTCTGAAGCTGGCCTAACCTAGGTTCAGATCCTGGCTCTGCATGGGAACTCTTGGAGGTCCAGGGCTCTTCTTTCCTCGATGAGAATAATAGTGATATGAAAGAATTATTGTGGTAATGAGGTGAGGGCTGCAGTGCTGGGGCAATATCCAACATACCCTGCCCTGCCCTCAGCCAACAGTCCTTCTCACCCCTCTAGTGAGGCCCATTTCTTCAGTGTCAGCATCTCCCATGACTCCTTGCTCCTCTGCCAGGCCCTCTGAGGGCTCCCTGCCTGGGGGATAGTGGCCAAGGGCTAGGTCTGTCCTGAGGGACCTTTGTTGCCTGCCTGAGGATGCCCTCCCACCCAAGGTTGGCACTGCTGCACACAGGCTGCCCCTGGACAACCCCAAGGCAGTCCACCTGTTGCCCTGCACACTGTGCACACCTTAGATGGGGATGATCATTTATGCTGATAGCTGTAAGGGCCCTAATTCTAGCTACTGTATCACTTAGTCTCTGGATCACAATCTTCACCAAGATTTTGAGGCCTGAGTCTACACCCATAGAAACCTAGCTCTTTGAGCCCAGAGAGGCACCCCAGGAGAGACAGCACATGGTATCAGACACCTCTTGTCGTGAAGGTTCTGGCCTTTACTGATGGGTGTCCAGGAAGAAGGCCAATGCATAGACACCCCTACCCTGCTCTCCCAGTTGCCTCCTTCTCAGCTGGGAGCTGAGCCCCTTCACCTCCTGCTACTTCTGCTGCAAGGGGTTCAGGGCAGAGGGGGTTAGTTATAAGATGTTCCCTGGAGCCAGCAATCTTGAACAAAAACAAATCAATTTCAAAACTTACTACAAATCTATAACATGCTCATCAAAACAGTGTGGAATATTAGCCTTAAAAAGGGAGGAAATTCGGTCACATCAGACAGCATGGGAAACCTAGAGGACATAATGCCAAGTGAAATAGCCAGTCACAAGACAAATACTGAATGATTCCACTTAGATGAGGTATGAGGAGTAGCAGCCTGGCTGTGCTAGCCCAGTCGGACCCCATTTCTGTGGCCCAGTACCGATATGGGATGAGCCCAGGCCCAGGGTTTGGTTACAGACAGACTCCTGCCAGGGGGACCCCATGGTGCTGTGTGCTCAGCTAAAGGATCACCAGGGAGTCTGCTGACTTTTGACTTCCAGATCAGCTGGTGCTCTGGTGTGAGCCTGGGTAAAGGACAGGTCAGCTGGCTGTGAACCCCCACCCCTTGCCCACCTATTGTGAGTACAGTATCCCCACCTGCCTGTGCTGCTGGCTCATGTGGGGGACCCGTAGAAGTCAGGACTATCGTGCAGGTTAAATGAGAGGGCCTCTGAAGTGGGCCCTGCGCCATCAGACTGGAGTAGGTATGAGGGCCTGCTGTTGAGACCCTGCTTTGTGCTCGCAGACAAGTGTTCGGGGGGAGCCAGTGAGCTTTGAGTTCACACTGACTGAGCCAGGACCACACAGATAGTAGAACCCGGCACCAGGAGGGCATGCTGGCCACAAAGCAGGGTGTTCACCTGCCTTTAACCTTTGCTTCCTTTCTGTGGACATAAAATGTCCTTCCACAAAATGGCGTTGTGCCCTGCCTCACGTGGATGTCATGAGCTGTGGCAGATCCCAACCAATCAGATTCTTGTCAAGCTTTAGTTTGTATAGTTTGCAAAAGGAGAACTTGATATTTTTCTCAACTTAGGAATCTTGATTTTGCATTTCAAAGTCTGTCTGCCTCATGGTTTGAAGATTCTGCTGGGCCCTTAGGGGCCAGAGGAGGTGGGACAGGTTGCCCCCATAATGGCCTGGTCTTCTCTCCTGCAAAGAAATGCAGATTTCAACCGTTTGAATAGGTTTAAGCACTCTGCCAGCAGCTTTTATTACCAATAATATTGTTTAAGCTTGGAAAAGAGAATGAAACTACCCACAACTGTCCCACAAGCCGTGACATGGCAGAAGTGTTTGTGTTTCATGTGCTCCCTCCAGCATGTTTTCTGTGCATCTCTGCAGGTTTGCTCATTCAGCAGCTGTCTACTGAGTGGTTGTCACGCAGGAGGTTCCTGTTTGAGGTGCTGGGGATACAGCATTGTGTGCTCACTGGGAGAACACATTGGGCAGCTAGTGATGAGTAGGAAGAGAAATGAAGCTTGGTAAGGGGTTAGAGGCGGGATTGTGACGTTTTAGACAGGGAGATTGGGAAGACCTGTCTAAGCAAGGATCTGAATCAAGTGAGGGAGCCCTGATGGCCATGAGGATATTGGGGGAGAGGCTTCCAGATGGACATACACCCAGCACACATGCCTAGAGACAGAAACAGTCTTGGTGTGACTAGAATCTGCTGGAAGCTGGTGTGACTAAATGGGCAAGGAGGAGAGAGGAAGGAGATGCGGTCAGAGGCTTTCAGGGCCTGGTTTGGCAGGGGAAGAGTTGAGGGAACATCATCCTGAATTAGGTTAAAGCTGTTGCAAGGGCTGGGCATGGTGGCTCACACCTGTAATCCCAGCTCTTTGGGAGGCAAAGGCAGGTAAATCACTTGAGGTCATGAGTTTGAGACTAGCCTGGCCAACATGGCAAAACCCCATCTCTACTAAAAGTGCAAAACCTGGTGGGTGTTGGGTGCCTGAAATACCAGCTACTCAAGAGGCTGAGGAAGGAGAATCACTTGAACCTGGGAGGCAGAGGTTGCAGTGAGCCGAGGTCACGCCACTGCACTCCAGCCCGGGTAACACAGCACGGCAAAACTGTCTCAAAAAAAAAAAAAAAAAAAAAAAAAAAAAAACTCTGTCGCAAGGTTGTGGAAGAAGAGAGGTTCCATGTGACCTGAGTGTGACTACTGGGCTGATATATAAAGAGTGAGTTGGGGGTGGCTCGTCAGAGGCCTGGCAGGACACCGATGGCCCCATCTAACAGGAAAGTCTGAAGAGCACTTAATGAAGGAGCAACTTACACAGGCCCAGGCAGAGAGTAGGAATTCACAAGGGAGGAGGAGTGTGGTACCCTGGGCCAACCGCAGTGCCCATCGGGGCTGGCCATTGATGGCTGCCCCACATCAACTCCACAGGGAGGGAATTCAAGGAGTGAGTGCTCTGATCAGATTCCCTCAGTTAAACCCACCCAGTAGTCAGAGACCCAGGCGCTTGAGAATGTGTCCACACAGGTAAAGAAAAAGTCAGTGTGGCAGCAGAGATGGGAGGAGACCACAGCAGGGTATCAGGAAGTAGTCTGATTCTAGATGGATTCAGACAGAAGAGCTGAATCAATGGATGAGATAGCATGGGAAACCTAGAGGACATAATGCTAAGTGAAATAGCCAGTCACAAAAGACAAATACTGAATGATTCCATTTAGATGAGGTATGACGAGTAGCAGCCTGGCAGCACTAGCCCAATCAGACCCCATTTCTTTGGCCCAGGGCCTGTGGGATGTGAAGGAAAGAGAAAAGTCAAGGTCAGTCCACAGACAGTCATGCGGATATCCTGCTTCTGTTCTGACTAATGTTGTGAATCAGTTGAGAAGGTTTGCACATCTATCACCTTCAACAAATGTATTTAACTTTTCATATATATATATGAGTAACGTAGAACAGTTATATATATATGAGTATATATGAGTAATGTAGAACAGAGTTCCCTCCTGAGGCACTACTGACATTTGGGACCAAATAATTCTCTGTTGTGGGGATGTCATGTGCACTGCAGGACTTTCAGCAATATCCCTGGTCTCTACCCACTAGATACCAGTAGCCTTCCTCTAGCTGTGATGACCAAAGATGTTTCCAGACATTGCCAGATGCCCCGTTGGGGACAGACTCCCACCCCCATTGAGAACTATTGCCATGAGTCTCCCTCCCCAGGCAACTCTCAGGACTGTTGGGTACATTTCCTTTCCATCTTTCTTCTGCCTGCTCTCTTTACACACACACACACACACACACACACGCACACACACACACAGAAACGTATGCAAATATGGTTCTGCTTTTTTCGTGCTCCCCATGTACTCATAAACTCTTTGATTGCATGACTTCTAATGACCACACACAGGATTCTCGGGGCCGGGGGGAGGGGGCACAGCTTTTACACTAAATCCTTAATATTTGGCTTTATCCAAACATAGACATTCTAATTATAATTTTTCATGATTAGAAGTATCAGGAGTGGTTGGCTTTAAGTCTACCAGGTCTAGCTTTGGGGATATTCATGTCCTAGGTTGCTGGGGTGAGTTTGCAGTAAGTATGTGTCTGCAGCTTATGGATGTGCCCAGCAGCCCACTAGAGTCTCCCATCAGCAGGTAGCCACACACTCCTCTTTCTCTGGTCTATAGAACACTGTACTCCAAGGGCTCCCAGCCAGTCCCCTTTGCATGGGACAAGGGGTCCTGGGTGGCTCCAAAGGCTGCAGAAGGCCTTCCCTGGCCAAGCCCTCCACCACTCCTGATTCCTCCATTTGTCATGGAACCCGTGAGCACCATCTGTGCCCCCATGCCAATGCCTGAGGTATGGCTAGGTGAAGGGCTGAGCACAGCTGAGGTCCATAGCCACCTTCCTAGCAGCCTGTGGAGCCCTGCTGGTCTTGCAGATAGGCTGGCACTGCTCCAGGATCCCCACCAGATAGTTTGCACACCTGGAGTCACTATGTAGGAGTTGTAGAGCCTGACCTGTCTGACCCCTGCCATCTGTCCCTTGTGGGTTTGTGAGGCAGGAGTTAGTTAAGTGGTGAGTGGAACATCATCATTGGTTGTGGCAAGGAGACAGCCCCTGGGGGCAGAGACCCTGGGTGACACAGGCAGAGCACATCCTCCAGGCCACCATACAATAGTGGCAGATAGCACCTGGGATCAGGTCTGCCTTCCAACTTTGCACATCTTGGGACAGCAGGTGTCCCCAGAGGGTAGTAGTTGTGTTCCCATCTCCAGCTGTCAACAGGCTTTGCCAAGCCCCCACTACATGCAGGGCCCACGGAAGGCTACAGGTAGGTATGCAAGCCACCTCACCCCAAGCTTTTGCTTCCTGTGCAAAGGGAAAGTGAGCCTGGGGAGTTCCAGGAGCTGTGACAGTCAGCCCAATGTGTGCTGTAGTGAAACGATTGCTGGTGGAGTACTGCGAGTTAGTGGGCAGAGGCTGGCATTTAGGTTAACTCAAGGGCTTGGACTGTTGCTTAGCTGGCCCCAGGGAGCATAGTGCTGGCACCCTGGCCTTGGGCAGGACCCAAGCAGCCCCTCTCATGCCCCATGGCTGTTGCCCTCCTCCCTCAACCTGACATACACTTCCTTCCCATTTTATGAAAGGTCAGACTGCTCAGCTTCCTTTCATTCTTCCTGTGGGCATCTGTTGCACCCTTTCTGTGAGCTTCAAACTAGACTTGTCCTGGAGGAGCCATCAGTAAAGTCAGACTGTGTCCCTGCCCTCATAGGGCTGATAGAGAAGTGGGGCCAGACAGCAGACCCATCTGCGAGACAGTGGAAAGGCTATTTAAGGTGGCCATGGGGCTATGGGTATAGTATTCCAGGGGAACATCAGGGGGAAAGGTGAGATAGCACCAGGTAGAGAGACCTGCAGGGACCAAGGTGGGAACAAGTGTGGCCAGAGGGCTGTTCACAAAGAGGGGTTGGGGGATGTGGGGGAGATGAGCCAGCGGGTAGGCAGGTAGACTGAGGCATGGAGCTGACTCTTGCCCTGAGGCAGGTGCAGCCCAAAGGCCTTCAAGCAGAGGAGTTAGACGTCCCCTCTGCCTTCTGCTGTGAAGCAGGGATGGTCCAGATAGTGGGCAAGGGAGGACATAAGGTGCCTGTATGCATCTGCGATTCTTTGCCCTACTTCTCTTCAGGACCTTACAGCCCTCCATCTGCCCTCTGTCAGAGCAGGGTCTATATGCATAAGCCTCAGGGCCCATGCAGCCAAGGGAAATGTGCCGTTATCTGGTAAGTGGCTCCATGGGCCTCCTCCCATTCTCAGAGGTGCCTGTGAGCCAGCAGTGTGACAGGTTGCATGAGGCCATGATGGCTGGCTCAGTGTTCAGCACACAGCACATGCCCAGGCAGATTTGTAAAGTGACTTGCCCACCCATAGTAGATAGGTCGGGGGTCAGGGGAAGAGCCCAGACATCAGACTCCTTGTAGCCTGGACCAGATTCCAGGGATGGCTCTGCCACTTCCTGGCTCTGGGACCTTGGGCAAGCTCTTGAATTTCTCTGAGCCTCTATTTCCTCATTGGTAAACTGGCAATTCTGTGAGGTGAGGGGTTATGGCACTGTGCTCAGCCCAGGAGGCATCATGTTGTCTTATGTCACCACACCACACCACAAAGCTGCAGGTGCACCGTGCAAGTCAGATCCCCTTCCCCCTTGCAGAGGTTCAGCAAGGGCCCAACACAGTCTCTGTCCCCTCCCCCACCCCACCAGCCTGGCACCCATGATTCCCCAGACAGGTCTCAGCCCTCGCTGTCAGTACCTATCTGGGGCCTCAGGCATGAATCAGCTAAGGGCCCCCATAAGCTATTTGGACACTTTGTGCCTTAGCATCGATCAGCTCTCTTTCTCTGGTGGGCCCGGGAGACAGCTGGAGAAGCACACTCTCCACCAGTACACAGTAGCCAGGTCTGCGGGAAGCTAATTTATAATCGAGGTTGGGTTTGACAGGCTAGTGCTTTCTGCACCCTTTGCCCCAGAACCCTCTCCCACTGCCTTCTCCCTTTGTGCTCCTATCTGGGGGACAGACTGGCTTGGTGCAGGTGGAGTGGTGGAAAACAAACCAGAGAGGAATGTCCATTCCCATCCCATGGTCACAGGTCCTACAACAAGGCAGCTGGGCAGGGAAGCGAAGTCTATGTGACTCTCTCCATCCTGGCCTCAGTGCTTTCTCTTGTATCCCCAGCCATAAGGAAATCTTTGTTGAGGCTTTACTTTCTTGGTATTCTTAGGAAAATGATGGCTACTGGAGATGCCTCTTCAAGCCAGGCTCTCAAATCTCTTCCCGCTGGCCTCAAGTGCTGCTACTTAAAGAGGTCTTCTGGACATTTTTCCAAGTTCATGAGGAGCCCCAGAAGCAGCTTTGGGGTCATGACTCTTGGGTAACTTTTCTCAGGCCAGGCCTGTGCCCTGGGTCATGGAGCTGGAGGAGTGGTTTGCCACAGCATTGAGGCCAGGGCCATAGAGGAGAGGAAGGGTATGCATAGGCTCAGTGCCCTAGGCGGCCTGTCTCTGCTCTGGGCTCCGCAGCCCCTGGTCTTAGTGCTTACTCCCTGCCTCATAGTCCCCTGGCTCCCCACTGGCCTTATGGGCAGCCACATCTGATCCCCTCCACCTCCTTGGCTAGGCCCTGACTGTCCCCAGTGTCTGGGCACTTGCTTCAGTGAGTCCCTTATCCCCACAACAGCCTTGTAAACCACAGCCCAGGTATCACCTTCTCCCAGAGCCTCCCTGACCTTTTCAGACTGGGTGAAAGGTAGGTCTCCTTTGCAGCCTACCTCCATGGTCAGGTGTGCTCAACAGTGGTATTAGAAGTGTAGGTGACGGACCAGGCACGGTGGCTCATGTCTGTAATTCCAACACTTTGGGAGGCCAAGGCGGGCAGATCACTTGACGTTAGGAGTTCGAGACCAGCCTGGGCAACATGGTGAAACCCCATCTCTACTAAAAATACAAAAATTAGCCAGGCATAGTGGCAGGCACCTGTAGTCCCAGCTACTCAGGAGGTTGAAGCAGGAGAATCACTTGAATGACTTGGAGGTTTCAGTGAGCTGAGAGCATACCACTACACTCCACCCTGGGTTACTGAGTGAGATTCTGTCTCAAAAAAAAAAAAAGTACAGTGTCCCACATCACCTTCTTGAGTCTACCTATGACTGATTAGACCAGGATGGACACCTGCCTGGGCTGAACCTCTCAGATCTCCTTTGGGAAAGACTTTGAACCAAGTTTGTCACAGTGAGTCATGGCTGAGCACTGATGCAGGTTGTGAGCCCCTTTCTTGGGCTTCCTGAGACCCACCTGCGTCTTCCTCTTGGAGCCCTGCTCTACTTACTAGTCTTTGAGCTAATCTTTCATTTTATTCCTTTTAATGAAGCATACCTGAACCCCCACCCCTTCTCCCTACCCTGTACTCAGTTTGTCTGCAGCTGACCCTCCCTCCTTGGACCTGCTGTGGAGCAGGGGCATGTGGCCTGGGATAGGGTGGGGTGGGGTGCAGAGGTGGGAGGTATTACATGAGAACTTGGAACCAGCCTCAAGAGGCTTTCAAATGAGTGGCCCGGGAAGCGGGCTTTCCAAAGCATGGCTGCCAGGCATTACTGGGGCCTTTTTTTTTTTTTCTGAGGTGGAGTCTCACTTCTGTCACCAGGCTGGAGTGCAGTGGCATAATCTCGGCTCACTGCAACCTCCGCCTCCCAAATTCAAGTGATTCTCCTGCCTCACCCTCTTGAGTAGCTGGGATTACAGGTGTGTGCTACCACACCAGGCTAATTCTTTTATTTTTAGTAGAGATGGGGTTTCTCCATGTTGGTCAGGCTGGTCTCGAACTCCCAACCTCAGGTGATCCACTCGCCTCAGCCTCTCAAAGTGCTGGGATTACACGCGTGAGCCACCGTGCCCAGCTGCTGGAGACACTTGAAAGTAAACTACAAGTTGTTCCTCCTAGGGTGCTGGAGCTCAGAAGTTGAAGGTCAGGACTGGATATTTTACTGTTTTCTGTGAGTGTGAGCAAAGTGGCCTCTGCTCTCAATTGGGAGCCTGCCACCAGGGTCTGAGGACCCTCTCGCTGCCCAGGTTGTTCCCTCTGCCTGTTTCTCCTTCCCCTCAGGGAGGGGCAGGTAGGGGGTCCCTCAGCAGATGGGAAGCTCACAGTGAATGGAGCTTCCTACATAAAGCCCTGGGCCCTGCCCAGTGCTGGGGAGCAGCCCTCAGTCCCTACAGCAGCCTGGTGGGGGCAGAAGGGTAGCCCTCTGTGCAGAGACCGAAGCAAAGGCTTGCAGGCAGGCTAGCATGAGCCCCACAGCCAGCCAGTCAGGGAGCTGGATTTGCACTTTTGCCTCATGATGATTGGGGGAACAATTCAATATGCTGAGCCTGGCCAGCAGTGGGCAGAATGGGACCAAGTGGGATAAGCTTGCAGACCAAGAAGTGAGAGGGCTTTCGGAGCAGCTGGAGTGCAAGGTGATGAAGGCCTGCGCCCAGTGCTGGGAAAGGTGAGCAAGGGACCTGAGCAGGAGGGGAGGACAGATTGGCCGGGACAGTGGGTACTGTGGAAAGGGTAGAGGGTCTGGCATTGTGCAGTCCCAGGTGCCAAGCCCAGCTCTGCCCATTGCCAGCCCTTTCCCTGTAGGACAGCATGGTCCTGAGGTGGAGTAAGATGGCCAGTGCAAGGTGCTTGGCTGCTGTGGTGAAGGCCAGAGAGGGAGGAGGGGCTGGCTAGGCAGCTGGTGGGAAGGCTTGCTCTATGGGCCAGTAAGAAGGCCCCAGAGAAGGCTGAGGCAGCCAGGTCTGCGCCCACCCTCTTACCCTACACCATTCTCCCCTGGGCCTGGATTCCACCAAGAGGCTCTTTGCCCAGAGATCACTGACCTAAGCACTGTGGCCACAGACTGGCCCTCCGAGCCTAAGGCACCTGTACCACTGGCCATGAATAAGGAATGCCTTTCCTGACAAATAAGTCAAAGCTGCTATTTGGACTTGTGGAGGGCCCCTGACAGAGGCGGGTACTGGGTCCATGTGGCAGGTTTATAGGGTTGGTCAGGCCAGGGGTCTCTGTCAGTCCCCATCTTGGGCAGTCAAGGACTACACTCCCAAACCAGTGGTGCTGGGCAAGAGATCAGTTCTGAAAATGCATCCCACAGCCTGAAGATCAAAGCCCACGGCCAGAACCGCCTGGAGCTGTGGAATCAATGTATGCAGGAACTGCTGCTCATCGTGGTTTGCTGTGCAGCCAGGAAGGAGGGGACCGCCTGCCTTCCCTGTGGGCGCCCTGAGCAGCCCACACACTCACTTCCAACCTACTTCTTGTTTCCCCAGAACCTCCAGTGGGCCCGCGACGTGTTGCTAGGCAGCAGTATCCCGTGGCAACAACTGCAGCACATGCCGGCACAGGGGCTCTTCTGCGAGAGGAACAAGACCAATTTCTTCAACGTGAGTACTTTGCCTTGTTGATTTCCAAGACTGTTTGTTGCCACTGCTTTTCACTGAAGGCGCATGAATTGACCCCCTAGGTGGGTGTTCCCAGGGCCTCAGGTTTGTGGCATCCTCAGAGGGCAGGCAGGGTGGTGCAGTTGAGAGTGAGCCAGACTCCGGTGTAGGGCTATGATTGCTGAGCGACTTCTGGCAAATCACTGCCACCTCCTGTGGGGAGAGGCATGGATGAACTTGGTATGTTCTCCAAAGCCCCAGGTATTCTGGGGCCACACAGGCAGTGATGAGAGGGGTACAGGCCCAGGTTCCTCCTCCTGCTGGAGCAGCTCCTCCTATGGTCTCAAGCATGCAGGAGATTCTGACTGCTTAAAAAACAAGTGTGGGCCGGGCGCGGTGGCTCACGCCTGTAGTCCCAGCACTTTGGGAGGCCGAGGCAGGTGAATCACAAGGTCAGGAGTTTGAGACCAGCCTGGCCAACATGGCGAAACCCCATCTCTACTAAATATACATAAATTAGCTGGGCGTGGTGGCGGGCACCTGTAATCTCAGCTACTTGGGAAGCCAAGGCAGGAGAATTGCTTGAGCCCAGGATGCAGAGGTTGCGGTGAGCCCAGATCATGCCATTGCACTCCAGCCTGGGGGACCAGAGCAAGACTCTGTCTCAAACAAACAAACAAACAAAAAATAAGTGGGGCCTGGGTGCAGTGGCTCACACCTGTAATCCCAGCACTTTGGGAGGCCGAAGCAGGCAGATCACCTGAGGTCAGGAGTTTGAGGCTAGCCTGGCCAACATGGTGAAACCCTGTCTCTACTAAAATACAAAAATTAGCTGGGCGTGGTGGCAGGCACCTGTAATCCCAGCTACTCAGGAGGCTGAGGCAGAAGAAGTGCTTGAACCCGGGAGGCAGAGGTTGCAGTGAGCCGAGATGGCGCTCCAGCCTGGGCGACAGAGCCAGACTCCCTCTCAAAAAAAAAAGTGAGACCAATATTGGGCTTTCAGCGCACTTAAGCCCTGATATTCCTTGTGAGGTAGAGACTTACTCCTTGAGCAGGGCAGGGCCAATCACCTGAGCCTGCCTGCCTCTCGTCCCAAAGACCTACATTTGCTCCTCTTGACACCCCACCTGGATCTACCCTCCCCCATTTCCTCTGCCCTGCATGGAGACAGCTGGCCCCTCATTCCCCTCTACCTCCAAGTCCTTACCTATCCACCGCCCCTCCCAGCATGGCCAGCTCCCAGCTGAGTGACTTTGGCAGGTCATTCATCCCCACTGAGCTTTGGTTTCTTCTATATTTTCCTTGATTCCCTGTTACTCATGGAGAAACTGAAGGGCAGAGTTGGCCTGAACAGGAGCTGAGGAGAGCAGGTTTCAGGTCTGGGGGTGTGTAACAGGCCAATTCTCAGGGTACGTGGGCAGGCAGGTCCCCACTGAGAGCCAGCCAGCTGGTGGGAGTGTCTGGGCCCATGGCTCCTCTCCCAGGATGTGGTCTTCTGGGGTCAGAGTAGGAGCTTCAGATCCTGAAAGCCCTGCATCTGCCCACCCTCTCTGTTTTGATATTTTATAGACAAGTAGGAGGTGTTATTGGTAATCAATCTAGATGATACCAAGGGATTTGCTGCAAAAGAGAGGTGCCCTCTCACCTGCATGCCCAGGCAACAGTTACTTCCCCACAACAGAAACCGTTTGTTGTCCCATGTGTGTGCTCTTCTAGAGGGCATCTGCCCATTTACAAGCTAGTGCACATAGATGTGCACAAAAGGCAAAAGTGCACACACTTTTCTTCCCCTTGTATTTTCTCACAATATTCTTTTTGATAGCCACTCATTCTTTTTGATAGCTACTGCATAGTATTCCCAACATCGGGATGTCCCACAGTTTATCTACCCATCCCCCCTTTTTTTTGGAGATAAGAGTCTTGCTCTGTCACCCAGGCTTGAGTGCAGTGGCGTAATCTTGGGTCACTGCAACCTCCGCCTCCTGGGTTCAAGCAATTCTCCTGCTTCAGCCTCACAAATAACTGGGACTACAGGTCCGCACCACCACGCCCAGCTAATTTTTGTATTTTTTTTTAGTAGAGGTGGGGTTTCACCATGTTGACCAGGCTGGTCTTGAAGTCCTGGCCTCAAGTGATCTGCCCTCCTCGGCCTCCCAAAGTGCTGGAATTACAGGTGTGAGCTACTGTGCCCGGCCCCCCATTCCTTACTGATGGACACTTAGATTAGTTCCAGTCTTTTTTACTACAAACAATACATCACACACACACATACACACACACACAAAGGCTCAGTGCTTCACCTGTGAAGCACTTCCTTGACTGTGACATTATGCTAATTTTAACTTCTATCCAAAAGTTGGTGTCCTTCATGTTCATTTTCTAGTGGATTATTGGTCCTTTTCCTATTGATTAATAAGAACTCTTTATGTATCAATGAAATAAGCCCTTTGTCAGTGTTTTGAAAATCTGTTTTTCTGCAGTTGATAGACTAGAGTTAGAGCTAGACAAGTTGCTTAATTTCCCTGTCCTGGGTTCCTCACCTTGAAAGTGGGCTTCTATTACCTGCCTTGAAGAGTAACTGTAGGAATCAAGTTAGATAATGGGGTAATATTTCTGACACAGGATCTGGCACATGGTAGGTACTTAAGAAAATAGTTTCCCTCCCTCCCTCTCTTCCTCTCTCCTTTTGGTGCTTTGCCCTTAAAGCCTATGCAGTGATATTGGAAGGAAGGACCCAACCTCCATGTCTTCCTCTTAGGGTAGGACCTCAGCCTTTCTAATGATAAAGTTAGGGAAGCTGGCCTGCCAGATGGCTGCTCCCCAGAGCACATCCAAGTTGGCAGCCACATGCTACAGGCCCCTTTCCCATTGGGCTCACTCCCTGCACCTTCTCCTTAGTTTCTGGGACCTTCCAAAATGAGTCTTGCAGAAAAGCAGTCTGAGGCTGTGTGCCTGTGGCAGGGAAGGCTGGTACAGCCCCATGTAGGCCTGGCACATAGGCAATGCCATCCCTGCAGCTGGAAGCCCCTGAAGATCAGGGCCACCCCAGTCCAGACTGGGTGTTTTGGTGGTTTTGCCTCTTCCAGGACAGTTGTTCGTTCCTCCATGCTTCCCAGTGACCTGCTGCTTTTACCACCCTTTGGGGCCTCTGTCCTCCTCTGCTTTCTTACCTCTTCTCTTTAGAGATAGGTTTGGGCTACTTGTGCTCCTTGAGCTATGCCTAGTGTCCAGCATGTCAAGAAATGCTGGGCAGTTCCTGAACACTTTCAGCACATAAGTTGATCTGGCATATTCCCAAGTCTGGGGAAACTACATACTAACGTGTTTATGAAGGAGCATTTAGGGCAGCCTTGGCTGACTCTGCTGGATTGGGGCTGTGTCTCTGGTAGATGGCCTATACGTTGGGATGAGCAGACTGGCTCACCTCCCTTCTAGCCTGCACTGGAGTTTACTGTTTAGTCCAGGAGAAGGCAAAGCGGCAGGTGGGTGCTGGCCCTTGAGAGGCAGTAGAGGGAGGTTGAGGCTGGGGACATCAGCACCCTAATCCCTATCCCTCTCAACCCACTGTCCTGGGCCATCCACACTACCCAGCCTTTGTGTTGCTCAGCCTGTCATCCTTAGAGCTTGGGTGGGGGGCACTTCTGTTATTTTTTAATGATAAGTTTTGAAAATTATGAGAGTTGTAGTTTAGGAAAAACTCAAACCCCTTTTCCTTTGTTCTCACACCAACACAACAGTCAACACAGACAGAAGACTTCTGTGACCAAGTCGGGGGCAGATTTTTTCCCACCAACAAATAAGCAATCAATTCTGTAGCAGACACCAGCTGGGTGTCCTCTAATTGAATTAAATTCCAACATTATCTTTTTTTTTTTAAGAGATAGCACTGTGCTCTGTCACCTAGGCCCTTGGGGGCCCTACCTCAGCCCGCCAGATAGCTGGGACTACAGACATGCACCACCATGCCCAGCCAATTTTTAAATTTTTTGTAGAGACGGAGTCTTACTATATTGCCCAGGCTCAATTTCAACACCTGGAGATGGTATCAGATCCCACAGGTTGAGGGCTCAGTCCTCAGAACATCCCCCGCTTCAGACACTAGTCACAAGTCTGGGCCTCCGAAATGTCTAACTAACTGGCTTCAGGTTGATGTTCCTACAACCCCCTCTTTGGGTTTGATTAATTTGCTGAAGTGGCTTACAGAACTCAGAGAAACACATTTCCCAGTTTATTATAAGGGATGTTACAGGAGGATACGGGGAAGGCTGTATCCTCCTGTAATTGTTTCTCTCCAGGCATGCCACCCACCAGGAGCGTCCGTGTATTTAGTTATCTGGAAGCTCAGGAACCTGTCCTCTTTGGCCTTTTATGGAGACTTTGGGCATGATTGAAACATGGACAACTATATCAAAATGTTATTGGACAAAAAGATTATTATCTAAACCCAACAAGACCTGTTCAGATTCTTCTTGCCCTCTCTGCAGCATTCCTTCCTCCAGGATGTGGGGTAGGACTCTTATCTGGAATGAAGGTCTTAAGACCCACAATCAAATTAGAGTCCTGTCTTGGGCAAGCGGAAAGAAGGGCAGGAGAAGGTCAGAAAAAGAGAGATTCTGTTTACAGTAACGGGTTATGAGAGTTAGGAGCCAGGAACTGTGGATGAACAAACATATATATATCTGTCATATAGATCATAATATCACAGTCATATAGGACCACATTTTCACTGCCACCAGTTCAGACACATAGAGTCCACATACCTTTGTTTGCCCATCCCCAGGCACTGTGCCCTTTTCAGAGGTGCTTCTGTGATCAGCCAAGCTGTTATCTTTTTCTGGGTCTGTGTGTACAAAAACGGATTTGTCACACGGCTTTTTAAAAAGTGCATGTAATCCCAGCACTTCGGGAGGCCGAGACGAGCGGATCACGAGGTCAGGAGATTGTGACCATCCTGGCTAACACAGTGAAACCCCGTCTCTACTAAAAAAAATACAAAAAACTAGCCGGGCGAGGTGGCGGGCACCTGTAGTCCCAGCTACTCGGGAGGCTGAGACAGGAGAATGGTGTAAACCCAGGAGGCGGAGCTTGCAGTGAGCTGAGATCCGGCCACTGCACTCCAGCCTGGGCGACAGAGCGAGACTCTGTCTCAAAAAAAAAAAAAAAGTGCATGTGTGGCTGGGCGCAGTGGCTCACGCCTGTAATCCCAGCACTTTGGAAGGCAGAGGCGGGTGGATCATCTGAGGTCAGGAGTTCGAGACCAGCCTGGTGAAACCCCATCTCTACTAAAAATACAAAAATTAGCCGGGCATGGTGGCGCATGCCTGTAGTCCCAGCTAGTCAGGAGGCTGTGGCAGGAGAATCACTTCAGCCCGGGAGGTAGAGGTTATAGTTAGCTGAGATTGCACCACTGCAGTCCAGCCTGGGTGACAGAGTGAGACTCCGTCTCAAAAAAAAAAAAAAAAAAAAAAAATGTGTGCGTGTGTGCTTTTTAGCAACTTTGCTTTTTCCATGACACCAAGTCTTGGAGAAGTTTCCATGTGAGAAGGTCAGGTTGTTTTGCTCTCTGCAACTGCTGCCCTGTCTCCTTGGGTGGACACATGTAAGGGCCCAGTGTTTGCTCTCACAGTCTCCTGGTTTGTGCATCTTTGTGCTGTTGCTGTGTTCCTCTCTAAGTCCCCTGGCCTGGCCCAGAGGAGGTGCCCACATGAATATTTGTGGATTAATTTCATTCATCCCTTTCCCCTCAGCAGTTGGTCTCCAAGCTCATTCTCCTGGATCAGCCAGTGCTGGATGTTGTAGGAGACAGGGAGAGCCTTGGCCTTGGCCACATGATGCTTAAAGCTGATGGTAGAGCACTGCCTGCTTGTCTCCATGTGGGGCCTTCATAAGATGCTGCAGGGCATGTGGGAGGGACAGGGAGCTGGGCTCTCCCATGCGGGGTGGGGTGCTGCTCAGCCAGAAAGGGGACAGGAGAGGAAGGCTAGGATTAGAGGCACCCTCGGGTGAACTCCTTAGGCTGGGCTGCTGATAGAACCTTCCTGGGGAGTTTAAGGGGCCAGAGAAAGGGATGGGTGCTAAGGATCAAGTGTGTGGGATCTTGGGTTCCTATATCAGCTTTGCTGACAGGAACTCCTTGCAAATGGGGCCCGCCCCATGGCTGGCTGGCGGGCCCTCACAGCAGCACAGATGGACATGTAGCAGGGCTCAGCACTGTGGTTGAACATGAGGAGTGAACATGGTGTGTCTTGGGTCCCACTGTTCTACACACTGTCTTTCCCTGGGCAGAGGGGACCAGGAAAGCAGGCACCAAGCTAGGTGGTAGGTGCTGCTGGAGTGGCTACCCACACCATGGAGGCTGAGGGTTTGTGTCTGGGTGCCCAGAAGCTTCTGGGGCTTCCCCCGCAGGCATGCACACCTCTGGTCAGGCAAGCCTGCATGGACCAGAGCCAGGCTGCTTTGTCCAGGGTGAACTTCTCTCCCTATCTTGTAGTTGATTCAGAAACGTTCCCATAGTAACCAAGCCAGAGACGGTTCTCCTTCCTTCCCCAAAAATGTTTGCTTATTTTAGCAGGCAGGGTTTTTTTCTTGTTTCAACCCAGTTTCCAGCCTCTGAAAGAAGCAAAGGGAGCTCAGGGCCAGGCTGGCACTACCTCCTGCTTCTGAGGCTGTGTGGGGCAGGCAGCAGTGGTGGCCTGAGTGTGAGTGGAAGGGAGGTGCCCGCCTACTGTGGCCGCCCTGAGTGTGATGTCTCCCCTAAAGCTGCTCCTGCCACTGCTCAGGTGAGCAGCCCCCCAGGCCTCAAGATCACTGAGAAGAGCATGGATTTTGGGCACAGGCAGGCACAGCTCCCGGCCACTCCACCCCTTACTCAGACTGGGTTACCTGTAGGCAGAGTGGTCCTGACAGGTGGATGAGAGCTATCATCACACACTTGGCATGCCACACAACTCACCCTTAGGTCTGGAGATGGGCCTGCATGGAGGCCTTGGGGCTTATCTGTGGATCCTAGAGGCCAGTGCTAGGATGTGACTGAAGCAGGGAGCAGGAGGAGCTCCAACTCACATTTGGCTGGGGCCTCCATAAACTCAAGGCCCTGCCCTGGCTTGAATGGAACAGCCTGAGATGTGGATGGTGGCTTTAGCAGTCACACCCACCACATAGGCCTCTTTCTGTGAGGCTTGGCCAGTTGTTGGTGCCTGTGGATGCTGGTCAGACTTCCTCTTCTTGGTCACTGCTGCATAGCACTCCACTGTCTGGTTGTCCTGGTGGTCTACCTCCCCTCTTCCCAGCAGATAGGTGGCTTTTGGTTTTCCACTATTAGAAAAAGAATGCTGCTTTCTCTGATCTCCTTTCTCACCTGTGCCAGGGTCTCCAGGACAAATGCCTAGAAGTTGGAGGCTAGGACACAGGTCCCCACAGCCAAGCGCTTCCATACCTTGCCAGATGTTTTTTCAGAGCCAGGCCAGATGCCGTCCCACCAGCCATTGTCCCACCCCCTCCCAGGACTCAGAACCGTAGATGACTTTCATTTTGGCCAATCTGTGGGGTGTGCCAAAAAACCCCGGGTGGTTTCAGTGTGTGTCTCCCAGGTGACTGGGGAGGCTGAGCCTCTTCCCACGCCAGTGGCCAGTCCCCTTTGTCTGCCCAGGGTCTGCCGTGTTCTCTCCTACTTGGTGGCCACCACAGGTGGTTCTGTTTGTCCTGACTGTATTGCTTAAACTGATGGGAGGTACAGTCATCGTGAGCTGTCTTTGTTTCTTGAAAACATTTATGCCCTGTGCTGTCCCAGCCCTGGAGCCTGAGTGCTCACTGAAGGCCTTGATGTGGTCTGGTAGGGAGGAAGGGCCCCCCTGCCCCAGCTGGTTGGGCATCAGGAATTGAGTGTTGGTCCCCACCCAATTTCTGGTACCCTACACCTGCCAGAGTTGGGGGAAGGAGAGAAGGTCTCCAAAGCCCCCGGTACTGTCCTTCTCAGCAAGAATCAGTCATGCCCATTGTACTTTAACTTGCCACCAGTTGGTTGTGTAACCTTGGAGGAACCCCCTCCCTGCACTCAGTGAGCAGATGTGAGGTATATGTTAGGGGTGGGTACAGTGGACCCACCTTCCAGGCCAGGTCTCAGCCAGTGCCTCTCTCCTCAGAGAGAGCCAGTAGTCCAGAAGTAGGCTGTTGGAGCCCAGCAGACCTGGGCACCCCAAGGCAGGGACCTCATCTAGGACAGCATTGCCATTGCCCTCCCAAAACCTCTCCTAGCTCAGCAGGTAGGGAGTGCCTAGTGACTGAATTCCTCTCATCCTCAAGAATTCTCTAGGGTTAATGATTGGGAATTAGCAGCCCCAGAGCAAGGGGAACAGATATATCTTGACTCAGTCACCCAGGAACCCAGCTGTGGCCAGGCCCCAGGGTCTGTGCCTGAGACATCTGCCTCCTGTTGCAGGGCCAGATCTGGCATCACCTCTCTGACCAGCCCCAGCCTGACTTGCCCCTTCTCTCTCTCCATCCCTCTGACTTGTAAGAGGTACCTTGCCTGGTGGGCCTGTGGTCAGCCCCTGTCCCCAGACGCCAGCCCCAGGTTCGGAGCCTGTTGTAGGCAGACATCAGTGAAGATCAAGACACAACCTAGGGAAGAAGTGTTGGTCTCCACTCAATTCCTGGTGCCCCACACCACTCTAGGCTGCCAGCAGATCTGAGTTGCCTCCCAGTGGGTAAACAAGCCCCAGGACTGTCCACACAGGGTGTTCCTGCCTACCCTTTCTCATCAGGGCCAGGGAACATGGGGATAGGAAGAGCTGGTTTGTAATAGCCTCACTCCTTCTCGCAAGTCAGCCCATATCACCTCCCCTCTCAGGACCAGTTGTGACCAGTTTTCATGCCACCGCTGCTTGTCCCTTTGCTCACACTTCAAGGAGCATAATACCTGCTGTGTGCCAGGCCCTGGGCCAGCTGTGTGGTCAAAAAGGGCTCAGGTCCACAGGCTAGTCTGCAAACCTGGATTAGTAGTCCCCTTTCAAAGAGGTGCTAGGAAGTAAAAGTAATTTGGCCATGGTCCCATCACCAGTCTGTGCTGGAGGAGGGATGTGTACTTCACTGTGTGTAGTGTGGAAGCCCGTGCGTTGTGGCTGGCAGCCTCAAGTCAGGGGCCCCCTGGTTCCTACACCGGGATTGGCCCAGCTGTCCCAGACAGGAGTGTTAACTGAATGGCCCATTGGCTGGATGGGGAGGATGGAATTAGGTAGCAGTGGGCAGGGGGATGTGGGCATCTAGCCCTACCATAGGAGGTGAGGCTGGGATTCCAGACTGAGGGGGAACCAGTGCTAGGCTGTGGCATCAAGCACGGATTCCCTTGGGTTGCGGGACTACAATGTCTGCTAGCCTGAGCCCCCAGGCCTTTTTGGTGTAGCTCCAACTGGCTGGCTAGCTGGGTTGTACCACTTTTCCTTGGTAGCCTCCAGGCCTGTCCCGGGGTGGGGCTCTTGAGACTGAGAGCAGTGATAATGGAGGCTGCTACCCTGCCTGCAGTACCACAGCAGCTGGGCCTGGCTGTGCCTCGCCTTGTTGGGGGCCTGGCAGAGAGTAGTGGCCCACAGTAGCAGTGGCAGGACCAGCACTTACTGGTGGCTTGATCGGGGTGTGTCTTCTTAGGTGACATAGCATGTCCGTGAGGCTTAGGTACTATTATCATCCTCATTGTACAGATGGGGAAATTGTTACCAATAGGCTCTGCAGGCTGGGAAAACCAAAAGCTCTTTTCTACCCTCTGCCCCCTGGGCCATCAGAGGCCTGGCTCTTCCCCTTGGACAGCAGTGCTCATGGCTGTTTTCAGGCCTGGGCCAGCTGTGTGGTCAAAAAGGGCTCAGGTCAGCGCCACTCCCCAACTGGCCTGGCTGCTCTGGGTGCTGGGAGAGAATGCTGCCAAAGGGATGCTTGTCAAGTGCTTGTCTTCTGTAGCAGCAATTGCCAGTATTCCTGACACTGTGCGTCAGGGCCTCATGAGAGCCTGGTGCTATTGTGTCCCTTTGAACAAGGTGCAGAAGCCTAGGGAATGGCCCAAGATCACAGGCTAGCAAGCAGCCAGGCTGCCATTCAAGGTCTGTCCACATCCAAGGCCTGCACTCTTAGCCACTATGTCGTTGGAAATTCAGAGGCCACATGTAAGCTTCTGTTCCAGCAGTGATGTCTGCTGTGGACATGTGATGGGGAGGGACAGCAAGAGTGTCAGACTGCGTCCTTGCTCCTTCTTGCCTCTCCAGGAGGTGGAGTCTCTTGTCCCTCCCTTGCTTTCATCATCAGAGAGCAGGGCCGAGACCTGGTGGTGAAGCACTCTGCCCAGCCCTTGGTCACCTGATGGTGCATGTCATCTTCCACTAAGCCATTAGAGAGGCCTACTCTTGAGGGGTGCCCAGGTCCCTGGGGGAGATGATCAGGTAAACAGAGCACATGATCCAGCAGCCATGGAACCCAGAGCTCACAGTGTCTTTTGGGAAGGCCTGTGGTAGATGGGAAGATCACGGGTACAGGGGCAGCTGGGCTGTACTGGCCCCAATTTGTAGAAACCACAAGTAAATCTCCACACTTTGACTTCCCTCTTTGGGACCTCACCTGGCATTCTGTTGCCCCTCCTGCCAACCTCTCCCTCAAGGCCATCCTAGGTCTGTTCAGACTGTTGGTGGGGGCCATTTCCAGTCAGGGCTTTCCTGCCAGGTGTTGCTGTGCTCAATGTGGCTGCACAGTCCGGCCTTCCCCAAGCTCATCTCCAGCCCTGCCCAGGCTGGTGTTGGATCCTGCCTGAGCCCCTATGAGTCACTTTTGCACATGTGCTTTTGGAGACAGGCCTGAATAAGTCCCTGCCCCTCCTGGAGCACAGGCCCCATCACCTGAAAGTGAGCAGACAGTGTGAAAATGACAGGAGAGTGATCTTAGAGGACATGCCTGTGGAGGACAGAGCAGGGCTAGACTTCTGAGCAGAGGATGCAGCAGGAGGCACAGTGTGGGGCACAGACGGTGCCGCATGCACATCAGGGAGGGCGTCGCAGAATTGCATGCTGTATGCAGGGCTGGGTGGCCAGCTGGCCGCCACTGGACCGTTTTCCTGGGCCAGGTGCAGAGTGTGGACTTTCTCACAAAGGAAAGGGGGCTGAGTGGAGGAGCGTCTTCCAGGTGTTGCACTGGCTGCCTTGAATGCACTGGAGGGGCTGAGCTGGGGCAGAGGCAGCGGGAGCACTGTCAACCCACCATTCCTCAGGGCTCCAAAGTGCTGTGTGTGGCACTTCTACATACAATGGCTTGTTGAATTCTCATAATTCAGGAGATGTAGGTAGTGCCATTGTCCCTGCCTCGCAAATTAAGAAACCGAGACAGGCACACAGCAAGTTTGCACCTGAGCCAGGCTTTAGGTGTTCTGAGCCAAGACCCAGACTGCCTATGGACTGATGGGATGAGGGGAAGGGGAGTACAAGAGGGCCGAGGAGATGGGCTTGGGGGACCCGGCGCTCAGTCCTGGCACTCTGATGCTCAGATCCATCGTCCCGTGTGTCTCTGCCTGGTGTGCCAGGCATGTGGCCCTGGGTCTGCATGCATGCGTATGTCTGTCCTTCAATGGACAGGGCACTAGGATGCCTCTGAGGGCAAGCAGTGTCCTCAGTGGAGGATGCAACACAGTAGAGATGCCACTCAAGGCCGTGCTAGGATGGAAGGGTGCTGCTTATTATCCCACTCTTTCCCCAAGGGCAGTCTCAGCTCCTAAGATGCCAATGTCATCTGGTTTTCAGAAGAAATTGGGATTGATTGTGGTTTTTCCTGGGGTATCCCCACGATACCAAGTCACCAGTGGCAGTAGACATCCCACCCTGGCTGGTGAGGAAATGGGCTGGGCTTCTGCCTTCTGGCCTTGCCCTTGGCTGTGACGTAGGCAGGTCATCTGGCCTCCCTGAGTACCTCCTCTATCTCTGAGATTAACTGAGGTGTGTAGCAACCCTTAGGACTGTCAGGGGATCAAAGGAAACCCAGTCACGTAACAGTGGGAATCATAGAACAGAAAAGAAAGAAAAAAGTTTAAATTGAGGAAATATGAGCTACTTGGCTGTAGTAGGAATTGCTGCACTAGCGCTATTTTTAGCATTGCTGAGATGATCTATGGGCCAGTTGCACAAGCAGAGTAAACAAAAGAAACACTTCAAGTTCTCCAGGGAAAAAAGGTCCTGTTTTTAAGAGTCTTAAAAGAGTTAGCAAACTTGTGTGGATTCTAAGCTTATCCTCGAGCTCTCCTTCCTTCCCACGTTCTGGGCTCTGCAAGCTTTGTGGAACTTCACAGCTTCCGGCTTGCACAGCCCCCATGTTCAGCCTGGAGCAGGTGCTAAAGGCCGCCCTGTCTGGGGAGGGGCGAGCCTGAGAGGTAGCAGGTGGAGGGGGGTGCTTCCTGCCTGAGAAGCTACAGTGTGTCCTCACCAGTAGGAGGGGTCAGTAGGAGGAAGTACACACAAAGGAGTGGCGGGGACAAGGCCACAGATGGCCTAGGCCCCTGCCGTGTCGGGACCACAGCAAAAACCAGGCTGCCTGCATTCACAGAATTAAATAAATAAATAAATAAAATGTAAGCAGCCTTTAGACCATCATCCCTGGTATAAATTATTTTCTGGCTATCCGGAGACAGTTTTCATCTCCAGATGTGGATTCAAAATTGTGGCAAAGCCAGGATGCTTGGGCAGAGGAAGATGTTCTTCTTAAGCCCTTACATTCATGATCCCGTGGAATCCCCATGACCATCCTGCTAGGAGGTTCCTGCTAGGAGGTACAGAAATCTCTGCAGGCAGCGCACTCATGACTTGCCTAAGGTCATATAGCCAGTAAGTGGCAGAGCCCAGACTGGGAACCCATGTCCTGTGGGGCATCCTCCATGCCGGAGTTTCTGCCCAGCCTCTCAGAAGCAGCTGCTATTTTTTTCCCTAGTGGGATGCCAGTGTTTGTATATACATCCACCACCTCAGCCCACAGCCCCCTCTGCCCCCAGCTGCCCTGGTATTCAGTCAGGAGCTCGCTGTTTAACATTCCTGAATAGAGGAGTATTTTTCAGCGTGAACTTCATTTCCCACTGCAAGTTATTTTTCAGAGGTTTGTTCTTGGAATGTATCCCAGCAGCATCTCCCTCCCTCCTTGCCTCCCTGCCTCCCTCCCTCCCTGCCTCCCTCCCTCCCTGCCTCCCTCTCTCCCTGCCTCTCTGCTCCCTCCCTCCCTCCCTGCCTCCCTCCCTCCCTCCCTCCCTGCCTCCCTCCCTCCCTCCCTCCCTGCCTCCCTCCCTCCCTCCCTGCCTCTCTGCCTCCCTGCCTCCCTCCCTCCCTCCCTGCCTCCCTCCCTGCCTCTCTGCCTCCCTCCTTCCCTCCCTCCCTCCCTTCCTTCCTTCTCTCCACCTCTCCTTCTCTCCTTTTTTTTTTTTTTTTGCACCCAGGCTGAAGTGCGTGGCTTGCAACAGCAGAGCTCACTAAAGTCTCGACCCCCCATGCTCAAGTGATCCTCCTGCCCTAGCCTCCCAAGTAGCTGGGGCTATAGACGTGCCTCACCACACCCAGCGCACATCTTTTTTTAAGGGACAGGTCTCATTATGTTGCCCAGGATGGTGTCAAACTCCTGGGCTCAAGCAGTACTTCTGCCTTAGCCTCCCAAAGTGCTGGGATTACAGGCATGAGCCAGTGTGCCTGGCCTGAGCCGCGTCTGTCTCAGACTTATGTGTGGCAGTCTCAGCTCGAGCAGAGCTTCCTGCTTTACATGCTTTGTCCTCCTAGGACACTGCTCTGGGCCCAGGTGCGCTGTCTGTCGGGGGAGGTACACTTCCAAACGGAGGTGTGGGGCCTTCAGCAAGGCTTTGGAAAGTAGACTGAGCAGGTGGCCCAGTCACACTCAGGAAAGCCTGGGCAAAGGCAGAGTCTGGGTGTGAGCAGGCAGGAAGAGGCTGAGGGAGGGCTGTGGCCACAAGAGGCTGCAGGACCTGGCAGGGGCAGGGACCACAAGCACCCCATCTTGGGGCCAAAAGGAAGAGGGGGTTGCTGTTAGAAGTTTCCCTCTTGAGAGAAGACTTGGCAGTGCCACCACTACACTGTCCTCTTAGCCCACAGAGCAGTGGGTGCTCACTCCACATGGGTACTGCCCATGGAAGTCCAAGCAAGGGGCCCAGGTGGTACCTCCCATGGCCCAGAGATGGACACTGTTGGAGTCATTCCAGTAGAAGGTGTGCCCTTATGGCAGGGCCACCGGCTTATCTTATGGTTCATTCTCATGGCAGCCAAGAGCCTGGGGCTACCCCAAACTCTCTAAGGGCCCTCCCTGGCTGAGCCCCAGGGTAAAAGGGCACAAGCAGTCCTGAGGACTCCCATCCTTTGCTGTGTATGTCATTGGGGTTGCCCTGTGTGGCAGGAGCCTCAGTAGGTGTGGCTGGGACTTGTAGACAGCAGGAGGGGCTCTGAAGACCATAGCACCTGGTCTAAGTCCAGCATAATCCTCTGATCTTCCCTGTGTGCCTGCTGCAGGGGTGGACACTGCCCTGTCCTCAGAGTTTAGTCCTGCTGTGACTTCCTGGTCTTGGCCCCTTTTACCTTAGTTTCTCCATCTCCAAAGGTGGGCCAGTTGGATGAGGTCAGTGGTTTTCCAGTCCTTTTTCCAAAAGAAGCCTTTCTGTCATGCCCAAATGGAAAACAGATGAAAGGGCAGCTGTTCCAGCAGAGGCAGGAAGGGCCAGGCCCCACCCGCTCAGGCTGCACCCCCCTGCAGCCTAGGCTCCTGAGCAGGAGGGGTGTGAGCCCAGTGGAGGATGTGGGCTCTCCTCTGCCCTGCCACCAGCAGCCATCCCAGAGAAGTCAACCCTTAGCTCAGTGGCCAGGCGTCCTTTCTGGGGTGGCTTCAGTCTGAAAATTTGTTCTCTTTCCCCTTCTCTTCCCTCTTTCCTCCCTCTGCCTTCCCCCAACCCCACACACAACTTTTTTCCTATTTGGAAAGTTTGACCAAGTTGCTTCTGAGAGAGCTGCATTGGGATTGAAATCCAAAAGCAGAGCTGGGTGCCTGGTTACCATGATGACAGGCTGCAGCTGACAGGTGCTCCTGGGGACCAGGAGGAGCAGACCAAGGACTCCCTCACACACGGGCCTCTGTGACAGGTGTCCTGTACAGGAGCCCGAGGAGGATCACCTTAGCCAGCCTCAGGCCCCACTCCCGACCTGAGTGGCTTTCAGCAAGCTGGTCAGTGTTTGCAAGACTCAGCTTCTTTATCTGCAAAGTGGGGTTGACCAGACCCACCTTGTAAGAGTTATGGGGAGGGTCACGTGAGAGCACTCTGGGAAAGCATGTTACTACCGTGGGCCCCCAGGGCCTGTCCGGCACACAACACTGCCATTGTGTCCAGAGGACTTGTGATAGGGAAAAGGACTGTGGATAAAGGCACACAGGCTACAGATAGGGCTCACTGAGGTCAGTGGGGGAGAAGGTGAGATGAATCAGGGCCAATTGAGAAGGCCGCATGAAGGCATCGCAGGAATTTGATTGATTCAAAATCCAAGTTTTGAAATGCTGATCTCTAAATATGAATAAGTAGTCTAGAATTAAGTTAGGTCAGAGCAGGTAGAGCCTCATGGCTCTTCCCCGTGGACTCCACCTCCTCAGTGGGCACAGACTCTATAGAGTTCTCCAAACTCCCTTGCTGCATAGGGATATTGAGTCATTTGTTTAGACTGCTCAGAGCCTGCTATTGGGAACCCCAGGCTGGAGAGAGCACACAGCAGGAACTGGCCACCGTAGGTCCATAGGTCCAGCTCTGAGCTTTATCTCCAGGGAGGAACCTACCTGGCTATATTTAGAGGAGGGGTGGAGGAGCCTTGGACTCCTGTCTATGCCTCGGCTTAGGCCCAGACTCCACACAGCCCAGCCAGGCAGGCACATGAGGCCTGAGCCTGATGGGGAAGGAACCTGGCCCTGCCTCAGGGGTGTGGGGCACCGAAAGAGGCTGTGTTGTGGAGGCCTTTGACATGGAAAGCTGGCTCCCAAGGGCTACAGATGAGGAGCTCCTCTCCTGTGAGACAGGGGATACCTGTGCTTCGGGAGATAGTGGTAAGAGGGAGGGCTCCAACTGGCTGGGAGCCCACCACCCTTAGCTTTACTTTTTGTGAGGCTGGTTATGAGCACCACTTCCAGCTCTTAGCAGGTGCCCTGAACGTACTACTGTTTGAGTCTCAGGGTGCTGGAGGTACACGAAAGAGGTGGCTGCCAGTCCTTAGCAAGTGTGCTTGGGAGCTCTCCTGGAGGCCCAACCTTGCAGTTGGCCAGATTGTCAGACAGACTCAGGAGAAGGCATTACAGGAGGGAAAACCAAGAGAGTCAGTTTGCAGCATGAGGGTCCCTCATGGGGTGGAGGGAGGCAGCAGTGGGGAGGGCAGACTAGGCCAGTCCTGAAGGGCTGCCTGCCACCACCATCAGCAGGCCGGCTCTGCCTTAGGCAGTGAAACCACCTCCGGGTGTGGAGGCCCAAGTGCTGTGGCTGCTGGAGGGACCTCTGAGAGCAGTGGACTGCATCACTTAGAGTGCAGGCCTAGGACAGGGACAGGGGGCTAGAGAGACCAAGAGTGCTGAGGTGGGATTGAGAAGACCCCACACCCTGATGTCTGAGAGAGTATGTTTTGGCCACAGATAATCAGAGGCACGTCTGGCTCTGCTGGTGGAAGAATGCTGGGTTTGGAGTTAGACCTAAGCTAAATTCTGCTATTCTCCAGTGGGAGCATCTTGTCAGTGTGAGAGCTGGTCCGAACCAGTGACCCTATTCCTGGCAGATGGACCCCTGTCCCATTCCCTCACATAAGGGGTGGGAGGCCTTGATGCCATAATGGAGGGGTACTATGCTTGGGTCAAGTCTTTCTGGTCACATCCCAAGTCTGTTCCTCTGGTTTGGGGGTGGCTCTGTAGATTTGGGACTGAGCCCTGCTCTGTAGGACAAGCCTGGGCAAGTTTGTTCCCTTTCTGAGGCAACACAGGGGATTGAAGGATTTCTCCTTAGAGCTGTCATGAGGCAGTAAGAGATAGTGGGATGTGAGCCTGCTTGGGAACCTGAACGCCCTTGGAGGTACCAGCTCTGCCTAGGACCTCACCTCTGGCTTGTGGTCAGGCCAACCCATGCCACCAGAGTGCCTGTTCCCACTACCTGTTCAGCTTGGCCCCCTGCCTGCACAAAGGTCCTGTGCAGGCCATCCAGGGAGGACACCTGGCACAGACCATGGCCACTGCCACCATTCATGGCCTGAAACCACAGTTTGGTCCCAGGGAATGCTCCCTGCCCCGATTGCTTCCCCATGACCTTCCCTACCTTGCCGCCTAGCCAGAGGAGCCAGATCCCCACAAGCCCACAAAGGCCATTTTTTAGGGACCAGGGGTCAGCAGATGGATCGACTGCCCTACTTTTCTCCATATGAATGTCAGCTGTGGCTTTTCTAAGATCCGGGCTCCCCTCCTGAGATGAAACAGAAGCAGCTCAGCAGTCTTCCAAAGAGTGGGCTATTCTAGAAGCCTGGGCAGCAAGGTGGGGGTGGGGCTCAGAGGGGCCCAGTGTAAGCATCCTATTGCCTCAGGGAGGCTCTTGATTCCATCAGATCACACTTCAGGCCTTAGCTTACACCAAGAGGCCTTGGATCCTGCTGGCCAATCTTCTTTGCCCAACCTGTTCCCCAGGTCCCCTGCAACCCCTCCCTCTCCACAGAGGCCCTTACCCAGATATGGTACCCACTGCCACATGCACCCCCTTTGCATGCACTGCCTACCCACCCCTTGCCCTTCTCATTCTCCTGTCTGTCCTAGGCCCCTGCCATCTTTGCCATCCTCCAGTGGCCCATCCTTCCTCCACTCAGTCCCCAGGCTGTGGCTGGGTCACTGCCCATCCACAAGAGCCCTGGCATTGGTGACTGAGATCCCAGTTCTGCCTGCTGGTGATGGGGGAAAGCCATCTTGGGGCATCTTTTCCCCTTCAGTGGGGCACTGGTAGCAACAACAGCCCTGTGCACACCAGGTGCCGCAAGTGCCGTCCCTGTGGATGTGCACGTGATCCAGGCACAGGTGTCCACTGAGATGGAGGCAGCCCCAGACTGAGGGACAGGGATCCTTGAGTCGATCCCTGCTGTGGCTGACCTAGGAAGGTCATTTCTTTCTTCCTCATCTCTGCATCCTCACTCGTGGCTCACACAGAGCAGCTGGACTTAGTGACATCTAAAGTTCAGCACAGGCTGGACAATTTCTGAGTAGCAGAAGCTCTAGCCTGTAAGAATCAAGTGGGGCTGTGGGCATCTGGTTTTTGGGGGTCTGTGAGTCTAGGGAGGAGAAACGCACTTCACTCTGTCTCGGCTGTTGGGAAAAGGAGAGGAAACTGGCTGACTTGGAACTGTAAGACTCAGCAGTCTCCGCTGTCACACAATTTTTCTAGGTAGAAAAACTGCCAGACACATGTCACACAGAGCCAGTGTCCCACAGCAGGGAGGCAGGTAAGCAGCAGCAAGGCCTTGTGCCTCCAAACCAACTGGAAGCTTCAAAGCTCCCAGACTGAGAACTGGGACTGTTAACGCTGAGGAACATTCTTGCCACAGCAAGAAAGGAGCCAGGGCCAGGCACGGTGGCTCATGCCTGTAATCCCAGCACTTTGGGAGGCTGAGGCAGATGGATCATTTGAGATTAGGGGTTTGAGACCAGCCTGGCTAACACGGTGAGACCCCATCTCTACTAAAAATACAAAAATTAGCTGGACGTGGTGGCGTGTGCCTGTAATCCCAGCTACTTGGGCGACTGAGGCAGGAGAATTGCTCGAACCCAGAAGACAGAGGTTGCAGTTAGCCAAGATCACACCACCACACTCCAGCCTGGGCAACAGAGCGGAGAAAAAATAGGAGCCAGGAGAAATCTACAGGTCTGTACCCACTCAGGCCTTGGAAGGGATGGCTGTAGGGTGCCACTGGGGCTGTGAGGTCCCCTTGGCAGCTCAACCGATAGCACCTTTGGCAGCAGCCTAACTCTGGGATCTGGGCCTTGGATTTGCAGGACCAGAAGCCCACTACCACTGGGGTGGGGGTGTGAAGGTGCTTACCTGGATCAGCCACGTGAGCCAAAGACCAAGCATATATTTCCAAGGAGGGTGTGACCACTTAAGCAGGCTCCTGCTGGCCTATGGGTGAGCATGGCTGGGGTGGCCTGGTCTTCTGGGCTCCTTAGGTTGGCAGAGAGTTGCAACTTCATAGACCTTCAAGGGTGGTCCTGAGGTGGGTAAGCAGTTCTCTCTCTGGGGCAGTGGTCAGAGGCTTGTGTCCTAGACATCCAGGTGCTTTGTGGGTAATTAGGACCCACAGGGTTTTCCTGCATAGGGTGCTGACAGTACCAGTAAGCACAGGTCTTTGAGCCCAAAGAATCCTCAAGGATCAGGGCAGGCAGGCTCCCCAGCCTCTGACTGTCATAGCACTATCACATGATGCTCCGGGGACCTCTTGGTATGCATACAAGCACTTCCTGGGGGTTGGGGGGGGGGGCAGGGTAAGGCTCAGCTTGGTGAGGAACCTCCATGCTCAGGGCCTGAGTGTTTTTACCTGACAGACATGGCAGTATCCATCTGATGGGGCTTTGGAGAGGGCTGGCACAGATAAAGGCACAGAGTGCAGAACATTGTGTGGTGCTGGGAGTGGGACCAAGGAGGCTGGAACCCACAGGGCCTCGGAGCCCAGCTGGAACAACATTCTCCCAGGGAAGTCTCCTCAGAGGCTTTACTCGGCAGAGGCTTAGCACAAAAGCCCTGAGCTCCCCTCTTCCACCACAGGACTCCCTCCTGCTGTGATAGCCAGGCACTGGGACCCCAAGCTGCCCAGCCCACTCTGAGCCTCAGTGTATTCATCTGTGCTGGTAGGTGGAGTGGTGCCTGCGTATCCCTTCTGTTGCGATGTGTCTGAGAGGGCATCTCTCCACCCTACTCTGTGTGGGAAGGCATGCGTGCTGGGGAGAGCTAGGTGCTGCCCATGATGGACTTGGAGGCCTCTGGGATGCAGGGGACTAGTTTCCAGAGAGCCACACACTCAACACAGACAACACACAGTTTCTTCTTGGCCTGGGTGTGATGAGCAGATGTTCTCAGCTTCCTTTGGTCCAACTTGATCTTACAGGAAGTAGATAAGGTATGAAGTAAGGTAATGAGCTGTGCAAGGTGTGAGTGTCGCTTTGGTCCTCATGTCTGCTCCAGCCCTGTGGACAACTGGGAAGAGTGGCCCAACTAGTTCTGGAGCCAGTCGGGCCTTGGGGACAGGTCCCAGCCATAGTGGCCTTATTGCTGTGTGACTGCACCAGGGTCCAGCCTTTCTGAACCTGTCCCTATGTGTGTCTGTCAAATGACTACATGAATGTAGACGGCAAGGGGCTGTTGTGGCTTGAGCAACATGCAGATTTAGAACTCCTTGCTTAAGACCCTGACCATGGTGAGGAGCCCCTTGTCCTTGCACAGCCTGTGCTCATTGTGACTCCCCTGCAAGTGAATGATCTCTAGGCACCCCAGCCTGCTTCTTCTGTGTCCCCAGCAGCAAGTCCAGTGCCTGGCAGGGAGCAGGATCCCTCCAGGGGATGCTGAGGCACTGCCTCTTGAGTTCCCCCTGGAGGGAGGGAAGGAGGGCAGAGAGTGTGACATTAGCCAGGCTGAAGGGGCAGGTTGGACCTGGGGCAGATTTGGACTAGGGGTACCTGGAAGGTGCACAGAGTAAGCCTTGGAATGCTGGCTCCAGGAGCCAGCCCAGGGGTAGGGCAGGTGGAAACCAGCCAGCTCAGAGAGGAGATGTCACTAGGACAGGTGTCACCAGGATAGGGGCCCAGTGGGTCTGAGGGCCCTCGGTGTCTGTGGGGGGAGGAACGGCGCTATGTGATAAGAGAAGCTCATGGGGGCAAAGGGTTGGGGGTGGGTAAGCCAGGGCTTGGGACAGCATCTCTCTCATCTAGCCCCTGCAGGCTGGCCCATCCCTGCCTTTCCTCGGCGGCCCCTCAGCTGGAGCGGGAGGAGCAGCCGGGAGTTGGTAAACTGTCCCAGTGCAGCCTGCCTTCATGGGAAATCAGGAAGATGCTGTGTGCACACTGGAGCTGTGAGCGCCGGGGGCATGGCCGCACGCTGTGGGTGAGGCCCTCCCCTTCTGAGCCTGTTCCTCGTCTGTAGCAGGGTACAGTACCGGTTTCCAGGCAGGAGAGCAACCCTCCCTGAGCTCTGGAAAGGTGCTCATGTCCTGGGGATGGGATACTGTTGCTGTTCTTGGATTCTAGAAGCTGAGGGAAGGGGTGTCCTGAGAGCTGCCTGGCTTCCGCCCAGCCCTACCACTCCCAACCATACCCCTCAAACCCAGCGCTTTCTCTTTGGGCCTCAGAGCCCAGCTGGAAAATGCGGCCCCTTCCAGCTATAAAGCCCACTCGCCATGGCATCTCTTTTTTGCCATCCGAGACTCCAGCGGTCTTCAGTGCAGCTCCCCTGCCCAACTGTAACAGCAAGGACAGCTCGGCTGTGGCCAGTCGTTTCCCCCACACACCTACACCTCTGCCTGCCACAGGGCACGACTGGCACAACTCCAGGGGGCGCCATTCACATAGGCACCGCCTTCAGAGGGGGGATAACCCTTACACAAAGTTGGCCACTGCCATCCCGGCCTGCCGCACTCCTGGTCACCCCTACACCATGCTCTCTGGGGCCCCACATCTTCCTGCAGTGAGGGCTGCACCCACTTTGCCCGGCAGTGGTCCACTGCCTGCCACCAGCGGCCAGGCCGGGGAACCGGAGAGGATTGGCCGGCAAAAGTCAGTTGCGCTCCTGGGCCCGCTTCCAGGCGAGTGCCGGCGCCCCGTCCGGCCGCGCCTGCCCCGCCCCGGCCCGCCGCGAGCGAGAGAGCGAACGAGCCTCCGCGGCCATGGCCCGGCGCCCGCCCTAGCTCCACTGCACAGATGCCACGGCTGAGCCGGCGGGTAGGAACTTGGCGGGGGCGGGGGCCGGGGCTGGGGGTGCTGCACGACCGCCGCTGCCCGCCTGGGTCTCCACTTTGCTGCGATTTTGCTCTATCTTCCCCTGGTGGGCTCTGGCGGCCGCCCCGCGCCTGGGCGCGCCTGGCGCAGCAGGAAGCCCGTGGGCTGTGGTTTCCCCGGCGCCCCCGCGGAGGAAATCGGCCGCGGCGGGGTGCTGCGCCCCCATGCCCAGGCCCGCCTGGCGCCTGGTTCAGCGTCAGGTGGGCGGCCAGGCCGGCTTGGGCGGCGGCGCGCGGGGGCGGCAGGCGCTGGTGAAGCCCGCACACGCGCCAGCGCATCCAGCCGTACCAAGCCCGGGGCTGGGAGCTGGCTCGTGGGGGCGTGCGCTGCGCGAAAGCGAAAGCCACCCGCCAGAGCAACTTTGCGGCGGAAGGCGCCGACGAGGAGCTGCGCCGTGCCGCTCCTGGGGATGGTGAGCTGGCCGCCCGGCCGGGTGGGCAGCGTGTCCGGGCTTGGTGCTTCCCTAGCTATAAATAGCTGCTGTGCGGGGACAGGAAGATGGTTCCAGCGCTTTACAAGCACCGGCCCGTTATATGCGCTGGGCTAGGACCTTGCCCCGCAGCGGAGTGGGAGGAGGAGTGGGCTTGGGGAAAAAGGTTGCATGGGACGGCGGGGCGTGGGCGGCGTACGGCACATAGAGCCCACACCAGAGTTGGCGGTGGGGTTCTCCCCATGCACTTGATTGTTTGTCGTTTTTGCTTTTCCCGGGAGGGGGAGGGGAGGAACAGCCCAGCAGTTCTGGGGACCTAGCGCTCGATGTCTTATTTGGCAGGAGAGGCTGGAAACGAGCGGGCGCCAGCTGCAGGCAAATTGCAGGCTTTCCCAGCCCCTGCCTGCAGAGAGAACTCATTACCTGTGGATGGCGCGGGGAATCCCTTGCCCTCAGTAGCCCCGCCTGGAGAGCCAGGACCGCGTTGTGGGGGGTGGGGGGTAGGAGTGGGTGGAGGTCAGGGCGCCCCTGGTGGCCTGTGTACAACCCTGCGGCCAGAGAGGCCCGCCCTCATAGGTTTGTGGTAGAAGCTGCAGGAACTTCCTGTCCCTAGGGGTGTTCAACCTGGCTTGCTTCTGGGGCCCCTTTCCTCCCAACCTTAGGGGAGGAACAGGACTGCGGGAGGGGCCAGGCCCTCAGCTCCTCAGGGCATCAGGAAGATAGGGAGCTGCTGGTCTGGAAACAGTCCTGCCTCTAAAGGCTTCGGGACTCTTGAGTAGGGAGGCTCCAGAAGGAGCTATCTGGGCCAGGGCTCGGAGGGGTGCTGCCCAGCCGGCCTGGCTCTGTCTGTGATGCTCATCTTCCTTGGGGACAAGCCCGGTAGAGTGCAAAGAGCATGGCAGGCTTAGTTGAACTGTAGTCTTGGCTCCCTGCTGGCTGGCTGCCCTGGAACAAATCTCTCCCCCAGCAAGGTGTAAGTGAAATCATGTGTTAAAGGAGCTGGGCAGGCAGCCTGTGAAGACGGTTGGCCCCAGGAGATGAAGTTTGCCCTACACGCCCCACGCCATCCTCTCCTTTTCCTCTAAGCTGTTTTGCCATTTTGGTGACTTATGTGGGTTTGTGGGTGACAGGGGTCTCCCCAGGATTGTGGAGGATTTTGGTATTTTCCCCACAGCTGCTCCTGACCTCAGGGCCAGATTCAATCCCCTTCCTGGCTCTGCTTGAGGTGCTTAAGAATAGGCTGGAACCAGGAGGAAGTTTTTATGCTTTTCTGGGGGGCGGGGAGGCCCCTAATCTCCTCTCCCAGCAGCCCTCTCTGCTGAGAGGCTCCATCGCTCTCTAGCTGCAGCCACCCACTCAGCAGCTGGCCCTCAGCTCAATGCAGTCTGCTCCTATACCCTGTGCCCACTGCTCTTGGGAATGGGATGCCAACAGGCTCCCCGCCCTTGCCTGTTCGGAGCACTGACTCACCACGACACCCGTGCCACGGGGGATGCTAGAGGAATCCCTCCACCAGGGGAACGGGCTCTCCCTTGGTTGCTCACAGTGCCGTGTTTTCTGTGAACAGAGCTGGCAGAGCTGAGCTCCTCTAGGAAGCTTTGCCCACCCGTCTTACCATGGGCATACAGGGCTGGTTTGGGGCTAGGAGGGCCCAGGAAGACAGGACACTCACCCACTGTGTCAGCTCAGGTACCCAGGCCCTGCCTCCTGGAGACCAGCCTGCTGCTGCCTGCCCATTCTCTTGGTCCCCTCTGGGTGATCTATCTCGAAGACTGGGAGAAAAGCTTTGTGGAGAAGGATGTTCAGCCCAGCATTCTTCATCAGAATCCTTAAGTCTCAGAGCCAGATGCTCACCAGTAGCCCACTTCACTGTGCAGTGAAGTGCTCTGTGGTCGTTTTGAATAATGTTTTTGGTGATGCAGGAAAATACATGTACTGTATTTGCTGAGTTAAAAGTCAGGATTAAAATGACACACTTTCTGCTCAGGACGCTGTGGGTGATGGGGTAAGACTCTGAGGGAGTCACTACTATTACCCCTGACTCGGCTGCCCATTTCATCATCTGCTTGGCAGACACTTCTTCTCTGGCACCAGCTGCATCCTGATTTTTTTCTGGCTTTCTTCAAAAGCCCCCCATATCCCTTGCTCTCCTAGCCCATTACTTCTTGTTCCAGCCTCTCTCCTTTCCCCTCACTCTGGATCACTGGGAAGTTGGGCTTCCCCAGCATTCTTGAAGGGGACTTATCTCTGGCATAAACTCTCCAATGCATACTCAGGGCTAACTAGCCTGGATGTGGCACTAGGAACATGAGGGAGGACAAGACACTTTCCCTGCCCTCTTGGGAATCAGAGTCACCTTAGGGCTACACCGAGGGCAAAGGGATGTGGAGGTCAGGATTTGTGGTTTTTACCTGAAATACTACTTTTCTGGGCAGTCTGCAGGCAGGACTCAAGGGCTCGTGTCCCTGTCTGTCCTGACTCACTCTGTCTGTGGGCTTCTCTTCTCCCCAGGGGCTTCAGGAGTTCTCTAAGATTTCATCTTGGCTCACAGGTCTTGAGCCTCCCAGGAGGCCAGGCTCTGCTCAAAGGCCTTGAGGTACAGGTGTGAGCCAGAGAGATACAGCCCTCCTGCTTGCCCCACCCATCTGCTCCACCCTGGGGAGCCCAGAGTCCAGGGGACTGTGGCAGGGCAGCTGTTCCCATCCAAGGCTCAGGCCCTTGAAACTGGCTGCTGACGTTAGATGCTGGGGGCAACCCTGCAGGCAGTGCCTAACCAGGCCAGGCCAAGCCCAAGAAGGCCCCTAGCAGACTCAGGCTAGTTTGGATTGGACCACCTGGGTGAGCTGGAGAGGAAAGAGACTGCTGTGTGAAGCAGATGACCACCTGCCCAGCTGCCTGCCTGCTCCCTTGTCAGGCCAGGTACCCTGGGTCTCCCAGATGGCTGCTGGTACCTCACGGCCTGTTCCCTCCTCGGCACCTCTGTGCAGTGCCCAGGCAGCTCCTTTACAGCCATTCTGGATACTCCCAAGTATGTTTCCTGCCTCTTCTGCCCTCTTGCTTGAGCCTCACCTGGCATCCCAACTGGGCATGGCCCTGGGAATGACAGAATGGGACAGGGGGTTGCATCTGAATCCTGTGGGTGTGGCAGCAGGGGACAGCTGGAAAAGGCCAGCAGAGAACTTGCTTAGAGGCCATTTCTTGCAACATTGCCCAAGGGACTTAATTATGACACTCTGAGGCACCCATGGTGCTGGTGGAAGACACTGGCCACCTGCCAGCCACCGTGTCCACAGGCAGGCATTCCAGTGACAGCCTGCCCCTGCGACGGACTTTTCCAAGTCTTAAGAGGCACCTTTTCAAAACTGAGGTGAACTGGCATCGCTGCATTCCCCATGCTTCCATTTCTACATCTGTAAAACAGGGAGGCTGCCAATTTCTTGTTCCTCTGAGTGTTAAGCAGGGGCGTAGGAAGAGACTTGAGGTGGGCGAGTCTGGCCCCTGAGTCCTGGTCCCACTTTGCGTCACTGGGCAGCCTTGGCAGGTCACCTGAACTCTGTTTCCCTCTCTGGAAAATGAGGGGTGAGTTGATTACATACTCAGGCTGTCCTTCCGAATGTAGATGTAGGATGAATCTCTGTGTCCCTACTCAGCCCACACCTGACCCTTGTCCACTCTGTGACAAGCTCGTGCCTTGGGTCTGAGTACTGTTCTGATTGGCCTGCTCCTCTTCCTCACCCTTCTTTCTTGCCTTGGAATTTCCAGGGGCACTTGTTTTCCTGAAGAGCCTTTGCCTATGCCCTTGAAGTGGAGGAAGCTCTAGAAGGAGTCATGACTGAAAGTTGGGGTCCACAAAGGTGACAGAGCTGGGAACCCTCAGCTTAGGGAACCTCAGAGTAGCCTTGGGCTGTGCCACTAAAAATGGCCCAAGCAGTGACCCAGCAGCCAGCAGTGGGGTTTACTATGAGAACCAGAACTGTGTTTGAATCTGTGGCCTCAGGCTGTCAAGCTCAGGGTTGGCCCTGGCTGAGTGAAAGGCTGTGTCTGGCAGAAAAGAGAGCCCATGCCCCTCCAGGAGTAAGCTCCCCCAAGACCACAGTGTGCTGGAGACAGCATGAGCCATGAGCCATGGGCCTGGGCATGGCCTTGGCCTGTTGGCTGGGAATAGCAGTGTTCTATACCTTCAGGGACACTTGTCACCTCTAAGTGGTGCCACCTGCCAAGATTGCACAGCCCTTCTGCCCCCAGGCACTTCACCTAGCTTCCCAGCCCCCTCATAAAATAACAGGGCAAGAGCACAGGCTGGCCCAGCAGCATCCCACCACCTCCACTTAACCAGCTCTCAGTTCCCCTGGGAAAGTCTTCATGGGTTCCCAAATCATAGCAGTCATGCCTTCCCTCTGTGGACCCCTAGGCTCACCCTACCATGGGACTCAGCGTTTGAAGCTGTGTTTCCTCAAGAGCAGTGGGAAGACAACCAAGTCTTAAGGCTGTAGGCAGGGTTTGATAACTTGTATCAGGCACTCAGCTTAGAGTCTGGGGCTCCATAAATTATTCAGGTTGTTAAAATCTGTCTCTGTGACCTCATCTGCCAGTGAGGAGCCCAGAGCCATTCTGAAGGGTTGGGGCATTGACTGAGATGCTTGGAATGAGATGCTTGGCATGGAGGGGAAGCTTCAGCACCATCTCAGTGTCTTTAAGTCCTCGGAGGCTACTGGTGTGCACCCCCAGCTGCCTTCAACCCTCTAAGCAAGGATTATTCCAGCCACTCTGGCCACCACGGAACCCAGCCCTGGTGACACCAGGGCCCAGGAATCAAGTGAGGCAAATCTGAAGACAGCATGTGTGCCTGTGGAGCTGGGAGAGGCGAGGCAAGGGGTACGGCCAGAGCATTGGGACCCAGGGCTGAAGGAAAACTAGGAGAGAGTCAGAGGAGACCCTCCTCGTGGCACCCCAGCTTCTCTCAGCTGCTACTCGTGGCCCCTGCCCATCTGTGATCCTGCCTCTGCCTTTCCCTCAGATGCCATGGGGGTGTTGGCCTGGTGCTGGCTCCCTCCACCTGCCCTCAGCCAGAGCTCCTGGTCACTGTTGCCCATGCCCTTCTTTTCTGGCCCTGGCTTAGCTTTACCGGAGCTCACCCCTGGCACATTCTCCACACCATCCCTGAGGCCTGAACGTGTGCCCCCTGGGCTGAATGCAGTGGGGCTTCTGCTGTTGCAGTTGGAACTTGGCCATCCCCCTTCCTCCTGTGTGGGCCATGGTGAGGAAAACCAGGTGAAGCAGGGGCCGTCCCTTGCACCTGTCCCACTCCAGGAGATCCTCAGCACCCTGGTTCTCTAGGAGCTTCATAGCCCTCCACAGGCCTGGTGTTAGAGGGACAGTGGAGGGAGAGGGCTGCTATGGCTACTGCCGCTCTGTGGGGAACCGCCATGGCCAGGTCATTCTGGGGCTGCCGGTATCATCCTTCTCATTGGGTCTCTTGCTGCAAACACAGAAGCCCAGCTCCACCTGGTGTAGGCAGAAAGCCAGTTGGCTTGCTCCCACCCTGTCGGCTCGTAACTCTGCCTGGTAGCTTCACTCTTCAGACCAGCTTTCTCTGGAGGCCAGCCTCATGGCCACAGGAAGTCCCCCCACCCTTTGGGATGTATGTCCATCTGCATACCGCCCCAGGCCACAGAGAAAGAGAGGTTATTCCTAAAGGCTGTCATTAGGAGGGGAAGCCTGACTGGGATCCTGGCTGAATTCCCATGGCTGGTGGGTGGGTCTCAGGCCTGGCTGAGCAGGCAAGGGGGCCAATCCTGGGGGCAGGGAAAGGACAAGCCCACAACAGAAGGGGCTTCTGGGAATAGTGCCCAGTGCAAGGTAGATAAAGATAGGAGCCCCCATACGGGGGCATGTGAGTGAAGATATGGTGAAGACATGAACAAGGGCACACTAGCTGGCCTGACCCTGCCCGGGAAACGTGCCCTTCAGCGCACTGTTACCAGAAAAAGGCCAAGCAAGATGCCAAAATGAAACCAGAGCACATGCAAATGTAAAATGCTGCCTTTCAAGCCTCTTAGGGCTGACTGGGGAAGTTTTGAGAATCACGATAGTGTGGGGGTGGCCAAGCGAGCGGTGGCGTCTATAGTTCCCTCTGGTTTTCCATGGACTCGCTGCCTGATTTGTTTGGTCTTCCATCCTTTCTGAAATCAGCGGTGTTATGTTACGAAAGGAAATGGAAGGGAGATAGGGATCCAAACTGTGCTGGCGCGTGTAATGCAAACTAGACCCATCCTCACCGGTATGTCTGTTGGTGTCTGGGTGCCCTGGGAGGTGCAGGGATGGGAGGGTCTTCAGCGGGACGTACTGCTGCAGCAAATGGAGACCCAGGAGACAGTGTCTGCCCACTGTGGCGCCTACTGTAGGCAGACCGTGTCTTTTGGAAAGCAGGTGTCTTTTCATAAGCTGCTTCAGGATCCACGTCTGCATGGTAGGAAGATACAGCGTTGAGATTTGCTGCCCTGGGTGTGGATAGCCTCAGTACCCTGGTTTTGTCCTTTTCAGGCACTGCCAGGAGGTAGAAAGTGGCTGCCAGCCTCCACACAGTCCCCTAGCCTCCGGGTTGGACCCTCCATGTCACAACAGGAGCCAGTGTAGAGGCCACAGGGGCTCAAGGCTGCGAGTTTTAAGCTCCTTTCAGGCCTTTAACAGCTCAGGGCTGGCAGTGCCCTGGCTTCCCTTCCAGGGCTGCTAGAGCAGGGTGGGCCCACACATGTGTACAGATACTGTGGATAATCAGCAAGGACCCACAAGGACAGGGCCCTGAGAGGGGCACCAACTAGACATCCTGCAGAGGTCCCTGTAGCTGGGGGCCCAGGTCCCCAGAATCCTGTACTGCAGCATGATGTGGGCCAGGCCCCATGCCAGGGAGAAAGCGATGTCACTCATAACCTTGGTCCATTATGGGCAGCTGTTCCTTCAGCATGTTGGCTGCAGGGACCCATCTGGGAGCCAGTTTACTTATTCCAGGCCCCTGAGGTCTCAGCCCAGAGATAGGTCTCCTTAATGCCTGTTTCCTCATCACTCACTCCCTCCATCATCTGCACTTTCCCTATCCCCTGCCTGGACCTCGAGTAGGTGTCAGATGCTATGCTGGTCACTAGGACACAGCAGCAAACCAGACCCTGTAGCTAGTGATAGGTAGGGGATGCCCAGTGCCACAGCAGGTAGAGCAAGGGCCAAGGGAGATGATGCGGGGGGCTCCCCAAAGTCAACTTTGTCCTGGTTAAGCCTTCACAGAGGAGTGGGGCAGGATGGCAAGAAGTGGGAAGAGGGAGGGGGACCCCAGGCATCCCAGGAGCTGCAGATGATTCTCTGGGCACTGCTGGCGGGAGTGGGTGAGGGAGGAGCCTTGCCAGAGCTTCCCTGCAGCCCGCTTTGACTCAGCAGTTCCACCTCTAACAAGTGGTCTGGTGGCTGGGTAAGCTCCTGTGCAGGGAGGTGTACACACTGGGCCTCTCACTGTCTGTCCGTATGTTTGAACAGGCTCCAGCTGAGTGCGTCCCATAGGGGAGAGGTCCAGCAAACATATGCGATGCAGCCATACAAAAGAGGAGGCTGCAGAGCAGTGGTTCTATCGATCATTTGCTGCCACTCAGGAGGAGGAAGGGGGTGGGGATGCACTTCTGTCCTCCTTGGGACAGTGAGAGGGGTCCAAGAAGCCCCTGGCTGGGCAGTGTCTCCTTTGGCACTGTGGAGACACCAGACAGGGTGCCCCTTTGTGGGGAACTGCCCCCCTGGGGCAACCACCCGCCTCACACACCTGTGCCGTCCACCCCACAGGGCATCTGGCGGATCCCCGTGGACGAGATTGACCGGCCGGGCAGCTTTGCCTGGCACATGAACCGCTCCATCGTGCTGCTGCTCAAGGTGCTGGCCCAGCTGCGGGACCACAGCACCCTGCTGAAGGTGTCCTCCATGCTTCAGCGAACCCCAGACCAGGGCAAGTGAGTGCAGCCACCCTGGACACAGCCTGGCATGCTGTGTGGGTCAGGGGCACACCCACCCCAGGCAGCTTCTCCACGCTCTGGCCCAGCTGTGAGGACCACTGGCTGGGAGCCTGGACCAGCTCTTCATTCTCCTTGGGGGCCTCTCTGTCCCAGTGACTAGAACCTAAGCAACACTTCCCGTCCCCAGGCACCCTGGGGCAGACACAGGCTGTCCCCACTGATCCTGGTTGCACGTTGAGCCTCTGGACTACCCAGCCTTTCCTTTTCTCCTGCTTCCCTCAACTCAGGGCTCTCAGGGTGCTGTCAGGTTGTAGGGAAAACAGATGTTCAGAAGATAGCTATGGTTCCCCAGACAAAGGCCAGTAACAGTAGGATGAGCGATAGGGATGCCTGGGCCTCAGTGGTAAACAGGGAGCTCTCTGCCAGAGAGGGCAGGACAGACAACAGAGCCATCTGTTAACAGCTGCCATTTATGGGGGATGTTGGGGGGATCCTGGAAGAGATGCAGCTCAGATGTAGATGGGCCTGGCCTGGAGGCCTCATGCCGTTGGCTGGGCTGGGCCTCCTCCCATGCCTGTATTGTCTGACCCTTTGGCTATCTCACCTCTGCTTGCCAGGCAATGTGCCAGGAGTTCAGGGGCCTCCAGCTGGGGCCTGGGACACCCTGGAGCCAGACCTGAGGGAGCAGCTATAGGCCCTCCCCAGCTGTCACTGAGCACAGCACACAGGGTGGGCTCACTGCAGAGGGCCCAAGGGCAACAGGCTGGAGCCAGGTCAGAGGCCTACTGGCTCTGTGGATAGAGGGAGCTCAGGGGAAGCTTCTAGGGGAGCAGCCCCAACAGGTGGTTAGTTGGGACACTGAGGAACCAACAGGCATCCTCAAGGCAGGGATGAGCAGTGACCACCATCCAGCAGTGCTATATGGTGTCAGATGCCCTCCCATCCTCTCTGACTACCCCTGTATGACCGCAGGAAGTATCTTCGAGATGCTGACCGTCAGGTCCTGGCGCAGCGGGCCTTCATCCTCACTGTGAAGGTGCTGGAAGACACACTGAGCGAGCTCGCAGAGGTATGCCACCTGTGTCCCCCTCTCCTTCACGGCCCATGAACATGCTTCCAAGCCCTTCCCAGGCGGTGGGCCCTATCCCACCATTTGCACACCCCAAGGCAGGATGTGCCTAAGGGTCCCCATCTGTGGGGTAGCGTCCATCCCGCCTTTGCCTAGGCAGGGAAGGTCAGCTGTGGTAATGAGTGCACGTGGATTCAGTGAGGCATGGATGCACTTGGTGATTAGTGAGCGCCGTAGTGACTCCACGAAACTGAGCTCCCCAAGGGCGTGCACCACCCAGGGTGGGGTCCCAAGACCTCCTCCTGGCAGGCTGACCAAGGCCTGTGAGAACACCGTGTGTGTGCTTTGTGCCTTTTCAGCCTCAAGGCTGATGTAGCAGTGCCTCCTTCTCACAGCTGAGCACCTGAAGGAGGCCAGGGAGGTTAAGCAGCCAGCCTAGCAGGTAGGGCTGTTGGGAGTTGAGCCAGGACTGCCTCCAGAGCTTATGCCTGGTAGGGCTGGCTGTGGCTTGGTGCAGGGGATCAGCCTGAGCCTGTTGGGGAGGAATCCTTGCCAGCCCCCAACCCCAGGCCTCATGCTTTAGGGGCCAGGAAGACTTGGCTCTGCAGCAAACACGCTTGGTGGACCTGGGCAGGTCCCATCCCATAAAATGCCCAGTGCTGCCCAGAGGTCACATCATGGAGTCAAAGGAGAGCTGGGCAATGCTGCCCCAACTGAACCCAGGCCTGTTATTCAGGAGCAGTGCAACCTCCAGAGTCCCGTCAGCCTCTTGCTACCTGGGAGAGTGTGGTAGGGCAGCCAGAGGTGCAGAGGAGGGAAGGCCTTTCTCAGACAGGTCTCTGGGCCCAGTATCCTTCTCTGATAATTGAGACACAGCCCTGGCCAGCTGGCGGATGTCCAGAGCCAGACAGATGTCAGGTGGGAGAGGCCCAGGTTGGGCTCACCAGCCCCCAGAGGTGATTCATTGCAGTGGAGACACCAACGACACAGCATTTTACCTTTGGTTTCTTTGTAGGGGTCAGAACGCCCAGGGCCCAAGGTCTGTGGCCTCCCCGGAGCCAGGATGACCACCGATGTCTCACACAAGGCCAGTCCTGAGGATGGCCAGGAGGGTCTCCCTCAGCCGAAGAAGCCCCCTCTGGCTGATGGCTCAGGGCCAGGGCCTGAGCCAGGGGGCAAAGTGAGCCTCCTCAACCACCGGCCTGTGGCCATGGATGCAGGAGACAGTGCAGACCAAAGCGGGGAGTGGAAGGACAAGGAGACCCCCCGGGCAGGGCCCACTGAACCCATGGATACGAGTGAGGCCACTATTCGCCACTCAGACTTGGAGCGGACACCACCCCTGCTGCCAGGTCGTCCCCCAAGGGACCGGGGCCCCGAAAGCCGGCCCACTGAGCTGTCCCTGGAGGAGCTGAGCATCAGTGCCCGGCAGCAGCCCACTCCGCTTACCCCAGCCCAGCCAGCCTCTGCCCCTGCCACCACCATAGGGACCAGGGCAGGAGGCCACCCCGAGGAGCCGCTCCCCCGGCTCAGCCGCAAGAGGAAGCTCCTGGAGGACACGGAGTCAGGCAAGACACTTCTACTGGACGCCTACCGTGTGTGGCAGCAGGGCCAGAAGGGCGTGGCCTACGACCTTGGCCGTGTGGAGAGGATCATGTCGGAGACCTACATGCTCATCAAGCAGGTGGGTGGCAGGCAGAGGCCTGGGGGCACTTGTGTGCTGCTAGCATCCCCACTCTTGCCTTTCTGTTCTCAAGGAGGGTCTCCCGGGCCTCCCCTTGGGCTGGGTTTTAGGTGTTCTTCCCACCCTATTCCCCACTGTTGCAATGAGCTTTAAAAAGTTGATATTCAGCCTGGAAGGAAGTGAGAGCCTATCACAGAAACCTTATCACAACCAGCGCAGGGAGTCTGGACCGCTGCTCCCACCGCAGTGCCGGGCCTCTGGGCACATCTTAGGGCATTTCCTTCAAGACTTCTGTGGCTGGCATCTAAAGATGGCTGCAGTGACCAGAGATCCCCTTCTCATTTTGCCTTCTTTTTTAAAACATTTTATTTTAATGTATCAAGTACTTTCCTTTTTCTCCGTTTAAAATTATTCCCATAGGAAGAATCTCCAAAACTTTAGTGACTGGCTCAGATGGGATGACCATCCCTGACATACAGTATTCTCTCTAATCATATCAGTTTGCAATGCAACCCACCCCCAACTGCCCCATATCGTATGGACCTTGGGCACTGAATCTCCAGACACACTTGACACAGCATGGGGCGATCTCCTTCAGGCCTGGGATTCTGAAAGGCCTCTCCCACTCTAATCACGGCCCTCCATCCTGCCCACTTACGGGGCAGGTTTTAGCTCAGAAGACTCCCCTCATCCCCTAGCAGCTGAGCCTCAGCTGAATTTGAAGGCTTGGTTGGAGCCCTGAGTCTGCCTGCCAGCTTCAGCTTGTGAGGATGTAAGTAACTCAGCCATAGAAGTGAACTTGGTATAGCCAGATGGGCTCAGAGGAACGGCTGGGTCTAGTCCTGGCACCAGTACCTGGTGCTGTGGCACCTGAACAGGCACCCCCACCTGGAAGATGGATGGACACCTGCCCCTGCTACCCATGAAGAGCTGGGAGGTAGGGGTCCAGGTGTGGACAGCAGTGGGGACAACTGGCTCTTCAGTAGAGTCTGGGGTAGTGGGGGGTACCCGAGCCACAGGGCATGCCCCCTACCTAGGCTGGTCCGTGCTACATACACAGACAGGGCTGGGGGAGGCTAACCACCATGGCCTGGGCCCCCTGACCTTTGGCATCTCGCTGTTAAGGTGGATGAGGAGGCTGCGCTGGAGCAGGCTGTGAAGTTCTGCCAGGTCCATCTTGGGGCTGCCGCCCAGAGACAGGTAAGCCCAATTTAGCCTGTGCCAGCCTCATCTTGCGGAGCCTGCTCCATGTCAAGGCCCTAGGATGCAGGCTGAGAAACAGGTCCACTTTTGGGACTGTTATTGTGGTGGTCAGCTTGGGTCAAGGGGAGATGAGCAGGGGTCAGCTGAGCCTCCAGCCCATGGCCATGGTGGGCGGGAGCTTGACAGGGCCCAGACCCCAGTTCAGACATGCCGAGGGGTCCCCTCACCTCAGCCACCTTTTCTCTAACAAGGAGGATGACCCCTAGCCAGCTGACCTCACCTGGGAAGGTCATTCCTTCTGGGACAGAAGTAGAAGAAACAATGTTAGAGCCAGGCTGGTTAGGAGCCAGGTGGCTGGGTAAAGGTGCAGATGCAGCCTATACAGGGACCCCCCCCCCCCACGAGGGGAGGGCATGTAGGGAGCAAGGTGTCCTAAGAGAGGGTAGGCAGGAGTCCTGGAGTTTATTAAGTAGGGAGAAAACAAGGCAGCAACGCTCCTGAGTGGGGAAGAAGGGGTTGGTTCAGGGGCCAGGCCAGGACTGGAGCAGGGTCCAAGATATGGCAGAGAGTAGGGAGTCGGGGAGGCCCCTCCTGGGAGGACCCCAAGCCACGGTTGAGATTGGGTTTGTGTTGAGTCTGAGACTCTTTTAAGAGAGAGAGGCCAAGTGGTCAGGAAGGTCAGGGGCCCCCACCTGGAGGGGCAGTCCAGGCCAGAGACCTGGGGTAAGTGCCCCTGAAGCCATCAGAGGCCAGGAGAGGGCACAGGCGGGGCCAAGGACCTTGGCCAGGTCACAGGCACAGAGAAGAGACTTGGGCAGGACACGGAAGTAGCCAGGAAGGAGAGTGTTCCCAGGGGCCAGCTGGTCAGCAATGCCAGGGCAGTGAGGATGGGGGCCTGATGGATATGGGAACCCAGGGGCCAGGGCTGTTTTTGAGAAGTGATGAGGCTGGAAAGGGCTTGAGCAGGAGCGGGTAAGGGGCTGGGTCTGGAGGAGAGAAGTCTCCATGGTAGAAGTCCAGCTTGAAGCCAGTGGGCAGGGTCTGGCTATGAGTTGGGGTGGGATCTCCATGACCGAAGAAGTGGGAGGGATGGGATCAGATCTCAGTGAGATGATGAGGCAGGGAGGGGCAGACATGGCAGGCAGAGAGAGCAGGTGTGCTCTGTCTAAAACATAAGCCTCCAAGCCAGAGGGTTGGTGGCATGCCATTTGAGTAGGTGCAGCCTCTTGTCCCCAGGGGTGGCCCGATGCCCCGGGTAGCGTTGCCCCAGGTCCCATTGTTCCAGGTCCCCTAGCAGAGGGCTGGTAGCTGCCTTTGGGGTCCAGACGGGCTTCCTCTCAGTGGAATGGGGCCTCAGGCCCCCACCACCTGCCTGGGCTGTTACGTTAGCGGAAGCCTGCGAGGTTCAGCTTTGACCAAGCAGGCTGTGGGCCAGACAGGGCATGCTGTGGGGAGTAGGTGGGCCTGGTCCCCAGCTAAGGGCCAGAGTCCTTGGCAGGGAGTGCCCCAACCCCCAGCAGTCCCCACTATTTCATTGTCCAGCTGGGCAGAGTGCATAGCACAGCTGCCTGGGCCCCAGTGCTGGGCGCAGGCCCAGGCCAGGTCCACCGGGGTGCCATGCCTCCTCCACTGGCCCAGGTGAAGCAGGTGGACATGTGAGTGGTGACCACTCAGGAGACAGGAGGGCTGTTTCTGCTTTTGATGTTCTTAAAAGATAGACCCACACAGGAAACCCCCCCAACAACCCCACACCATAGTGTGAGAAGAAAGGGCTGCTGAGCTGGCAGGAGTCAGGGCAGGGCCAGACTCCATTTTGCCAAGGACATGCATATCAGAGCCCCTGAGGGCTGGGTGGGCAGAAGTTTCCGTCAGAGACCTTGGAAGACACAGCCTGGGTTATGGGGGTGGCCAGAGCAAGGGGACCCAGGTCCTTACCTTTCAGGTTACCTGCTGCTGGGTGACGCCAGGCCAGGCCCCAGCAGTCCCCTCCCAGGGTGTGGAGGAGAGTGGTGGGGAAGAGGCCCTAATGACCCTCAGACCTACCTGCCTGCTTCCCAGACCCTGGTGGTGCGGTGGGGGTGCCTTGGTATCTGCCGTGGGCCCTCTCATTGCATTTCCTACCCAGGATTCTTACCCTGGTCCCAGAGAATATGGCACTGTGGGGGCTGGCTGCCATCCTCTGGTCCTCTCCTCCCTCAAGCCCAATTTTGGAGGCCCATTTCCTGCCATCAGAGCCCACAGCTGCCACCCCTCAGGGAGTGTCCATTTTGCTCACGGCACGTCCTGGTTGCCATGGCAGCCCTGAACCCGCCTGGAGGGTGCTCTGAAATAATTAGAGGCTCAGTGCCCACGGCTGAGGCCCACTCCTGAGCGAGGACAGGGACACTGCACTCACCTTTCTCCAGCGTGTCTGCTCATGCTGCCAACTAGGCTGCCACAACACCACTGGCACCGCCGCAGGCCCTCAGGGCCAGAGAGACAGGTCTGTCCTCCTGCCCCGCCCTCCCACAGGACAAGGCTGGGCCCCAGAGCACTGGCCTGGGGCACATCCCAGACACCCAGTATGTAGCAGAGTCCATAGGGGCCCGTACTGAACCATATGGAATTGGGGAACAGGGCATTTTAGCAAAACCAACGTCAGAAGAGACGGGATCATCGGTGGTAGCAGACTGCCCGCCCCCATGCACTGAGGTATCCACCTGCAGGCGTGTGACTCTCCCACACTCGAGGGGGTGGGGGTGCTGCCAGCCAGCCCCATGTGAGCCAGCTCCCACAGTACAGTTGGCCTGGTGCTGGGGAGGGCTGAAGGATGGGCCCAGCCCCTCTGCTCAGCTGTGAGAGGCTGCCTCAGGGCTACCTCACATCACCTCAAGACATGCTATCAGGGCACTGGAGCCTTCACACCTGTCCCAGAAGGGCTGGCTGGGAGTGGCAGCAAAAGTAGCCCTGTGAAAAGAGCCCCAAAAGGGCCTCATGGAAGAGGCAACTGCATGGTTGAAGACTCGGAGGCCCCTAGGGCCTGGCTCACCTGGAAATCGAAGGCCCATGGTGGAAGCAGCTGCCAAGGCCAGGCTGCAAGGGAGAGGCCAAGCTGGGGGCAGCACTGGGTGCCATGGCAGTAGGTCACAGTGGGCTGTGGTATCAAGCCCAGGAAGGAAACTCTTGCAGCATCCTACTAGCTCCCTCAGGACTCTCCAATGAGTGGCCCTTAGGAAGTCACCCTCCAAGACTGACCACCTGTTCCTGCATTCCCTGGGTTGGGAGCTGCTCCTGTGCCTAGGGTCCTGCTGGACATACTCCTCCCAGACTGGCACCCTATGATGTGAGGGCAAGGCCAGCTGGAGGTCCTTCTACTGAGTCCCCACCAGTATGGCCTGGATATCCTCCCAGGGAGGGGTTCTGGGTCCCCAGCTGTGTCCTAGCATCAGCAGGATCCTGATGGGGTGCCTCTCTGATGGACCTTGTTGGCAGCATTGTGTCATGTGGGCAGTGCTGGCAGCCCCAGGCACACAGGGTGTCCTGTGGGACAGCACTGGTGGGCTGGCGGGCAGAGCAGCATGGGCTCAGGGCTGCCTTGCCAGCCTTTCTCACCTCTCATTTGTCCTCACAGGCCTCGGGGGATACCCCCACCACTCCAAAACACCCGAAAGACAGCCGAGAGAATTTCTTTCCTGTGACAGTGGCACCCACAGCCCCTGACCCTGTACCAGCTGATTCTGCCCAGCGGCCCAGTGATGCTCACACCAAGCCTCGCCCTGCACTAGCTGCTGCCACAACTGTTATCACCTGCCCTCCCTCAGCATCAGCTTCCACCCTGGACCCGTCCAAGGACACTGGGCCTCCCCGGCCACACAGGCCTGAAGCTACCCCCAGCATGGCCTCTCTGGGCCCAGGTGAGTCCCATCCCAGTCCAGAGTTGGGCCCACGCCACTGCCACCATCAAGTCCTCCCTGCAGGGAGAGCGTGAGTGTGGGTAAGGGAGGCAAGCAGTGCCCACCTGCCCAGTCGATCCCACAGGGTGGTAGGGCAGATGGCCGCGGGTCCACTCACCAGTCACTGGCAGCCTCTGTGGCCCTGGTCAGCACATCGTACATCTACCACTCTTAACCTAACCTGGGTGCCTCCGTCTCCCTGTCTGTGAAAGGGGGTGGTGAGGAGGGAGGAAGCAAGCACCATCATGGACGTGTTTGCTGCTGTCATGGTTTCCTCCCCACAAAGGCTTACAGTAAGTAGGAAGGACGGCTTGGTCAGGTAAGAAAAAGGGATACTAGCCCACACCAGGCCTCTCTCGGGGCACTGGAAGGGGTCCTGACCTTCAGCATGCTGCAAGGCCACTGGTATCTGGCCTCAGATACCTGTAAACAGTTCCTGGGTATCAGGCCCTACTGGGTGCAGGGCCAGCAGATCTGTTCAAACCCCATCTTGCCTCATGGGCAAGACAGAAGCCAGCCAGGATGAGAGCAGGGGCAGGTCAGGAGGCTTGTGAAGGAAAACAGAGAGGACAAAGGTGCAGGCAGTAGAGGGCCCTGCTGACCTCGTCAATGAAAGCTCCTCTTCCTTCTAAAACCCAGGATCCATTGGAATGGCAGCCTGCAGGGCAGATGTAGAGGAGACAGGCCACAGATCCTTCCTGTGGGGAGGGGATGTAGAGGCAGCACTGCTACAGCCAGTGAGTGAGAGGGGAGTAGACAAGGCACCATCCCCCTCGCTGGTCCTGACACCAGCAGCTCTGGCAGCTGCAATTTTGCCAGACTGGGTTCAGCTCAGTCCTGGGCCAGGTTCCACCTGCCACCCAGGGCAGGGGACCCTTCGCTGATGGTTCCCAGGACTCTATGACCACGTGGCCAGGCTCTGAAGACCCTATAATAGGACAGGGATGTTCCCTAACTAATTCATCTCCCCAGCTGGTGGGGCCCCAGGAGAGACCAGCCTGGTCAGAGGGTTCCGTGTGCCCCTGGGGACATCCAGCGATGGACCAGTTTCCACAACCCTCCCTTTCAGGCCCTCGCCTGCTTCTCCCTCCCTGCCTCAGGGACCCAGCCTGTTTCCTTGCCCCAGACCCAGCACTGGCCCATAGCCTGTGTCACCCCCGGAGGCTCACCTATCTTCCCAGTTGAATTTCCCGCCCATCTGAACAATGATACAGCGACTCTGCAGAAGTGCCCAGCAGAAGGCAGGCCTGAGAGCCCCCACAGACTGTGGGCCTGAGTGGAGGTTGAGTTGAGAAGTCCTTCTCAGCTCTTTCCCCTGGTGGCTCAACCAGCAGGTGCTGATGTTTTCACCTGGTGCCATCCATACTGCTTTGAGGATTGTGAACCTGTAGGCATCCTCTAGCCCTGTCAGCCTTGGTTGCACTGGCTGTGGCCCTGTGAGACAAAGAATTACTTCCCTTTGGGTCAGAACCTGTGGCCATTTGCTCCCAGAGGAGGCTGTGAGGGCTTCAGGACAAAAAGCAGTAAAAGAACTAGTGCTAGCTGGGCATGTTGGCTCACACCTGTAATCCCAGCACTGTGGGAGGCCAAGGTGGGTGGGTCATGAAATCAAGAGATGGAAACTATCCTGGCCAACATGGTGAAACCCCATCTCTGCTCAAAATACAAAAATTAGCTGGGTGTGGCAGTGGGTGCCTGTAATCCCACCTACTCGGGAGGCTGAAGCAGGAGAATTGCTTGAAGCTGGGAGGTGGAGGTTGCAGTGAGCCGACATCACGCTACTACACTCCAACCTGGGTAACAGAGCAAGACTCCATCTCAAAAAAAAGAACTGTAGTGGTTCTACCACCGTGTGACCTTGGCCATCCCTTTTCTTCTTTTTGCCTTAGTTTCCTGCATAAAATGGATAAGATGAAGATAATAGCACTGCAGGATTTGGAATGGTGCTTGGTATTAAGCAGAGACCTGGCATGGGTTTTTTTTTTATTTTTTATTTTTAGTGGAGACAGAGGTTTCCCCATGTTCGCCAGGCTGTTCTTGAACTCCTGACCTCAGGTGATCCACCTGCCTCGGCCTCCCGTGCTGGGATTACAGGAATGAGCCACCACACCCAGCCTGTTTGTTTTGAAACAGGGTCTCACTCTGTTGCCCAGGCTGGAGTGCAGCAGTGCAATCATGGCTCACTGCAGCCTCAACCTCCCTGGGCTCAGGTGATCCTCCCACCTCAGCCTCCCAGGTAGCTGAGACTACAAGCACAGGCCACTACGCCTGGCTAATTTTTGTATTTTTTTGTAGAGATGGGGTTTCACCATGTTGCCCAAGCTGATCTTAAACTCCTGGGCTCAGGAGATCTACTCGCCTCAGCCTCCCAAAGTGCTGGGATTACAGGTGTGAACCATCATGCCCCGCCTGGTGATGGTGATTTCAAGGTGTGGGGGTGACGGGAGCCCAGTGCCGTAATCAGTTGGTCAGTGTCGGTAGCTGACTCACTCCCATGAAGACCCAGCTCCTGTCCCTCTGTCTCGGGCTGTCTTGCCTTATACCCGTCTCATGCTCTCATCTTGTAATTTTTGACGGTCAGGAATTTACAATGGCTTAGTGGGGTGGAGTTGGCTCAGGATCTCCCACGTGGTTGCAGTCAAGCTATCATCAGTGCATCTGAGCTCCCTTGGGGTGTTGGCAGCCTCAGGTCCTCATTGGTTATTGGCCAGAGGCCTCGGCTCCTCCCATGGGCCTGTCTATAAACAGCTGAGTGTCCCTGTGTCATGGTGACTGGTTCTCCCCAGAGCCATTGACCCCACCGAGAGAACAGAGAGGAAGCCTCGGTGTCTTTTAAACCTAATCTCAGGAGCTACTGAGATCACTGTAGGCCACACACACCTCCCCGGGGTATGGGAGGGCCCGGTGGATGCCAGGGCCGGGGGTAGCAGGGTAGCGGGCTGGAGGCTGCCTGCTTTCCCTCTGCCTGCCTGTCCCACCCCCAAGCAGGCCAAAGCTGTAATTCACGTCCTTCTCTCCTCTAACAGTTAGATCTAAGAAAGAGGATCTGTTTCCTAGCGTACCTTCTTCAGCCTGGAGAGTTGATCCTTTTCTATTCCCATTCCCAAAACCAAATTAAATGGCCTTTTGCCAGGATGAAACTCTTGAATGACACTGGGGGCAGGGAGCAGCCCTCAGCTGAGAATGTGCCAGTGTAGGCCTGGCCTCTTCCTAATGGCCGGTGCTCGGCATTCCCTGAGCAGCCCCGCTCCGCTTCCATACCTGCCCGCCTCAGGGCTGCCGCAGATCCGCAAGCAGAGGGCGTGTGGCTATTCATGTTGGAGTGGGCGTCCCCCAAGGGTCCTCAGAGCTTTCTGGGGTGGTAGCACAGCCAAGCTGAAACAGGCATGTCCCCCCAGAGCCCATCCCACCACCTCTAGAAAGGGGGAAGCACCAGGAACAAGCTGGCCTCAGCAGGGCCCAGGCCCCCCACGCATACTACAACCGGCTCCTGCAGAGGACAGCAGGTTCTGCCTGCAGAGGCGCCCACCGATTTGAGAGTGTCCAGGCCTGGAGCCACAGCTGGGCTGGGGATGAGGCTGGGAGCCAGGGCTGAGCAATGGCTGAGCCACTTGGGAGGGCAGATTTGAGGATGAATTCTCTAAGGACGCTGTGCTCAACGTGTGAGGGAGCCAGGAGAGCAGGTGTAGCGGGGACTGTGGTGGGTGCTGTTCCCAGGTTGGGCAGCCCTGTCTCCATGGGGAGGGTGGCCGCGGAGGCAGGCAGGCAAGGTGCTCTCAGGTGCGCCTGGTCCCTAGGGAAGAGCTCACCCATCTGCCCAGGCTGTGCTGACCAGGCCGTGACCCCATGCAGCATTTGCACCCAGAGAGCTCGGGGTCAGTCAGGGCTCTTGTGTCCCCAGAGGGACCCTGGCACTGCCTGTCCAGGCATCTCTCTCCTCTGGGCATGTGCTTATCTCCTTTGCCATGTGCTTGCCCACCACAGCCCAGGATCTGGTTCCATGAACAGCTGCTAGAACATCGCCTGGCCTTAGAGGAGGAAGACCCCTGTCTCTGAGGCAGTTAGGCCATCTAGGGTGAGGGGAGTGGAGCAAGGCGGGAGGGTGGAATAGGGGTTCCCAAATCAAGACTCAAGTAAGGGCACCACCCCTGAGCATGGTGAAGGGGGCTGGAATGCTGGCCTCATGCAGGTCCCTAGAGGCCAGGGGGAGACAGAGCCAGGCCCAGGAGCCTCCTGGGATATAGGGCCTGGGAGACAGCCAGCCCAGACCTGGCACCTGGCTCATGGGTCTGCGCTGAGGAGCAGGGAGAGTTACCCCAGTGGCACAGGATTTTGGCCTGGCCACCTGCTTCCCACAGAGAACTTAAGTTGTGGGGTAGCTGGGGGAGCTCCAGACAGCCGTTTTCTGCAAGATGGACCCCCAAGTAGGCCCCTCCCCTAAGCCCCCCCACCATAGTGCTCCTCACAAGGCAGCCAGGTAGTCTGGGGAGGGAGGGTGCCTGCCCCTGCCTCCTCCTGCAGAATGCCACAGCAAGAAAGCCAGGTGCCTGCCCTTCCACCCCCACTGAGGGGTGTGTCCAGCCAGGCTGTCGGCCTGTGGAAGGGCCACAGGACTGAGAGAAGGCCTGCTTGGTGGGTGTCTATCCAGCCCTGGTGAGCCCTGACCTGCCTGCAGGAGGTAGGGGAGTGGCTGGGAGCTTGGCAGGAGGAGCCTTCTGAGGAACTCATCCTTGCCAGATATTGTTTCAGGGGCTGGACCTAGGAATGACAGTGAGCATAGGAGGGAGTGGCCCAAGGGGGTGGAGGCCTGAGACAAGGCCTCAGCCAGCCTGGGGCAGGAGCCTCAGGCAGAGCAGCCTGATGGGCATGGCCATGGCTCCTGAGGCCTCTGCCTAGCCCAGCAGTCTCCTGCTGGCCCCACCTTTGTACTGGGAGCTGTCACTCCTGCTGACCAAGGAGGGGAGCTGGCACCCCCTGCTGGAGAGGACAGAGGGCTTCCTGGCAGAGGAGTGGGATGGGGAGGCGGGGGCGGGCTGGAAAGGCAGTGGTTGATGAACAGTGTGGTGGGAGAGTCCAGGCCTGAGTGAGAAGACGGGGAGCAGCAAGGGAAGTGAGGGCCGTGTGGAGGGTGGGGGCAGGGCGTGGAGGCCTGGGAACTGGGGAGCGATGCTGAGTAACCGCCTGGCCAGCAGCCGTATGGACAGCATTTGCCTCTTAGGCCCATCCTGGCCTTGACACAACTGAGCCCAATTCCTGGCCCCTGCCTCAGGCCAGGAAAGCTGTGGCTGGCTGGACAGGAGCCACAGTGCCAGCGTCCACTTTGGTCTTAGTTGGGTTGTTTGGGTTTCAGTCCTGATCTTGTTTCTGAATGCTGCTTATGTGAGCTGGAGGGAGAGTGGACACCACCCCGCATCCCTTCTCACTGCCTTGTGATGGGATCTTAGAGAGGCTGGGCCTCGAAGACTCAGGTGTGGCCCCACTGGGTCAGGTGTACAGCCCTCTTGGGGGCGGGGAGCCCTCTGGGGGTGGGGAGCCAGCCCCCACCAGTGTCCTCTTGGGTGGTGAGTGATTTCTTGGCAGCACCAACCCGGGCTGCCCTGTGGAGGGGAGAGACACCTCAACCAGGACCCCAGCATCGGCCATGCTCCCCTGCCCAGTGTCCCAGGCCACAGCCTGGGCCCATGGGACCTGGCACAGATGCATAGGAGCCTGTGGGGTGGATGAATCCATTACCCGCAGTGAGCCCATGTCCCCACAGAGGAAGAAGAGCTGGCGAGAGTGGCAGAGGGCACGGGCTTCCCACCCCAGGAGTCACGGCGCAGTCCACAAGTGGGGCCCCCACAAGTTCCCCAGCAGAGCCACACTGCTGGCCAGCAGAGGCTGCCCCAGGGACAGGCGCCGAGCCCACCTGCAGCCAGGGTAAGGCGAGTTGGGAGCAGCCCAGCACCAGCCCGCAGGAGGCTGCCTCACAACTGGCAGCCAGGGTGGGTTTCCTGGCCTGGCCTTGGAGGGCAGGGCCTGGGGATGCCCCGTGGAATGAGATGGGGAGGAAATGGGGGTAGTGCAGGCCGGACAGGGGAGCCAAGGGAGAGGCCCAGGCTGAAGAGTTTGGCTCATGGCCCATTGTGTCAGGGGCTGGGTAAAGAGGGACACCAGAGGCTTATTCTGTCCCTGGCATCACAGAAGGGTACTAGCGAGGCCAGGCAGCCTGCTTGGGCACACTGCAAAACCCAGGCTGAGCCCAGAGTGAGGAAAGAGGGGCAGTCATGGACAGGGAGGAGCATGGTCCCCATGACAGACACTTGAGGGACATCAGCAGCAGGCAGAAGGGTGGACAGGTTGGGCTGGGCCAAGCAGGCATCCCTGTTGGCAACCACATCAGATTCTAGCCCCGGCCTCTATCTGGCCTGTTCCCACCAGCTGCTCCAACCAGGCAGGCCCCTTGGGGACTCCTCCTGGCGTGGGCCTCCCACAGACCACTCGGGATGGCAGGATCTGGCGCCAGCCCCTGGGGGCCAGGCATGGGCTCTGTGTAAACCCCATTCCTTTTAAAGCCATGGGGCTCAGAGGAATGTGGAGGCGAGCCAGGCCAGCCGGGTCCTCCCAGCTCATGCAGCTCCCTAGAGGCTGCCAGGCCTGCAACTGTCCCAGCCTTCAGGCTCTGGGCAAACTCAGCCCCTTGCTCCCCCTGGAGGATGAGGTGAAAGTGGAGGCCCTGGGGCCAGCCCAGTGACCATGCCTGGCTGAGTGACCAGCTCGGGGCTTCAGTGTCCTCCCTGGGGCCTAGACACCAATAGGACATGGATCCTAGGATGGTTGTGGGAATGTGACAGTTCATGCAAGCATGATGCCTGGAGGTCTTGCAGAACCCAGCAAGGCTCGGGGAGTCTCAGGCCCTGGGCTTTTTGAGTTCATGGTGTTACTGGGTGAGGTTCACAGTCCCAGCTCCCCACAGCCCAGGGCCAGAGTTGGGTCCCTGCAGGCTTGAGCCAAGTATCTGCCCAAGGTAGAAGCCTTGGAGCCTGCCAGCCGGCACAAACTACACAGCATAAAGACCCAGGACCGGTGGGGACGAAATAAAGTGCTCACTGTGTGATACAGCAGGCAGGAGGTGCTCTTGGTCCCTTTGTCTTCCAGAGGGGAAACTGAGGCCTGAGCCGAGAAGGGAAGGGGAGGCTCAGGAGGCTGCGAGTGAGACTCAGCCCCTGAGCTCTCCCCCAACAGCCGCCAGCTCCAAGGCCCCCAGCGGTGGGAGTGCCCAGCCACCAGAGGGCCACCCAGGCAAGGCAGAGCCCAGCCGGGCTAAGTCCCGCCCCCTGCCCAACATGCCAAAGCTGGTCATCCCCTCCGCCGCCACCAAGTTCCCCCCTGAGATCACCGTCACGCCACCCACCCCAACCCTGCTCTCCCCCAAAGGCAGCATCTCGGAGGAGACCAAGCAGAAGCTGAAGGTGACCTCAGGGACTGGGCCGGAGCCATGTGTGTGGGTGGGCGGCACAGGTTACAAGGGGACCTGGGGCGGGGGTGGGGGTGGCAGGAGGGCCTGGGGGTATAGATGAGGATGGCAGTGGGGCCTGGGGCAGGGGTAAGGGTGAATCGGGAGCCTGGGGCAAGGGGTGAAGGTGGCAGAGGGGTTTGGGGCAGAGCCCAACCATCCCTGACTAGTGCCCCGCTCGGCCCTCTCTGCAGTCAGCCATCCTTTCTGCCCAGTCTGCTGCCAACGTGAGGAAGGAAAGCCTGTGCCAGCCGGCCCTGGAGGTCCTGGAGACATCCAGCCAGGAGTCCTCGCTGGAGAGCGAGACAGACGAGGACGATGACTACATGGACATTTGAGGGGCCCCTGCAGCCCCACCACCACGCCCCAGGAGACCGGCCAGGCCTGGGATGCCCTGGAATGCCCCCTCAGCCTGGACCCTGGGCAGGGCCAGAGGCCCACATGGGATGCCACTCCCCGCACAGGCCCCAGGCCTGCCCAGTCCACCTCCTCATGGCATCCTCCCTGTACCCAGGTCAGGGCTGTGCACACCACGTGGGAGCCCAGAGGAGGAGGGGCCCACCTTAGCCATGTGAAGGTGGATTGGTCGCCATCTGCACGCCAGGCGGCATCCTTTTCTATGAAATGTTGACTTTGTAAATCTGCCCACACCCAGCTGGCCATGTCCACCCCTCGACGCCGGGATGAGCCGGCTGTGCCTGTGTCACAATGGAGGGGTCCTTTAGGGCCAGGCTCGCCCCTCACTTTTTTTGGTTGCTTTTCTAATAAAGATGGAACAGTTGTCTTTGCCTCTTTGCTCACTTCTAGGGGGCAATCCGGCAGAGTCTCGGGCGGAGGGTTGCTGTCCCCAGGGATTCTGGGCCTGGGCCTTTACTGCCATAGCCCATAGGGCAGGGCCCAGCCTCCCTCCTTCTCCAGCATCTCAGGGATCAGCCAGGCAACCAAAGCAGCGACTGGGGTGCCCAGTGGGGTAAGGAGAGTGCTGGTTTGGGGCTGGCCGGGCAGACACCTCCAGTGCAGCTGGAGCCGGGCCTCAAAGGGGTGTTAGGTGCATCCCCAGAACTCCCCCAGCTGTCGGTGGGTGGGAGGCTGTATGGTAGGAGGGCAGGCAGGACTGGGGCTGCTGAGAGGCTGGGAGGAGGGGCTTTCAGGGAGGGAAAGGGGGGATGGGGCCGGCAGGGAAGGCACTTAGTCCCAACACCGTCGCCCTAACAGGGCTGGTCAGAGAATAGCTGGGGGGCTCAGTGGAAAACATAAATACGAAGCCCCTTGTTCAAAAATGATTAAGGGTTTTTTTTCTTTTCTTTTTTTTCTTTTTTCTTTTTTCTTTTTTTTTTGAAGCAGTCTCACTCTGTCTCCCAGGCTGGAGTGCAGTGGCACGATCTCAGCTCACTAAACCTCCGCCTTCCGGGTTCAAGCGATTCTCCTGCCTCAGCCTCCCAAGTAGCTGAGACCACAGGCACACGCCACCACTCCCGGCAATTTTTGCATTTTTAGTAGAGATGGAGTTTCACCATATTGGCCAGGCTGGTCTCGAACTCCTGACCTCAAGAGATCCACCCACCTTGGCTTCCCAAACTGCTGAGATTACAGGCGTGAGCCACCATGCCTGATCAAAAATGATTAAGGATTTTAAGGCAGCCCCCACAGAGCATTAAACAAGTCCCCAAAGCTGGCCCTGCCCCTGAAGGCTCCAGGCCCATCTGTTTTGGGGATGCATAGGTTCCAGGGGCCCAAACCCACCCTTCACCACCCTCTTTCCCTCCCAGCACCACAGGGGCCCTCCTGGCCCCTGAGACCACCTATGGAGCAGGCTCTCTGTCCAGGATGGAGATGGGGACCCTCCTTACTGCCCTGTGCCTCTCATGGGCTGGACACGCCCACCACCCAGGAAGGAAGGCGTAAAGGGCTGGGCACCGCCCTTGTGGAACCAGAGGCTTGGCGGCCCTAGATGGTTCTGGCTGAACCTGCCTTCGGAGGGCTAAGATGAACCAGCTGGCCGCAGTTACTCAGCTGACGCCCCCTCCCTGCAGGGCCTGGGGTAAGGAGCTTCCCAGACTGCACACCTAGCCTCTACCACACTTCCATCATCTCCAGACATGTGCAGCAAGGGAAGAAACAGGAAGCAGCAGCTCTCCTTCTCCAGTTCCCAGGAACTGTCTCAGTCGACCCCCTAGCACCCTTCCCCGGAGGGGGAAGGTGTCTCCAGACACACACAGCAAGGGTGCCCAGGCCAGAAACAGGAAGGAGCAGCTCTTCGTCCTCCTGTTGCTGGGAACTATCTCAGCTGAGGCCCAGCACCCCTCTCCGGAGTCTCACCTACAGGAGGACGGACACCTCGGAGCCTCCTCGGTACCCAGTGCTGTAAGGAGCAACCTCAGCCCTGGACCTGGGATGAGTGCCCTCGCCAGCCTGGGATCAGGAGACAGGCTCTCCCTGGCTCAGCACCTGAGTGTCCACTCACAGGACACTCACCTGCAGAGGTGCCCTGAGCACCGTTGTGGGTTAAGGGACTTTCTCCCCTCTGGAAACAGTCCCTAAGAAGCTGAAGGTCTTGAGGGCCTCTCACCAAATGTCTTTGGGAGGTGGGAAGACATCAAATGCGGGTGTGGCTTCCCTGGAACAGCTGTGTGTGGGGACTCAGGAGCCAAGTCCCCCAGCGCACGCCTCTAACACCTTCAGTAGGGGCCACCTCTCTGGAGCCACAGGTGGCTGCCAACACCCTGTGGCTCCCAGCAGGCACCACCCAGGCAAGAGAGAGAACAGGCCGGGGAACAATGGACTGGCCTGGCCCCAAGTGCTGGGGCAGATCCCAGACCAGATGGCCTAAGCTCATGCCCTGGGGCCAGCTCTGACTCCCTACAAGTGTGGCAAGAGTCCCTTTTGGACACCTTGAGAAGCTGCAGCTGGGAGAGGACCACCCACCTGTCTGGACATCCAGCCCAGGTGGCAGGGCCCAAGTGACCAGTCCCAGGCCACAGCCCTTTCCGCCCACCCTGGCTGCAGGGGTTCCCAGAAGCCACCAAGGGCCTGGCTTGGCCTTGCCTGTCCACATCTGAGCTTCAGTTTCCTCATCTGCTCAAGAAGAGGAGGGAAACACTGATTAGATTATGCAAACTCTGAGTGGCAGGATTAGGTGTGGCTGGGAGAGCCAAGGCTCCCCAGTGTGGTGGCATCTCTGGAGCCCGGGGATGGGACCTGTCTCCCTTCTGGGCCCCCAGCTGGGTTTGGGTACCTCCTCTCCCCTCCCTCCTTCCTCCCTCCAGAGGGGTCCCCTGCAGAGCTGCCTCGGCCCCAGGGCTCAGCCTGTGTCTGACCCAAACAGCTTCCGCATCCCCTGGAGGATGAGTTGGGAGCACCTCCTTCCTGCAGGAAGATGAGGGCTAGAGATGGAGGTCAATGTCAGGGCCACAGAGGCTGGAATCCTGCCTGGAGCTTAAACAGCCCTGCCTTACCCACCCTGTGCATCCCATCCTCTGCTGCAGCCCCGCCTGGCACACCCTGCACACAGGGCGGGGCTGGGACCCGGGGTCTGAGCTTTGGCCTCTGGACATCCAGCTCATCGCCTGCCAAAGGCCCTACAGCTGGAGGCTCCAGCCTCCTCACCCTCCCACAGGGTCCCAGGGCCGACCCATGCCTGCGGGCCAGGAATGTGCTAACGGGGCAGGTTGGGCCTTGCTGGTCCAGGCAGGCACCTGTGGACTTTGAGAGGGGACCCGGCGAGGAGGGGCGGGGCGGGGCGGTGCCGCAGAGTGCACGGCGGGCGGGGCCAGGCCGGCTGGGAGTGAGCTTCTCTGGCCGCCTCGCCTCAGAGCCACTGCACTGCTGGCTGCAGACACAGACTGCACCATGAAGCCAACCCTCCTGCCCTGGGCCCTGCTGCTGCTGGCGACAGCCCCCGGCCCAGGCCCTGGACCCGCAGCAGGTATGCCTCCCTGCCCTTCTGTGCCCCCATCTGTCTGTCCATCTGGCTGCAGCCAGGCCTGGGCAGACGCCCCTCTGGGCTCAGCCTCTGTCCATCTGTCAGGCCATCTGTGGCTGTGCTAGGGGTGGTGGGAAGAAATTCTGAGGGTCCATGTGGTGGGACAGCCCATGGGGATGGGAGATCTGAGCCAGGCCCACCCTAAACCCGCTGGGAGCTAGGAGGGAGGCGGGGGAGACCAGCAGAGGCCTCAGCCTGCGTCCCCTTTCCTGACAGGGCGGGATCGCGGAGGGGGAGCCAGGATTGTAGGTCCTCATCAGGGTGGGGCTGAATCCGGGAAAGTCTAGGGGAAGCCCCGAACTCTAGAACCAGGACACTGGCTACAGGCCACCCCTCACCCCATTTCCCATTCGCCCTCCTGCCACTTATCTCACTTGCAAGCATCTCTCGGCCTCCTTCCCCGACCCCTGTGCGCCACCACATCCTTGGCCAGTACATATTTATTGTTGCTCTTAAGTGCCAGGCACTGCACTTAGTGGAGTGGGGCCAGCGGGGTGGCTCCAGCCCAGGCCTGGCCCTCGACTGGCCTCTTTTGACGGGGGATGGGGAAGGGCCAGGGACATGCGATTCCGGCCTGGGTGCAGGTACTCGCCCCAGTCCCTCCCTGCAACCCTTCCTTTATGCCAGCCCCTGGAAATATGGCCCTGCCGCAGGTCTCATGGCCCATAGGAGATGCTTTGGGCCCGGCGCTCACAGCCCCTCACAGTGTGCACCCCCACTTCCCTTTCCCCACTGCTGGGACCCCTGCTTGAAATGTCCCTCCTCTCCCCCAAAAGGAGGGGAGCAGCCCTGGCCTTCTGCCCTGAGGGTAGAGCTCTCTTTGGGGTCTCAATTACAGTCCCTGGGAGAGCGAGAAGGGTCAAGTTCAGACCCTGCATCATTCCCTACCAGACCTCGAATGGGACTCTTGGCAGCCATGTCCCCCACCCCAGTCCAGGCAAGCAAGAGGGGTTCTGCAGGCTTCAGGCCCCTCAGAAGTCGCGCTGTCCACAGACACCGTGGGGAGCCAAGAGAGGTGGAGGGCTCCAGCTACCGTGGCCCTCTGAGGACCCCCACCTGTGGGATAGAGGACTTGGTGGCTGAAGTATAGTCATGCCCAGGGACTTCTCCTGACCCTGCAGGGCTGAGAGGATGCAGCCTTTTGCCTCTTCTCGCTGCATTCTGGCCCATCAGGGCAACAGCCAGATGGTCTGTGCTAAGATTCATCCCATCCCCACGGGCCCTGTGCCTTTCTACCGTGTCCATGTGGTGGCCAGTGCAGCTCCCGGCCAGCGTTCTCCTGGGATGCTGCTGTCCAATGGGCTGTGGGAGGAACAGAGACAGGCCTTGCACATGGGGCAGCCAGTCCAGCACCCGCCGGCCCAGGCCCTCAGCATCCTCTCCTCCAGATGCCCAAGACAGCTGCTCCATGCGCTGTGGCGCCCTGGACGGGCCGTGTTCCTGCCACCCGACGTGCTCCGGCCTTGGCACCTGCTGCTTAGATTTTCGGGACTTCTGCCTGGAGATCTTGCCCTACTCAGGCTCCATGATGGGCGGCAAGGACTTTGTGGTGCGGCACTTCAAGATGTCCAGCCCCACAGACACCAGTGTGATCTGCAGGTTGGGAAGCCCAGGAGGCCGGGCACCAGGGCCCCACACCCCTATCCCCGTGCGTGCTGAGGGCTCAGACCCACTGGCTGGCTGAGTGGAGCCCCTCGGACCCAGGACAGGCAGGAGGGCACAGGGACAGCTGGCTGGCTGGGTTCCCCAGGGAGGTCGGGGGCCCGGACTGTCGAGAGGCTCAGCCTGCCGTGGCCCAGCCCCTCCTACCACCACCATGCCTGTAGGTTTAAGGAGAGCATCCAGACCCTCGGCCATGTGGACTCCTCCGGGCAAGTGCACTGTGTGTCACCCCTGCTCTATGAGAGCGGCCGCGTCCCCTTCACCGTCTCACTGGACAACGGCCACTCCTTCCCTCGCGCGGGCACCTGGCTGGCTGGTGAGCCCTCAGCCTTCCTCCCTGCCCACAGCCTGCCCCCACGGGGACTTTCCCCAGCGCTAATCTATGCACACCAAGACTTGGCCCGCCCGTGCCCTGCCACTCTGGCTGAACCAGTCCCTTAGGAGGCCTGCCCGCCTGGGAGAGTTCCTTCAGCTCCTTTCCACTCCCTGGCATCCAGACAGCGATCCCAGCCCAGAGTGAGTGGGAGCTGCAGGGGTCCCTAGAGAGGTGGGCCGGTGCCTATCCACTGAGCTCCGCCACGCCAGGGCAGGGGAGAAGCCGCGTGGAGGCTAGATGTGTGGGCAGTGGAGGGAGTGCAGGCCCCTGCCTCTGCGGCCTCAGTGTCCTTTTCTGCCGTGAGGGCTGGAGAGACCATCACGCAGCTGCTGCCATGCATTGGCCCTGGGGGCTCCCACAGCCCTTGAAGCCTTAGGGCCTCCTCCCTGCACACTCTGGGCCCAGGCCCTCACTCACCCCTCACCTCCCCTGCCCAGTGCACCCCAACAAAGTGTCGATGATGGAAAAGAGCGAGTTGGTGAACGAGACGCGTTGGCAATACTATGGCACCGCCAACACCTCAGGCAACCTCAGCCTGACCTGGCACGTCGAGGCGCTGCCCACACAGACCGTCACCATCGAGCTGTGGGGCTATGAAGAGACAGGTAAGGCCAGCTGAGGGCTGGGGTGGCATCCAGAGCTTTGGGCCCCCAGAGGTGGCAGGAAGGGAGTTCCAGCTGTGTGGGGGCAGGAGGGGACTTTCCAGGTGGGGCTGAGGAGGGAAGGGGATTCCAGGCAGAGACTGGGGATTCGGATGGAGGGAAGTGCAGGCCAGGGGCGTCAGGCAGGTGGGAGGGGGCAGCTGCGTGGGGCCTGGCTCCCGGGGAGGAGGCTCATGCGGAACCCCCGCACGGCTGGCATGGCCCTGGGCCCGGCTTCCAGCAGGGACATGGATCCTGGAGTGTGGCAGGAGGTGGTGGTCACCCAAGCCAGGGTCCCTGCTAGAACAGCTCCTCCTAAGGGGACCACCTGGCAGTCCATCTACCCACCTGTCGGGCTGCTATAGGTGCCAAGGCCTGGGGCCAGGCCTCCAAGAAGCCCCAAGACTAACCAGGCCTCCTCTCCCTCAGGAATGCCCTACTCACAGGAGTGGACCGCAAAGTGGTCGTACCTGTACCCCCTGGCCACACACATCCCCAACTCCGGCTCTTTCACCTTCACCCCAAAACCTGCTCCTCTCAGCTACCAGAGATGGCGAGTGGGTGCACTTCGAATCATCGACAGCAAAAATTACGCGGGGCAGAAGTAAGAAGGCGTGGAGGCGCAGGTGATGGGCGGAGGGCCCGGCTGCCTGCGGCCCATTGTGCTTGCCTGGGCAGCCCGGGTCGGGGGTGCGGAGAGTAGGCAACCTGGCCCCAGCTCCAGCATCATTGTCTCCACAGGGACGTGCAGGCGCTCTGGACCAATGACCACGCGCTGGCCTGGCACCTGAGCGATGACTTCCGAGAGGACCCTGTGGCCTGGGCACGCACTCAGTGCCAGGCCTGGGAGGAGCTGGAGGATCAGCTGCCCAACTTCCTGGAGGAGCTGCCGGACTGCCCCTGCACCCTGACCCAGGCCCGGGCTGACTCCGGCCGCTTCTTCGTGAGCCTCCCATCAGGGCCCAGGAGAGGGGGTGAGGGGATCGCCTCCCCACTGAGGACAGCATCAGGGGAGGCAGACAGTGGTGTCCTGGAGAGTGGGGCGGGGGTCTCAGGGCCCCTGCAGGGTTGGCCTCGGGAAGGGGATGACAGAACTGGAGGCCACTGGGTGACGGCCACCTGCTGCTCTGCAGACGGACTACGGCTGTGACATGGAGCAGGGCAGCGTGTGCACCTATCACCCCGGGGCCGTGCACTGTGTGCGCTCTGTGCAGGCCAGGTGAGCCCCCAGGCTGGGGCCGGGGTGGGGACTGGGGACAGGGGTAGGCTCCCAACAGTGGCCTGGCCCTGACCCACTGGCTCCCGCAGCCCTCGGTACGGCTCGGGTCAGCAGTGCTGCTACACAGCAGATGGGACGCAGCTTCTGACGGCCGACTCCAGCAGTGGCAGCACTCCCGACCGTGGCCATGACTGGGGCGCACCCCCATTCCGCACGCCACCCCGAGTGCCCGGCATGTCTCACTGGCTCTACGATGTCCTCAGCTTCTATTACTGCTGCCTCTGGGCACCCGACTGCCCCCGCTACATGCAACGGCGGCCCTCCAGTGACTGCCGCAACTACCGGCCCCCGCGACTGGGTGGGTGCCATCCTGTGCCTCAGACCCTGGGAAAGATCGGGCTGGGCTGGGCTGTACCCACCTGACCCTCCACTCTCACCCCAGCCTCCGCCTTCGGAGACCCACACTTTGTGACCTTCGACGGCACCAACTTCACATTCAATGGGCGCGGAGAGTACGTGCTGCTGGAGGCAGTACTGACTGACCTGAGGGTGCAGGCGCGGGCCCAGCCCGGGAGGATGTCCAACGGTGAGGCCAGGGCTAGGGACTGCTCTGGGTGGCATGGAGTAGATCCAAGGTGGGAAGCTGGAGCCAAGTGGCGCCCATTCCACTCCCACCACCACAGGCACGCAGACCCGTGGCACGGGGCTGACCGCAGTGGCCATCCAGGAAGGCAACTCAGACGTGGTGGAGGTCAGGCTGGCCAACGGGACCAGAGGTCTGGAGGTGCTGCTGAACCAGGAGGTTCTGAGCTTCGCCGAGCAGAGCTGGATGGACCTGAAGGGTGAGTAGTTCAGCCACGTGAGGCTGCGGGCTGCCCTCACCTCCTCCCCATTCCTCCGGGGAGACTGAGGGGAAGCCCTGGGCCTTCACGCCTCTCCCAGCCCTGGCTAGAGGCCTGGGTGGTCCAACCTCAGGCCTTCACACCCACCGAGGTGCCCACATCGTACCCACCTGGTCAAAAGCCAAGAGGCCAGGACGGGGAGACATGTCCTCCCTGCGGAACATCCCGGGAGCCGTCTGGAGGGAACTCACCTGGTAACGTTCACTACTGGCCTGCACAGAGCCACTCTTGTGCTCCTGTCGCTCCCTCAGTCCTCAAAAGCCACTGCAAGGTCGCCAGTCCTGCACGGTTAAGGATGTCCCTGGCAAGTGGTAGCTCCAGCATCCGGACCCCTTGCCTTAGGGAACTGAGCGAATGAAATGATTGCTGGTTGGGATGGGTGGGGACCTGGGAGGGGCCTGTCAGCACTGAGGGTGCAAGGACCCTCGGGACGTGCCCAGGCAGGTGTGGCTGCTGCAGCCAAGGCCAGAGGGACCCACACGTGCATCTCAGCATGGGGGGTTCACCGCAGGGGCTGCACCTCAGGTGCCGCTGGGGGTTCCATCGCAAGCATGGAAGGGGTGGTGGAGGGTCATGGTCAGCAGAATTGGCCCTCTGGACGCCCTCCCTTCCCCTGCAGGGGTCCTCACCCACAGCCCCTGGGTGCCAACCACCCTGTCCTGGGGCTGCGGAAGGACAGAACATGGTGTCCGCAGCAGGTGACCCTGACCCGTCCCACTTGTGCCCAGGAATGTTCCTGTCGGTGGCTGCCGGGGACAGGGTCTCCATCATGCTGGCATCAGGGGCCGGCCTGGAGGTCAGCGTGCAGGGCCCGTTCCTGAGTGTGTCCGTCCTGCTGCCTGAGAAGTTCCTCACCCACACCCACGGCCTCCTTGGGACACTGAACAACGACCCCACCGACGACTTCACCCTGCGCAGTGGGCACGTCCTGCCCCTGGGCAGCAGTCCCCAGGAGCTGTTCCTGTTTGGGGCCGACTGTGGGTGACCGTGGAGTATATGGGGCAGATGGGGCGGGGACTGGGGGAAACACGGCACGGGCGGGGCTTGGGGACCAAGGGGAGCCACGCCAGCCCGGCCCCGGCGTGTATCTTTCAGGGGCCGTGCACAACGCGTCCTCCCTGCTCACCTACGACTCCTGGTTCCTGGTCCACAACTTCCTGTACCAACCCAAGCACGACCCCACCTTCGAGCCCCTCTTCGCCGGTGAGACCACCCTCAACCCCAGCCAGGCACAAGAGGCAACCAAACTATGTGGCGACGATCATTTCTGCAACTTCGATGTGGCGGCCACTGGGAGCCTGAGCACGGGCAATGCCACTCGGGTGGCCCACCAGCTGCACCAGCGTCGCATGCGGAGTCTGCAGCCAGGTGAGGGTGGGCGGGGGAGGTGGGCACCTTGTCCTGGGACAGGACCCTCCGGGGTGGCCAGATGTGTGGATGCATGGAAGCTCAGGCCTGTTGTCTGCACTCTGCCCCCATCCCAGTCGTGTCCTGTGGCTGGCTGGCCCCACCTCCCAATGGACAAAAGGAGGGCAACAGGTACCTGGCGGGTTCCACCATCTATTTCCACTGTGACAATGGCTACAGCCTGGCTGGGGCAGAGACCAGCACCTGCCAGGCTGATGGCACCTGGTCCTCACCCACCCCGGAGTGCCAGCCAGGTGAGGACACCCTGCTCATATACCTGCCTGCACCTGTCCCCACTCACCACCCCAGAGGGCCCCTCGCTGACACTCGCTCCCCCACCAGGACGCAGCTACGCGGTGCTGTTGGGCATCATCTTTGGGGGCCTCGCGGTGGTGGCGGCGGTTGCGCTTGTCTATGTGCTGCTGCGACACAGGAAGGGCAACATGTGAGAACCCCCAGCCCCTGTCCCGAGACCCCGGGGCAGCCGGTGGGACCGCCAAGCCTACTTCTAACTGCGTCTCTGCTGCAGGCACATCTGGGGGACACAGCCCTGATGGGAGCATCTCGTCTGTGAGCACCAGGCCAAGACTCCTGAGAACAGGCACCCCAGTCCTGCGACTCCCGCATCCCCAGGACCAGACACCTGCGACCCAGACACTTGATACCTGGGCCTTTAACCCCCTACTCTGTCATCTCAGACCCCAGGCAGGAGGCCCAGATTTCCAACACCCAAGCCCCCTGCTAGCAGCGCTCCGTGCTGTTTCCAAAATACTCATGGCTCTAATCCCCAGACCTGAAACTTCATACCCTGGGATTCTAATACCTGTGTCCTGAGCCCTTTCACGCCCACACCTGAGCCTCACATTCCAATACCTCACTCCCCAGAGCCTGACGCCGGGGCCCCTGACCGCTGATCTGTGGAGGCCTGCTCCCTGACCGTGCGGGCACCAGTGCAGTGCTGCCTTGATTCCTGGACCCTTGGGCCCAGCCTGGGACTCCGGATGGGGTGAGGACAGGCCCTAGAATCCCAGGGCAGACAGCAAGACCCCCAGCGGCAGAGACCTCCCTCGGGACTCCAGGCTTGTAATTTCGAACTCTTCTGGAAGGTCACTCAGGAACACCCTCCCTGCCTGTGCAAGGAGAAAACAAGCGCCTTGTTTCCTTCCCTGGTCTCCTGGTGTTCATGTGGCACCCTGGCTCCGGAGAGTTCCATGACCACCCCACGGGGTCACCACCAACTGTATCCAGAGTGAGGCGGGTCTGAGCCCTGCCTCCTTCTTCCACACGCCAGTTTCCGGGGATGCTCCCTCCCCAGGCTCTCTCTCCATGTGTGCAGTGGGATGGAGAACTGTGGCCGCCTCGTGGGGTGGGGAAGCCGCCAACACAGCACAGGGCTCACTTGGGTTGCTCAAGAGATGGAGAGGGACAGCCCTCCCCCAGCACAGGTGCCACCCCCTCACCACGCCCTGGCGCGCTCTGGCAAGCACTGCCCTGCAGCCTCAGCTCCTTGGCTGGGCGCAGTCACTGGCAGGGTCAGCTCCAAGTCCTCAGGAGACCAGCGCCCAGGCTCCTTAGCCCAGGAATGTCCAGAATCTGGGCACAGAGCCCAGGCCTCAGGCCACCATGGCCCACCTGAGCAGCTCCTCCTCTGCACTTCCTGTGGGGCCTAGCATGGAGGCACAGCCCCCGAGGCTGCTGGAGGATGACCAGGGCCCATCAACCTTTGTGGAGAGGGTCCTGAATGGGGGCTCAGGCAGGGTAGCATTGGTCAGATTTGCCCCTTAGATCTCAGAGAAAGTGCTGGAGAGGGTGAGGCTGGAGGTTGGGAGCTGGGTGGAGAACACCGGATGGGGAGTTGAGCAGCCTCAGTGTGGCCTGCAGCGCTGGGAGTGGCCACATGGGGGCAGCAGAGTGTAGGAACAGCGAGTCTGGGTGGCGGGAGGTTGGGAGGGCAGTCAGCCCTGCCCTGCAGTTGGATCAACAGGGTTGGTCACAACCTCGGCCAAGGTCCGCGCACAGCCCACCCCTCTGCCTGCCCTTACCTGGGTCATCCCCCCATCTCAAGAGTGTTGAAGAGGTTGCACAGGTCGCCCCAGGTCATTCAGCAGGCACTGACCATAGGGTGGGAGTCCAGGCCTCTCACCTACTCAGCCTTGCCCTTGGCGAATGGGAGAGCTGGGGAGGCAGAGGCAGGTCTCATCTGAGGCCTTCCTGAAGGGGGAGAATGTGCATGATGGGGCACGTGTGCGGGAACAGAGCTGAGAGGGTTTCAGGGCAGGGTGGCAGGAGGCTAACAGAGGGGAATGGGGTCTGGCTTCCTGTCTTTCTAGACCTCACTCTGTTGTTTCCCCATTCCCCCGGTTTGCACCTCCAGGCATGGTGGGGCTGAGGGCCAGCCGCTTGGCCAGCTGGGCAGGCAGTTTCCTCCCTACAGATGAGGTAAGGCAGGGCTCCCCTCCCACTGTCTGAATCCCCAGCGCACCCTGTGCCATGCCAGGCCTGGGCCAGCCACGTGTCAGTGGGTGAGAGGTCAGTTTCCTGGTCAAGGCCTAGACATGAGAGAGCGGGCACAGGTTTACAGGGGGCCCAAGAGGGTCAGGGGCAGCTTGGCAGCTCATCAGGTCCACCAGAGGGTGTCCCAGACAAGGGCAGCCCCCGAACTGAAGTCACGAAACACGTTGGATTCTCAGAGCTCTGATTGGTTGGACAGGGTGTTCCGGGTAGAGGAACAGTCTATGCAAAGGCTCAGAGGAAGTGCAGTGGTATCTGCGGAATGGCAGGGGTGGGGACCAGCCAAGGCCTCCCCTGCCAGGCCAAGGCATTTAGACTTCATCCTAAGAGCAAAGTGTGGCCTTCCTCAGGCTCCCCCACCCCCACCAGTTTCCCTCCAGGATGGGCCCTTGGTCTGCCCCCACACCTCCCCTTTCCAGCAGGAGAAAGGGTGCCCTGTCTGTGGCCCCTCAGACATCAGACATTCCCAGTGCCAGGGGCAGGCCAGGCTGGGAAGCCCCACCACCTGCCAGGGGCTTTTCCTGGGGCCTGAAAGAGACAAAGGCAGGGCCTGTGCAAAGGCGGAAGGCCTGGAGCCGGTGCAGACTCTCTAGAGACATCAAAGGCGGTGACCTCTGCCTCAGGGAGGTGGTCTCCCAAACAGCAGCCCAGGGCTTGCAGGACGGGCAGCCATGGGAGCTTGCGGGTGGTCCACGGTGGGGTTGAAATGACAGAGTATCAGAGTCACCCAGTGGCCTGTACCGTCGTGGTGGTACCAATCAGAGTGGGGCAGACGGTAATCCAGGGCTTTGGAAACACAGGTGATGAGAGAGCTGGCGGGTCAAACAGGAGCCGATGAGGTCCCTGCAGGATCCCAAGACCCACCTTGGACAGAAGGGCAAAGGGAGGAAGGAGTGTGCTATGGGAACCAGGTCCAGGTCCCCGTGGGTGTCACACAGGCCTGTGGGCCGAGGGGAGTCACAGAGGTGACAGCCCAACTGCGGGTCCCCCGTTGGCTAGAGCAGGGAAGCCCCACTTCTCTGTGCCCCCTGCCCTCCAGCCTCCCACTAGGTCTCTTGTTGGCTGAGCACAGTGGGTGCGGCTGACCTGGGGGCCAGGATCTGACTCAGTACAGTCCAGTACAGGTACAGCTGGGGAGCGAGGGACCCCCTCTGCCACGCTGGTTCCTTCTGCAAGCTCCAGGGTGGCCGAGTACCTGCTGTGGGCCAGACCTTTGCTAGGCCCACCAGGATCCCCCTGTCCTCAGGGTCCAATGCTGCCAAGGAGGAGGGAGGGGTCGGTGCAGCGCATTGTAGGAGTGGGAAGTCAGGGAGGCATCCTGGAGGAGTCTGGCTTCCCACAGGCCCCCCTCCAGGCTTTCACCAGCTCCCTTTGTTGCAAGGATGTAAGGATGACTGACTTTGGAAGCCATGCCAGCCAAGTCCTTGCTGACGTGATCTCCCACTACTGCTGTTGCAGGACCAGGAATAAATTTCTTTTGTGATTAAGTCTTAATACGTTTCAGGGACCATTTCTTTAAGCAGTTGGTAGGTGCTGAGAAGGCAAAGAAACTTTTGATGACATCAGTTAGTCTGTATGACATCTCACTCTGTCACCCAGGCTGGAGTGCAGTGGTGCGATCATAGCTCATGGCCGCCTCAATCTCCCAGGCTCAGGTGATCCTCCTGCCTCAGCCTCACAAGTAGCTGGGACCACAGGCACGCCCAGGCTGGTCTTGAACTCCTGGAGTCAAGCAATCCTCCTGCCTCGGCCTCCCAAAATGCTGGGGTTACAGGTGTGATCCACTCCACCTGGCCAAAAAGAAACTTTTTATCTGAGGAATGAGCACCCCCTTTAATTATCAGTCCCAGAGAGGCATTAAAATGTGACAGGGTGTCACAGCAGTCGCACCTCACTCCCACTTTGATGCCACTTGCTAGGTGGGTTCTAGACTAATCGATGTCAAGTAGCCATAAAATGCCATATGCTGGACACCATAATGTAGGGGCCAAAGGAAAACTTCCCCTTCACCCTCTGAAGGTTCAAGGAAAAATCAGCTCACAAAAGGCAGATTAATTGGAAAACAAGGCATGCAAATTTATTAGCGTGCACTGGGGAGAATCATAGAGTCATTGCCGAATATCCCAATGGGATAAAGATGCTTATATACCCCGCTTCTTATGGGAAAGGGAGATGGGAATCTCTCCTTTGATACTCAGCTGCAGCCAGACTCCTGCAGGAAGCCCCCCTGACCTCCCACTCCTACAACGCACTACCCTGGCCACTCCCTCCTCCTCGGCAGCACTGGACGCTGAGGGGAGGGGTCTCCTGATGGCCCACAGCAGGCACTTGATCACCCTGGGCTGGCAGGAGATGGGAGTGAGGATGATTTCAGGAGGACAGTACATGATTTGGGCTGGGGAGGATTTTTTTTTTTTTTCTTTTTTTGAGACAGAGTCTCCCTCTGTCACCCAGGCTAGAGTGCAGTGCCGCAATCTCGGCTTGCTGCAACGTTCACCTCCCGGGTTCAAGCGATTTTCCTGCTTCAGTCTCCCAAGTAGCTGGGACCACAGGCACCTACCACCACGCCCAGCTAATTTTTGTATTTTTCGTAGAGATGGGGTTTCACCATGTTGGCCAGGTTGATCTTGAACTCTTGACCTCAGATGATCCATGCGCCTTGGCCTCCCAAAGTGCTGGGATTACAGACATGAGCCTCTGCCCTTGGCCTGGGTGGGGAGGATTTAATGGGTTTACAGAACATACAATGGGCCAGGCCAGGTGGCTCATGCCTGTAATCCCAGCACTTCGGGAGGCTGAGGCAGGTAGATTATGAGATCAAGAGATAAGAGACCATCCTGGCCAATATGGTGAAACCACATCTGTGAAAATACAAAAATTAGCCGGGCGTGGTGGTGTACGCCTGTAATCCCAGCTGCTCAGGAGGCTGAGGCAGAAGAATCACTTGAACCTGGGAGGCAGAGGTTGCAGTGAGCCGGATTGTACCACTACACTCCAGCCTGGCGACAGAGCAAAACTCTGTCTCAAAAAATAAAATAAAATAAAACAAACAAACAAAAAAACATACAGCGCCCTGGGACAAAGTGTGTTGGGCCTGAAGAGTAAGCAATAGATTGTGACAAGTCTGTCCAGGTGTGTTGACAGATTTCAGTCTTTCTTCCTGTGACAGGAGTTCAGTTAAGGAAGACTCACAGGAGGGGCCAGAGCTCATCGTTTTCTTCTTTGGCAGGTCCAGACTTCAGGCAGATAAGGAACTTGAGAGAACAACTTCATCCTGAGCTCTGGCTGACAGATTGAGACCGAGGCGGGGAGAGGTCAGAGACACCTTGTGGCTTCTTCTTCAGTTCAGTGCCATATTTTGGGGTATCAGTTTCTGAGCCCCAGCAATAATTCATACTCTATAGTTCAGCAGTAACCAGCCAGGCAAGGAGCAGTGGCTCACATCTGTAATCCTAGCACTTTGGGAGGCCAAGGCAGGAGGATCGCTTGAGGCCAGGAGTTCAAGACCAGTCTGGGCAACATAGTGGAGGCTACCTACACACACACACACACACACAGACACACACACTTAGCCATAGCAGCGTGCACCTGTAGTACCAGCTACTCGGGAGACTAAGACAAGAGGATCATTTGAGCTCTGGAGGTTGGGACTGCAGTAAGCTGTGATGGCACCACTGCACTCCAGCCCAGGCAACAGAGCAAGAGCATATCTCTAAAAAAAAAAAAAAAAAAAAAAAGTATAGCCCATCACTAACCCATGTTATTGAAACTGACTTTGCAAAAGTATAACTGAGGAAATTATGACAGTGAAAGAAATCAGAGGTGACCAACTCCATCTTGCTTCTAACTTTTAAGCTGTCCTTCTTCATTCCTGGGTGTAGGCTGAACTAACTTTGGGAAGGAACTCAGTTCATGGTTTGACCCTGAAACAAAAGTGTTAACAGCCCTTTCCCGAAAAGACCCCCTTCTTGCCTGGGGACCAGTCCGCCTTTGCAGGACTAACAAGTTAGCTACAAGATTAAAAATTACAGTTTAGGGGTCATGCCACCTCTGGCTCCAAGAGTCTGAACCTCCCCAAATTACTCCTGGGGATAACATCGCTATTATAAAACTTAAAATTAGAGCTTGAGATATTTGGCAGACCCTGCACTCGATGGATCAGCTGACACCACCCAGATCGGTAATGTTGCTCAACCAGTTCTGCCATTGCAGCCAGGAACAGAAGACAGCAAAAAAAAAAAAAAAACCTCACTGCGGGCTGGGCATGGCGGCTCACGCCTGTAATCCCAGCACTTTGGGAGACCAAGGCAGGCAGATCACCTGAGGTCGGGAGTTCGAGACCAGCCTGACCAACATGGAGAAACCTCGTCTCTACTAAAAACACAAAAATTAGCTGGGCATGGTGGCGCATGCCTGTAATCCCAGCTACTCAGGAGGCGTGGCAGGAGAATCACTTGAACCCAGGAGGCAGAGGTTGCGGTAAGCCGAGATTGCACCATTGCACTCTAGCTTGCACAAGAGCGAAACTCCGTCTCAAAAAAAAAAAGAAAAAAGAATAAAAGGCCGGACGCGGTGGCTCAAGCCTGTAATCCCAGCACTTTGGGAGGCCGAGACGGGCGGATCACGAGGTCAGGAGATCGAGACCATCCTGGCTAACACGATGAAACCTTGTCTCTACTAAAAATACAAAAACTAGCCGGGCGAGGTGGCGGGCGCCTGTAGTCCCAGCTACTCAGGAGGCTGAAGCAGGAGAATGGCGTAAATCAGGGAGGGGGAGCTTGCAGTGAGCTGAGATCTGGCCACTGCACTCCAGCCCAGGCGACAGAGTGAGACTCTGCCTCAAAAAAAAAAAAAAAAAAGAAAAAGAAAAAGAAAAACTAACTTCAACCCCCTGTGATTCCACCTCCAACGTGACCAATCAGCACTCCCCACTTCCCAAGCCCCTACCCACCAAATTCCAAATTATCTTTAAAAACTCTGATCCCCTTGGTCGGGCGCGGTGGCTCATGCCAGTAATACCAACACTTTGGGAGATTGAGGCAGGTGGATCACTTGAGGTCAGGAGTTCAAGATCAGCCTGGCCAACACAGCGAAATCCCGTCTCTGCTAAAAGGGCAAAACTTAGCCAGGTGTGGTGGTGCACACCCATAGGCCCAGCTGCTCAGGAGGCTGAGGCACAAGAATCACTTGAACCCAGGAGGTGGAGGCTGCAGTGAGCGTCTCAAAAAAACAAAAGGCAAAAACAAAAAACCGTGGTCCCTGAATCCTTGGGGAGACTGATCTGAGTGATAGTAAAACTCCACTCAAACCTGCATGAATTACTCTTTGTCCACTGCAATTCCCCTGTCTTGATAAATAGACTCTGTCTAGGCAGCTGGCAAGGTGAACCCATTGCGGTTACTAAACCAGTGACAATTCCTGCTAAACAACTTTGTATCAGCCCACTCCTTATCCTTTTTTTTTTTTTTTGAGATGGAGTCTTGCTCTGTCGCCCAGGTTGGAGTGCAGTGGCACGATCTTGGCTCACTGCAGCCTCCACCTCCCGGGTTCAAGGAATTCTTCTGCCTCAGCCCCCCGAGTAGCTGGGGCCACAGGTGCATGCCACCACTCCCGGCTCATTTCTGTTTTGGTGGAGTTTTTTGTGTGTTTGAGACAGAGTCTCACTCTTGTTGCCCAGGCTGGAGTGCAATGGCACGATCTCAGCTCACCACAACTTCCGCCTCCCAGGTTCAAATGATTCTCCTGGGGTTTCTCCATATTGGTCAGGCTGGTCTCGAACTCCTGACCTCAGGTGATCCGCCCGCCTCAGCTTCCCAAAGTTCTGGGATTACAGGTGTGCGCGACGATGCCTGACTTCCTTATCCTGTCTTTTAAAAAACTGCTTTTGGCCAGGCGCTCAGAAGGCTGACCTTCTGAACTGGCTCCCAGCTATTCGGGAGGCTGAAGCAGGAGACTCGCTTGAACCCTGGAGGCAGAGGTTGCAATGAGCCGAGATCGCGCCACTGCACTCCAGCCTGGGTGACAGAGCGAGACTCTGTCTCAATAAATAAATAAACAAAAACTGCTTCTGGGCCAGGCACGGTGGCTCATGCCTGTAATCCCATCACTTTGGGAGGCTGAGTTGGGAGGATCACTTAATTTCAGAAGTTGGAGGCCAGCCTGGGCAACACAGCGATATGCCATCTCTTTTAAAAAAAAAAGAAAAAAAAACCTGCTTGTAACAAAGGTCCAATGAAGCACTCCCCAAGGCAACTTGGAAGTGTGTCCTGGGGCAACCGTTCTCAACCTTGGCCCAAATAAACTCTCTATATTAATTTTGCCTCTGTTTCTTTCTTTCTGTTTTTGAGATGGAGTTTTGCTCTTGTTGCCCAGGCTGGAGTGCAATGGCACGATCTCAGCTCACCACAACCTCCGCCTCCCAGGTTCAAGCGATTCTCCTGCCTCAGCCTCCCAAGTAGTTGGGATTACAGGAGTGTGACACCACGCCTGGCTAATTTTTATATTTTTAGTAGAGACGGGGTTTCATCATATTGGTCAGGCTGGTCTCGAACTCTTCCTGACCTCAGGTGATCCACCCGGCTTAGCCTCCCAAAGTGCTGGGATTACAGGCGTGAGCCACCGCACCTGGCCAGTTTCTTTCTTTAGGACGACAGTCCCTGTAACAATACACCAGAGGCATAGGTATAAAAAGATGGTCTTACCTTTTTCATTCGTGTGGAAAATAAATACTGTGTGTGCAAGGTGAAAAAAATCTAAACAAAACAATTCAGGGAACTAGCCCCAGGCTAGGGGACATTGAAGCTGTGCTCAGCCTTTTGCTTCTTTAAACACTGTTGTGCTGTGTCAATAAGTTCAGGTTAACCTGGAGGAGAAACTCGCTGAAGTAGATCGGCTGGTTAAATGGCACAAGCATTTTCTATCTAGAGTTGTACCAGTTGACGCCGCCACCAACCTACAAGAGAGCCTGGGTCCCCACGCAGTCACTGGTGTTCGGAGCCTTCACATTTTTTGCTCTGCCAGATAGAGAGAGCCTTCAGCATGTTGCTGGGTGATGTGACATTTCCCAGAACTCCCTCTCCTGCGTGTTTCTGGTTAGGGTGAGCCACAAGAGATTCCTGTGCAAGATTTGGCAGAAGTGAAACACAAGTCATTTTCTTAGCTCGCTCTCCAGTCACAGGCAGAGGCCAGGCCTGCAACTGTTCTGCCTTTCCTTGGATCTGCCTTCAGCTGTGCCGACTCCTGGGCCACATGTGTGACAAAAGGTCCCAGCTTTTCAGGAAACCCTTGTCACCCATGGCAACAAGATAGGACCACTCGTGGTGACTCACACTTGTAATCCCAGTTATTTGGGGGGCTGAGGTAGGAGGATCACTTGAGGCCAGGAGTTTAAGACCAGCCTGGCCAACATAAGTAAGATCCCGTCTCTACTGAAAATACAAAATTAGCTGGGCGTGGTGGCACATGCCTGTAATCCCAGCATTTTGGGAGGCTGAGGCGGGTGGATCACCTGAGGTCAGGAGTTTGAGACAAGCATGACCAACATGGTGAAGCCCCGACTCTACTAAAAATATTAGCTGGGTGTGGTGGCAATGCCTGTAGTCCCAGCTACTCGGGAGGCAGAGGCAGGAGAATCGCTTGAACTCACCGGAGGTTTCAGTGAGCTGAGATTGCACCACTGTACTCCAGTCTGGGTGACAGAGCCAGACTGTCTCTAAATAAATAAAATAGCCAGGCACGCTGGTGCACACCTGCAGTTCCAGCTACTCTAGGAGGCAAAGGTGGGAGGATTGCTTTAGCCTGGGATGTCAAAGCTGCAGTGAGCTGTGATCCCAACACTGCACTCCAGCCTGGGTGACAGAGTGAGACCCTGTCTATAAAAATAAAAAAAATAAAAAAAATAAAGGAAAAGAAAATGCCAGCTTTTCTTTTTTCTTATTTTATTTTATTTTATTATTATTATTTTTGCCCAGGCTGGAGTGCAATGGTGCCATCTCTGTCCACTGCAGCCCCCACCTCCCAGGTTCAAGTGATTCTCCTGCCTCAGCCTCCTGAGTAGCTGGGATTACAAGCATGTGCCACCATGCCTGGCTAATTTTTGTATTTTTAGTAGGGTCAGGGTTTCATCATGTTGGTCAGGCTGGTCTCAAACTCCTGACTTCAAGTGATCCACCCACCTTGGCTTCCCAAAGTGCTGGGATTACAGGCGTGAACCACGGTGCCTGGCTGAAAATGCCAGTTTTTCTTTCTTTCTTTTTTTTTTTTTTGAGACGGAGTTTCGCTCTTGTTGTGCAGGCTGGAGTGCAATGTCACAATCTCAGCTCACAGCAACCTCCACATCCCGGGTTCAAGTGATTCTTCTGCCTCAGCCTCTTGAGTAGCTGGGATTACAGGCATGCGCCACCACGCCTGGCTAATTTTTGTATTTTTAGTAGAGATGGGGTTTCACCATGTTGGCCAGGCTGGTCTCGAGCTCCTGACCTCAGGTGATCCTCCTGTTTTGGCCTCCCAAAGTGCTGGGATTACAGGTGTAAGCCACCACGCCCAGCCCCAAATGCGTTTTTCAAAGTGGCTTTACAATTAATATTTGCACCAGCAGCATGTGAGAGTTCTGTTGTGCCAGATTCTTTCCAACATTTGTTATTGTCGGTCTCTTTCATTTTTTCTTTTCTTTTTTTTTTTTTTTCTGAGACAGAGTTTCACTCTTGTCACCCAGGCTGGAGTACAATGGCATGATCTCGGCTCACTGCAACCTCCGCCTCCCAGGTTCAACTGATTCTCCTGCCTCAGCCTCCTGAGTAGGTAGGATTACAGGTGTGTGCCATCATGCCTGGCCAATTTTTGTGTTTTCAGTAAAGACGAGGTTATGCCATGTTGGCCAGCTGGTCAGGAACTCCTAGCCTCAGGTGGTCCATCCGCCTCCACCTCCCAAAGTGCTGGAATGACAGGTGTGAGCCACTAGGCCTGGCCGGTCTCTTTCATTTTAGCCATTCTGATGGGCGTGTAATGACAGCATGTTGTTGAATTGATTTGAGCTTTTCTTACAAGGCTGAGCCAATGAAGTTGTGCAGGCTTTCAGATGCTCATTGGCCATCTAGACTTCCTCTTTTGTAAGACATCTATTCAAGTCTCTTGCCCATTTTTTATTGGCAGGATTTTTCTAATTGATTTGTAGGAGTTTTTGGATGGGAGTTTGTTGTCAGCAGCAAATATTCACCCATTCTGAGAGTTGCCTTTTCACTGTTTCAGTGATGTCTTTTGTTGAACAGAATTTCTTAATTTTCATATAGTCTGATTTATTAATTTTTTCTTCTATAATTAGTACTTTTTGTGTCCTGTTTAAGAACAATTTTTGGTATGCAACAAAATAAAAAAACAATTAAAAAAAGAGAAACATTTGCCTAAAGTCACAAAGATATTCTCTTTCTTTCTGTAAACACTGCTTAATATTTTATTTGATTATTTATTTATGTACGTATTTATTTATTTATTTATGGAGATGGGGTCTCACTATGTTGCCCAGGCTGGTTTCGAACTCCTTGGCTCAAGTGATCCACCCAGCTCAGCCTCCCAGGTAGTTGAGATTACAGGCATGAACCACTGTACCTGGCAAATTGCTTAATATTTTATAATTAGATCATCAAACCAAATAGAATAGATTTTTGTGCATGGTGTGAGGTTGGCTCAAGGTACACTTTTTCCTGTGGATAGCCAAATGACTCAGCTCCATACCCCAAAGCCACATTCCTTCCCCACTGCACTGGTGTGTCCCCTCTGTCAGAAGTCAGGTGACCCTCTGTCCCATTCCACTGGCCAGTTTGTTTATCTTTGTACCAATACCAAATTGTCTTCATTACCATAGTTTGTTCTTGACCTCTGGTAGTATGAGTTCACCGTTAGGACCCCCTCTTCCTCAGGATTTCCTGGGTTAGTTCTGGTCCTTGACATTTTCAGATGAAATTTACAATCAGCTTGCTGATTTAAAAAAACGAACTGTTAGGATTTTGATTAGATTTGCATTGAATCTGTAAGCCAGCAGCATGGCTTCAAACTGAATTTTAAAGCTTTGTTTTCCACTAGCCACAGTGGCTCATGCATGTGATCCCAGCACTTTGGGAGGCCAAAGTGGAGAGATTACTTGAGGTCAGGAGTTTGAGACCAGCCTGGCCAACATGGTGAAACCCCATCTCTACAAAAAATACAAAAATTAGCCCAATGTGGTGGTAGGTGCCTGTAATCCCAGTTACTTGGGAGTCTGAGGCAGGAGAACCGCTTGAACCTGGGAGGCAGAGGTTGCAGTGATCCGAGATTGTGCCACTGCACTCCAACCTGGGTGACAGAGCAAGAAACTCTGTCTCAAAAAACAAAACAAAACAAAAAAACAACTTCGCTTTCTTTCCTCCTTTTTTCCCAGTCTGAAGGTGTAACTTTGAAACAAAGTGCAGAAGTGTTTCTACAGCGGAATGTTCAGAATGTGAACCTCCTCTCCCTTTCTTTTCCTGTTCTTTCTTTTTTTCTTTTTCTTTTTTTCGGATACAGTCTCACTTTGTCACCCAGGCTGGAGTGCGGTGGCATGATCTCTGTTCACTGCAACCTCTGCCTCCGGGCTCAAGCTATCCTCCTGCCTCAGCCTCTTGAGTAGCTGGGACTACAGGCTCACATCACCATGCCCAAATAATTTTTTGTAGAGGCGGGTTTCGCCACGTCAGCCAGACTGGTCTCAAACTCCTGTCCTCAAGTGGTCTAGCCGCCTTGGTGTGACCGTTACTACAGGAATGAACGAAGGGGGATGAACATAGAAATGAAAACAAAGACAAAAGGATTTTTTAAAGAAGGGGTCAGGGGGCTCCTTGCTTCTAGTGAGCAAAGGCAGCCCTACGCTGCTACAGTCCTTTGCTTTTATTGGGTAGAAAGAGCAGGGAGGAGGAGGTAACGATTGGTCAGCTGCTTGGTTGATCACATTATTCTTAACAGGCCTGCAACACTTGGCCTTCCAAAGTGCTAGGATTATAGGCGTGACCCACCGTGCCTGGCCTCTTTTCCCATTCTATGCCCCCATGCCTTATGCACATTTACTTACCCAGCTGCTTGCTAAGCACACACTACACTCACTTATCTGGTCATATATTTCCTTAGAAGCTTCAGAGGCCAGATCCTGATACAGACCAGACACCTCTAGCCACGATGGCACCGGCCCTTTCACCAGATGAAATAATAATTCAAGACAAGCCATTGGAGCCAGTCACACGACCTGACACCTCCCAGTCCCTCTGCCCCTTCTGCATTCCAACTCCTCTCTTAAATACCCCTGCATTCGGGGCCGGGCGTGGTGACTCACACCTGTAATCCCAACACTTTGGGAGGCTAAGGTGGGTGGATCATGAGGTCAGGAGATCGAGACCATCCTGGCTAACACGGTAAAACCCCATCTCTACTAAAAATACAAAAAATTAGCCGGGCGTGGGGGTGGGCGTCTGTAGTCCCAACAACTTGGGAGGCTGAGGCAGGAGAATGGTGTGAACCTGGGAGGCGGAGCTTGCAGTGAGCCAAGATTGTACCACCGTACTCCAGCCTGGGTGACAGAGCAAGACTCCCTCTCAAAAAACAAACAAACACCACCTGCATTCTCTCCACAAACTGAAGAGTGTAAATTTTTGGAAAGAATTATACTCACTCCTCCCTTGCTAGCATGGATAATCACATCTCACTCTCTCTTTTTGTACACCTCACTCCTGTTATTGGGCTTCTTTTTACAAGAGGTGAGCAGCAGACCCTTTTGCTGGTTACAAATCAGGGTATGAATGTGGCGAGAATTGGAGTATACCCTCTGTTTATTTAGGTCTTCCTTAATTTCTCTCAATTATGCTTTGCAGTGGTCAGTGCAGAAGTTTTGCATATCTTTGTTAGTTTTACATCTAGATTTTTATTTTTATTTTTATATGCTATTGTGAAAGGAAAATAAAAACTCAGGACCCCAGTTCACTACACCAAAAAAAAAAATTAAGTTGAATGCTGAGCCATGCAAGCAGCTGCCTTTCCCCTTGTTTCTAAGCAGATAGCCACAGATAAAAGGTTCCAGGCTTAGCTGGGTGTGGTGGCTCACGCCTGTAATCCCAGCACTTTGAGAGGCCAGACTGGGTGGATTACCTGAGGTCAGGAGTTCGAGACCAGCCTGGCCAACATGGGGAAATCCCATCTCTACTAAAAATACAAAAAAAGTAGCCAGGCATGGTAGTAGGCACCTGTAATCCCAGCTACTTGGGAAGCTGAGGCAGGAGAATCACTTGAACCTCGTAGGTGGAGGTCGCAGTAAGCCGAGATCACACCACTGCACTCCAGCCTGGGCAACAAGAGCAAAACTCCGTCTCAAAAACAAACAAACAAAAAAATGGTTCCAGGTCCAGGGCAGTGGCTCACACCTGTAATCCCAGCTACTTGGGAGGCTGAGGCAGGACAGCTGCTGAAACCCAGGAGGTGGAGGTTGCTGTGAGCTGAGATCATGCCACTGCACTCCAGCCTGGGTGACAGAGTGAGTAACAGAGTGTCTGAAAACAACAACAACAACGCCCAAATCTGGCCAGGTGCGTGGCACACGCCTGTGATCCCAGCACTTTGAGAGGCAGAGGTGGGCATATCTGAGTTCAGGGGTTCGAGACCAGCCTGGCCAATATGGTGAAACCCCATCTCTATTAAAAATACAAAAATTAGCTGGGTGTGGTGGTGCATGCCTATAATCCCAGCTACTCGGGAGGCTGAGGCACAAGAATCACTTGAACTCAGGAGGCAGAGGATGCAGTGAGCCAAGAGAGCACCATTGCACTCCAGCCTGGGTGAAGGAGTGAGACTCTGTCTCAAGAAAAAAAAAAGGTTCAATATTTCCATTCTACGTTCATCTTATCTTGTGTTCAATGTCTCTACTCTATGTTCACCTTATCTTGTGTAAAGTGCTGATTTACTGATTTACTGAGGACAAGTGTCACAGACGTGTGAACCAGAGCAGCTCCATCTTGAATAGGGGCTGGGTAAAATGAGGATGAGACCTACTGGACTGCATTCCCAGGAGGTCAAGGCATTCTTAGTCACAGGATGAGATAGGAGGTTGGCACAAGATACAGGTCATAAAGACCTTGCTGATCAAATAGGTTGCAGTAAAGAAGCCAGCCAAAACCCACCAAAACCAAGATGGCAACGAGAGTGACCTCTGGTCATCCTCACTACTACATTCCCACTGGCGCCATGACCGTTTACAAATGCCATGGCAACATCAGGAAGTTACCCTATGTGATCTAAAAAGGGGAGGCATAAATAATCTGTCCCTTGTTTCACATATAATAAAAAATAACCATAAAAATGGGCAACCAGGCTGGGCGCAGTGGCTCAAGCCTGTAATCCCAGCACTTTGGGAGGCCGAGACGGGCGGATCACGAGGTCAGGAGATCGAGACCATCCTGGCGAACACGGTGAAACCCCGTCTCTACTAAAAAAATACAAAAAACTAGCTGGGTGAGGTGGCGGGCGCCTGTAGTCCCAGCTACTCGGGAGGCTGAGGCAGGAGAATGGCGTAAACCGGGAGGCGGAGCTTGCAGTGAGCCAAGATCGCACCACTGCACTCCAGCCTGGGCGATAGAGCGAGACTCTGTCTCAAAAAAAAAAAAAAAAAAAAAAAGGGCAACCAGCTGCCCTCTGGCTGTTCTGCCATTCTTTTATTCCTTTACTTTCTTAATAAATTTGCTATAGACTTGTCCTGAATTCTTTTTTGTGGGAGATCCAAGAACCCTCTTTGGGGTCTGGATTGGGACCTCTTTCCCGTTACACAAGAGGAATTACATAATCGACTCTTCCCCTACCTGTTCCTTTGCTCAGAGAGAGAGAGAGAGAGAGAGAGAGAGGAGAGAGAGAGAGAGACTGGGTCTTGCTCCGTCACCCAGGGTGCAGTACAGTGGGGCAATCATGGCTCACAGCAGCCTGGACCTCCTGGGCTTAGTCAATGCTTGTGTTTCAGCCTCCTGAGTAGCAGGGACTGCAGGCATGCACCACCACACCTGGCCAACTTTTGTATTTTTTTGTAGAGATGGGGTTTCACGATGTTGCCTAGGCTGGTCTTGAACTCCTGGGCTCAAGCAATCTTCTCACCTCACTCTTCTTTTTTAAATTTTGAAGCCCTCAAAGTCACCTTTGGGGAAAGCCACAGACCATAGGCTGCTTCTGTGATTCCATTTTTTTCCCCCTCCTGGGCATTGTCCTTAACCTTGGCAAAATAAACTCCTAAATTGATTGAGACCTATCTCGGATGCTTTTTGGTTTACACTACTGTGAGCGATTTTTACTTCAAAAAAGGTTTGTTTGTTTGTGGCTGGTACGTAGAAATACCATTGATTTTTGCATATATTCCTTGATTCCAATTGATGCAACTTTGACGACTGGAGAAACACCAGGGTTTTAGTTTTGCGCTGATAGGATTAATGACACTGACACATGTGGAGTGGTTTTTTGTTTTTAGTTTTTTATTTTTTTGAGATGGAGTTTCACTCTTGTTGCCCAGGCTGGAGTGCAATGGCACGATCTTGGCTCACTGCAACCTCCGCCTCCTGGTTTCAAGCAATTCTCATGCCTCAGCCTCCTGAGTAGCTGGGATTACAGGGATGTGCTGCCACACCTGGCTAATATGTGTATTTTTAGTGGAGACAGAGTTTCACTATGTTGGTCAGGCTGGTGGAGTAGTTTTAAGGAGCAAAAGGTTTAATAGGCAAGATAAAAAGAAGGAAGAAGAAAGCAGCTTCCCTGTAAAGAGACAGAATGGGGGGATTTGAATAAAGAGAAACTCAATGTGAGTCGGAAACGTGGTTGCTTTTATTGGGATGCTGGAGGAGGTGGTGTTTGGTTTGCATAAGGCCCAGGGGATTGGTTTGACCAGGTGCGTTATTTACCCAGCCAGCGAAAAACCTGGCCCTTTACTTTAGTCCTTTAATATGCAAATGCAAGTTGCCATGTTTTGAACACGTGGTGTTATCTGGAGGTGGCCATGACACTTGGTACACCTGGTGACAAGGAGATGACAGTGGGAATTGCCATACTGGGTGAACCCAGTTTTTAAAGGCTGACATTGCATATTAAAGCTTGCTGGCCCCACCCCTTTAAGCCACCTTTTTTGTTAGAAAATAGATGGTTTTGGGGTTGTTTTTTATTACAGGAAAATTTTTACTGAGAACCTTTACCTTTATTATTTGCCTAAAAATTATTTTTAATAATTTCTGTATTACAGTGACCTTGCTCAATTCACCTGTGTCTAACAGTTTCTCGAGTATCTACAAGTAACGACTGTAAGAGTTAAAGAAAGAGGAAGGAAACATGAAAAGTGGCTCAACAGTCAAAGATAGGTTTGTTTATTCTGGAGAATAAACCTGAGAGGGGCTTCTGGCCGATTTCAGTCAGGGGTGTTCTCTCTTACAAACAGCCATTTGTAGTTTTCTTTCTGTGAACAGGGAGTCACATTCCTATGCATATTTCTACTGGATACTTGGTCTTTAATACTAAGAGTATTTACTGGTTTTTTAGGGTGAGAGAGCTTATCACAAGCTTGGAATGTTTCTGTGTGAGGGAGAAGTTTATGGTGGGGTTGGAATGTCTCTGGTCCCAGGGGAGGTTATCTTGGGGCTAACATCTCTCTGGCCAGAGGGGAGGTTATCTCAGGGCTGACATGTCTCTGGTCAGGGAGTGGTTTAGAATGTTTCTGGTCGGAGATGTTATTTGTGGTTTATGGTCATGCTGACCTTAGCCATTAGGCTGATGCCCTTTGGATTTAGGCATTTTTTGATCAAGGTGAACTTTAAAATGACAGTGCTTGTCCAAGATGGTGATGATGCTCCAGCGCTGTCAATGACAGTTTCATGTCCTCCTTTCCAATCTTCATGGCTTTGGTTTTTCTCACCTTATTACATTGGCTAAGACTTCCCTTATACTACTGAAAGGAAATAATGAAATAATTCTTAGCTTGGTTTCAATCTCAAAAGGGAGGCTTTTTATGTTTGTGCCTTTAAGCATGACACTTACTGTAGGTTTTTGTAGCCACAATTTATCAGATTAAGGAAGTTTCCTTTCATTCCTAGTTGCCGAGAGTTTTTATTGTAACTGAATGTTGGCAAATTTTATCAAATGCTTTTCTGCATCTACTGAGATGGTGAGTGACTTTTCTTCTTTATTCTGTGAGTGTGATGAATTGTGTTGCTTAATTTTCTTTTTTCTTTTCTTTGTTTTGTGACAGGGTCAGGCCCTGTCATCCAGGCTGGGGGGCAATGGTGTGATCATGGCTCACTATAGCCTCCACCTCTCAGGCTCAAGTGATCCCCCCACCTCAGCCTCCCGAGTAGCTGAGACTACAGGCGAATGCCACCATGGCCAGCTAATTTTTGCATTTTCTGGTAGAGACAGGTTTTTACCATGTTGGCCCAGCTGGTCTCAAACTTCTGGGCTCAAGTGATCTGTAGGCTTCAGCCTCCTAAAGTGCTGGAATTACAGATATGAGCCTTCATTTTCTAATATTCAGCCAATCTTGCATTCCTGGAACAAACCTAAATTAGTGGTGACGCTTTTTTTTTTTTCTTTCTGTGACCCTGGATTTGGTTTGTTCATGTTTTAAGAGTTATGCATCTCTGTCATGAATCAAATAGCCCTAGACTTTTCATTCTTGACATTTTTTTGGCCAGGCTTTGCTTTCAAGGTTGTGCTTGCTTCTTCAAAGACGTTGAGCAACCTTTCCTCTTTTATATTCTCTGGAAGTTTGTGTAAGACTGGTATTTTTTCTTTCATCAGGGCTTCAAAGAATTCACTGAGGAAGTTCTGGGCCTGGAGTCACTTCCTCTGGCCCTGTGGGATCTCACTGTTGTTTGAATTGGCAATGTTTATTTATGAGTAGGCTTGAGAACTTTTTGTCTGTTGAAACAGCCATTTGTAGTTTTCTTTCTGCGAACAATGAGTCACATCCCTGTTCATGTTTCTCCTGGATACGTAATCTCTAATATTAAATATTTAAGTATTTAAATATTTCAAAAACCAGCCCCACATCATGTATTGAAACTGTTTTTCTCCAGGTTTTTCACTGGTCTTTTGTTGTAGTGGTTGATAATAGAGATGAGATCTTACTATGTTGCTCAGGCTGGTCTCAAACTCCTGGGCTCGAGTGATCCACCCACCTGAGGCGCCCAAAGTGCTGGGATCACAGGTGGGAACCATTGTGTTCAGCTTGCTGTAAAAAAAAAAAAAAAATCTTAAAAGACCAGTGAAGGCTGGACACAGTGGCTCACACCTGAGATCCCAGCACTTTGAAAGGTTTAGGTGGGCAGATTGCTTCAATCCAGGAGTTTGAGACCAGCCTGAGCAACATGGCAAAACCCCATCTCTATTTTTTAAATTATTTTTAAATCAAAAATTTTTGGCTGGGTACGGTGGCTCACGCCTGTAATCCCAACACTTTGTGGGGCTGAGGTGGGTGGATCACCTGAGGTCAGGAGTTCGAGACCAGCCTGACCAACATGGTGAAACCCCATCTCTACTAAAAATACAAAAATTAGCCGGATGTGGCAGTGGACATCTGTAATCCCAACTACTCGGGAGGCTGAGGCAGGACAATCATTTGAACCCGGGAAATGGAGATTCCAGTGAGCTGAGATTGTGCCACTGTACTCCAGCCTGAGCAACAGCGTGAGACTCCATCTCAAAAAAAATTTTTTTTAAATATTTAAATAAAAATAAACAATTTGAATTTTTAATTTTTACGTGTTCATATTTATTAGCTTTTTTTCTTTTATGGCTTTTTGGTTTTATGACATGCCTAAAAGGGCCTGTCCCGCTCTAAGAACATAAATAAAATTTGCTCATGTGTTCTTGTAATATTTATATGGTTTCATTTTGGTTTGTTTCTTTTGAGACAGAATCTCACTCTGGAGTGCGGTGGTGCAACCTCGGCTCACTGCAACCTCCACCTCCCAGGTTCAAGTGATTCTCCCACCTCAGCCTCCCAAGCAGCTGGGATTATAGGCGCCTGCCACCATGTCCGGCTAATTTTTACATTTGGAACATTGGGACTTTAGTCTCCCCATCTATAAAACTGGTATAATCACAGCTCCCCTTCTGGAGAGAATTATATAAATTAATGCATATAAAGCAATAGAATAGCACCCAGCCCAACAGATGCTGTTTCTGTTGTATTAAGATATATATTCGGGTCAAGGGAAGTTCTGTTAAAGGATCGTATGTGCCAGGAGACCCCGACATGCTGAAGGAGCCAAGAAACGGAAGAAAGAGGCCGACAAATCAAGTTTGTTGGTGCGGCACAATTAATTTGAGGAAATTTATAGACAGAAGCGTGGTCTTGGGCAGCCACAAGACATATAATCATTCACACTGCAAACCCCCAGACCCAGGACTTTTATCTTGGGGAAAATATATGTACCCTGGAAGGAATGTGTAAATGGCCACAGGTGTCATAGCCTGTGATTTCTGCAACAGCATCAAGGGTGATTTTGGAGGAAACGTACAGTGAATAGGTGTTTCTGCATAATGAGTAATACATCAGCTAGACATTTTGGAGGCATTCCCAGACTCAGGGTTAGTTAGAAGTTACATGGTGAATTAGCATTTAAGATAAAGTCACTTTTGTCCTCACAAAGGAGTATTCATCCATTCCGATTTTATTCAGTGTTGTTTTTTTTAAATCTGTTTGTTTTTATCAAGAATGTGTGTTAATGGCTGGGCGCAGTGTCTCACGCCTGTAATTCCAGCACTTTGGGAGGCCAAGGCAGGTGGATCACCTGAGGTCAGAAGTTCGAGACCAGCCTGGCCAACGTGGTGAAACTCTGTCTCTACTAAAAATACAATAATTAGGCCGGGCGCGGTGGCTCAAGCCTGTAATCCCAGCACTTTGGGAGGCCGAGACGGGTGGATCGCGAGGTCAGGAGATCGAGACCATCCTGGCTAACACGGTGAAACCCTGTCTCTACTAAAAAATACAAAAAAAATTAGCCGGGCGAGGTGGTGGACGCCTGTAGTCCCAGCTACTCGGGAGGCTGAGGCAGGAGAATGGCGTCAACCCGGGAGGCGGAGCTTGCAGTGAGCTGAGATCCGGCCACTGCACTCCAGCCTGGGCGACAGAGCGAGACTCCGTCTCAAAAAAAAAAAAAAAAATACCAGCTGGGCGTGGTGATGTGTGCCTGTATTTTCAGCTACTCAAGAAGTTGAGGCAGAGGCTGGGTGTGGTGGCTCATGCCTATAATCTCAGCACTTTGGGAGGTCAGGGTGGGTGGATCGCCTGAGGTCAGGAGTTCGAGACCAGCCTGACCAACATGGTAAAACCCTGTCTCTACTAAAAATTCAAAATTAGCTGGGCGTGGTGGCGCATGCCTGTAGTCCCAGCTACTCGGGTGGCCAAGGTAGGAGAATCGCTTGAACCCGGGAGGCAGAGGTTGCAATGAGCCAAGATCACACCGCTGCACTCCAGCCTGGGCAACAAGAGCAGAACTCAATCTCAAAAACAAAACAAAACAAACAAAAAAAACTGAGGCAGGAGGATCTCTTGAGCCTAGGAGATCAAGGCTGCAGTGAGCTGTCATTGTACCACTCCACTCCAGCCTGGGCAACAGAGCGAGACCTTGTCTTTAAATAATAAATAAATAAAAATGGGTGTTAAATGTTGTCAAATGCATCTTCAGTCTTGATGGAGTGATGTTTTTCTCCTCTGGTGAAAGATAAGAGCTAAGAGTCACGTTCAGGGACATACCGAGAAGACCTTCCTTGCAATATTAGTGTTGAGATGCCGAGGTGGGAGGATTGTTTGAGCTCAGGATTTAAGATCAGCCTGGGCAACATGGTGAAACCCCATCTCTACAAAATATTAGCTGGGCATGGTGATGTGTGCCTGTAGTTTCACTACTCAAGAAGCTGAGGCAGAGGCTGGTAGGTAGGTCACCTTGTTCTTTTTAATACACTACTGGTTCTCCTTTTTAATTTTATATTCTCCAATTTTGTTAGGATTTTGCTTTGCATCATAAACACAATTAGTCTGTGGTTTTCTTTGCCAAGTTTGGGGTCAATGCTATGCTGGCTTTGTAAAGCAGATGCGGAAATTTTCCTCCTTATTCTACGGTGTGGGAGCTTAATTAGCAGAAGAGATCTCAGGTGCTAATGACAGGACACACTTAACCTGTGGAACTTTCCAGAGGGTTTTTAAGGCAGGACAGTGTTCTGGCAATGTTTTCAATTCCTTTTTGTGATCGCTGATGTGTTTAGATCTTTGCCCATTATTTTTGGTTTCATTTGTTACTTATATTTAAGGTTGCCAAAGTTAGAATATAAAAATATAGCTGCCGGCCGGGGACAGTGGCTTACGCCTGTACTCCCAGCACTTTGGCAAGCTAAGACCAGCAGATCATTTGAGGTTAGGAGTTCCAGACTAGCCTGGCCAACATGGTAAAACCCTGTCTCTACTAAAAATACAAAATTTAGCCAAATGTGGTGGCGGGTGCTTGTAATTCCAGCTACTTGGGAGGCTGAGGCACAAGAATCACTTGAACCCGGGAGGCGGAGGTTGCAGTGAGCCAAGATCGCACCACTGCACTCCAACCTGGGTGATAGAGTGAGAGTCAGTCTCAGAAAAAATAAATAAATAAATAAATAAATAAATAAATAAATAAATATAGGATACCCAATTAAATCTGCATGTCAGATAAATGACTGTTTTTAGCCTAAGTATGTCCTATGTATTGCAACTCAACTCCATTTATATCATCCTAGAAAGGCTTTTATTATGTCCAAGTTTTCCAATTTATTAAAAGAAAGATGAGTAATCTTTTAACTTCCCCTAAAGATGTGGTTATTTCTTCATTCTCATTTCTTATTTTGTGTATTCATTTGTATCAATTCACTAGCTAATAGCCTATTATATATTTTTTCAAAGACCTATTATTCTGATTTCAGATTTATCAGTTTCTGCTTCAGTTGTTCCTGAGTTTTTTCGCTTTCTTTATTTTTCCTTTACTTTTTTTTTTTCTTTTCTCTCTCTTTTTTTTTTTTTGTGATGGAGTCTCGCTCTGTCACCCAGGTTGGAGTGAAGTGGCATGATCTCGGCTTGCAGAAACCTCTGCCTGCCAGGTTCAGGTGATTCTCCTGCTTCGGCCTCTTGAATAAGTGGGATTACAGATGCGTGCCACCTGCCTGGTTAATGTTTGTATTTTTAATAGAGATGGGGTTTCACCATGTTGGGCAGACTGATTTCAAACTTCTGACCTCAAATGATCGGCCTGCCTCAGACTCCCAAAGTGTTGGGATTACAAGTATAAGCCACCATGCCTGGCCTCCTTTACTAACTTCTTAAATAATATACTTTATTTATTTATTTATTTTTGTTTGTTCTTTTGTTTGTTTGCTTGTTTTTGAGATGGAGTCTCGCTCTGTCACCCAGGCTGGAGTACGGTGGCACGATCTCAGCTCACTGCAACCTCTGCCTCCCAGGTTCAAGCAATTCTCCTGTCTCAGCCTCCCAATCAGCTGTGGTCACAGGTGCCGGCCACCACACCTGGCTAATTATTTTGTATTTTTAGTAGAGACAGGGTTTCACCATGTTAGCCAGGCTGGTCTTGAACTCCTAACCTCAAATAATCCACCTGCCTCGGCCTCCCAAAGTGCTGGGATTGTAGACATGAGCCACCGCACCTGGCTTATTTATTTTGATTTGGTGAACGAGACTTCTCTGGGTAGGTGGCAGTCCCAAGGTTGGCCGAGGATCCATGGAGTGCACACTCACTCTGCAGGTAAGTCAGAATCCAGCACCACGGAGCCAGGGTTGCACCCCTGCTGCAGGGAACAGGAGCCCCTATTCCTCTCCCTGACATGCAGGGACAAAGTTATCATGCTCTGTGGGTGCTGCTGGGAGGCACTGATGGGACAGACTGGCCAGGCCTTCCCAAGCAAGCTCCAGGCAACCTCCCAGCACCCCCGCCCACGTGCAGGTGTGGTCTGGGAGCACAGAGCCAGGTTCCCACCGTGGGGCACCTGAGTTTTGTGCCTAGCAGCCTCTTCCTTCTTTGGTTCCCTTTTCCTTTTTGGCCCACAGGGTTTGGGACAGGTGGCTGCTTCCAATAGGTCTCAAGGTGGCCCCACAGACCTGAGCCAGCCACTTCTCCTCAGCCCTCCCCTGCCCATGAAGACTGCTCAGAGGGGCCGCATTGAGAGCTGGATCTGGGACTTTGGTTAAACTGCAAGGGGAGAAGCTCTGTCACCCTGCAGGGCATGAAGTTCAACTGAAGCCATTGGGACCATGGCCTGGGAGCCCATCTAGGGGGAGGCTACCACACAGAGGGCCTGACGGTGTGAGTTCAGCCTCTGGATCCCACCACACTGAAGCACTCCAGAGACTCCCTTCTCTCTAAACCCACCATTTCTGCACCCTGGACCCCTGACCCAGGCCTGCTGCTTTCAAAGATCTGTTTTCTGCTGACTCCCAAAGCCAGATCCCAGGAGAAGCTGGTGGTCTCGCATCTGCCTGAGTTCTGGCAGCGGCCCACGAAAGTCAGTGATGATGGCAGGTCTGCCCGAGTGGTGGGCTGGCTTGGCCCCTCATCTCAAAGTGAGCCAGCTTTTGCTCCCTGACCTTCCTCCTAGTCTGCCAGACCACCCCTTCCAGCCACACAGTCAAGCCCAGATTAGGAATTAGCCCCATCCCGCCCCTCTCCCACATACAACCTCCAAATATGTCCATGTCCCAATCCCTAGAACCCAAGATTAGACCTTATGTGGCAAAAGTGACTCTGAAGATGTGATTCAGTTAAGGATTTTGAGATGGGGAGATTATCCTGGACCATCCAGGTGGGCCCACTATGCCCCCAAAATTCACATGTTGAAAGCTAATCACCAATGTGATAGTATCAGCGGGTGGGGCCTTTGGGATGTGGTTAGGTCATGAGGGTAGAGCCCTCATGAATGGGATTAGCGCCCTATAAAAGAGACCCCAGAAGCCGGGCATAGTGGGCTGCACCTACAGTCCCAGCTGCTGAGGAGGCTGAGGCAGGAAGATCTCTTGGGTACAGGAGTGAGCTATGATCATGCCATTGCACTCCAGCCTTGGTGACAGAGTGAGACCGTGTCTCTAAAGTAATTAAATAAAAGAGACCCCAGAGAGCTAGTTAGCTTCTTCCACTATGTCAGTTAGAAGGCGCCATATATGAGGACATGGGTCCTCACAGGACATCAAATCTGCCAGCACCTTGATCTTGGACTTCCCAGCCTCCAGAGCTGTGAGCAATAAATTTCTGTAAAATGCTGTAAGCCACCGACTTTCCAGTATTTTGTTACAGCAGCCCAGGCAGACTAAAACAACTTCTGTGGCACATTTGGGGTGATGTAGGAACAGCCGATGTTCCCAGGAACCAGTGAGGGGCAGGAGTCCCGGATCCCTCTAGCGAGATCCCCAGAGAGCGCCATGTACCCGCCCTGCAGCTGGCAAAGCTGTTTATGGAAGTTAGGGGCCTGTTGGTTTAGAGCGGCCATTCTCAACCAGGGGGATGTGGCACTGCCTTGAGACAGTTTTGGTTGTCATGAGTGGGTGTGTGTGGTGGGGAGTGCTACTGCATCACACAGGCTGAGGCACGGGATGCTGCTCAACATCCTACAGTGTGGGGACGGCCCTCACAACAAAGAATCACTTCATTCAAAATATGGATGAGGGCCAGGCGTAGTGACTCACGCCTGTAATCTCAGCATTTTGGGAAGCCGAAGCAGAAGGATTGTTTGAAGCCAGGAGTTTGAGACCAGCCTGGGCAACATGGTGAAACCCCATCTTTACAAAAAAAGCAAAAAACCAGCCAGGCATGGCGATGCACACCTGTACTCCCAGCTATTTGGGGACCTGAGGTGGGAGGAGGCTTGAGCCCAGGAGGTCGAGGCTGCAGTGGGCTGAGACTGCACCATTTCACTCCAGCCTGGGTGATAAAGTGAGACCCTGTCTCAAAAAAAAAAAAAAAAAAAAAAAAAAACTGAGTATGGCAGCGAGCATGGTGGTTTGTGCCACCTGAGAGGCTGAGGTGAGAAGATGACTTAAGCCAGGGAGGCAAAGGCTGCAGCGAGCCAAGATCACGCCCTGCATTCCAGCCTGGGTGACAGAGCCAGACCCTGTCTCAAAAAAAGTGACAGATTCTGTGGCAATGAGATACCGAATTATAAAGAGGACCCAAGGCCAAGCCAGGCAAGGGTTAATTCATGCACCCCGCGCTTAAAGAATAAGCTGTTCTAACAGCAACGAGGCTTTCCTTTTTCTCCAGCAGCTAAACAAGCACCGGCCTGAAGCAACGTTAATACACTTGGCAGCTCATCCAGCTCACGGATGCTGACTCCTTGACCCCGTTCTTCCAGCCACAACTACAGCTCTGACTGTACAAGAGACCAATTTCAGTAACTTTCTCCTGATAAGAGATCATTGACCATAAACTGCTCTGGTTGGTTTTCAGAGAAGGATGTTCAGCCCAGCATTCTTCATCAGAATCCTTAAGTCTCAGAGCCAGATGTTCACCAGTAGCCCACTTCACTGTGCAGTGAAGTGCTCTGTGGTCGTTTTGAATAATGTTTGAACAATGGTACATGCCTGTAATCCCAGCTACTCAGGAGGAGGCCGAGGCAGGAGAATCACTTGAAGCTGGGAGGCAGAAGTTGCAGTGAGCTGAGATTGTGCCACTGCACTCCAGCCTCGGCAACAGAGTGAGACTTTGTTTCAAAGAAAAAAAAAAAGAAAGAAAGTCGGGGGATGGGAGGAGAGCTTCAGGAAGAATAGCTAATGGATGCTGGGCTTAATACCTAGGTGATGGGTTGATATCTGCAACAAACAACCAAAGCACGTGTGTTTATCTATGTAACAAACCTGCATATCCTACCTATGGGCTCCTGAACTTAAAATACAAGTTGAAGGAAAAAAAAAAAAGAAAATCTTGTCGGGCATAGTGGCTCACACCTATAATCCCAGCACTTTGGGAGGCTGAGGAGGGAGGATGGCTTGAGACCAGGAGTTCAAGACCAGCCTGGGCAACATAGCAAGACCCTGTCTCTACAAAAAAAATGGAAAAATTGGCCAGGTTACACCTGTAGTCCCAGCTACTTGGGAGGCTGAGGCAGAAGGATGGCTTGAGCCCAGGAGGTTAAGGGCGCAGTGAGCTGTGATTGTACCACTGCACTCCAGCCTGAACGACAAAGCAAGACCCTATTTCAAAAAAAAGAAAAGAAAAGAAAAAAAGAAAGGAAAGAAGAAAGAAAAAAGTATCTTTTCCAAATTTGTGAATTGTGTGATTTTTCAGTTAACCAGCTCTCAGGACTGGGGCCAGTCAGGCTGCTGAGTCCTGGCCACCAGAGTGGTGAGGTGTTGGGGGGTGCAGAGGTGGCGCTTGTCTCTGTCCAGGGGTGGCCTGGCTGAGGTTCGGCTGGTCTGCGAACATCAGTTTCCCCACCTCCATGGTGGTGCAGTGTGGAGAACCATAGGAGCCTGGTGCAGGCACCCCTCTGTGCACTGTCCGATGGTCCCCTCCCCCACGTAGAACCATGGAATCAGGCCACAGTCCGCCTCTTCTTTAATCTTGAACTGGAGGATATACAGGTTGAGCGGGTGGGAGAGTGGCCCCAGGCAAGAGGCCTGCGGAGGGATAGAGGGGCCAGTTCAGGGCCACCAGGGGCTCTGGGAAAGGGGGTCAGGAAAGAGGCTCAGCCTCCCATCTGCCCAGCTGGTCCCTGCCACCTCTTCCACTCTCAGCTGGACTCCCCTGCCAGGGGTCCAGATCCTGCCAGAGTACTTGGTCTCCCAGCCACGTCCGGCCTGGACATAGGACCCATGGTGGGGCCGGACTTCAGCTCTGGGCAGAGCAGTGTCTTAGTAGCCTGCGGCCTCCCCACCCTTCCTCAGGTCCGAGACGGCATACACACAGGCCCCCTCCTGGGACACGGCCTGGACCACATTCAAGAAGAAGGGCCTCTGGGTCTGGTTCTGGCCACGGTCTTGGAGTCCCCTCTGCACCTCCTGGAGAGGAGAGAAAGCAGGTTCACAGGGGAGGGCAGCTCAGCCCATCTCCCAAAGGGAGGGGCCTCTGCAAGAAATGAGAAAAATGATCAAAAGGCAAGACTGAGAGGAAGAGGGCCTGAAGACACAGGAAGAGGGGAGGACCTGATGGGAGCATGGAAGAGATCCAAAGGCCCATAGAGGACAAGGTCAACCTCCAGGGATTATGTACGAAGGACACCACCCAGGCCTGAAGACCTCCAGATGCAAGTTCATGTCTGTTCTGGATCCAAGGACACCAGGGCCTTGAAGTGCAAATCTGAGTTCAGGGGGCCTTCGATGATGGACATGGCTTCTCAAGATTTAGACACTGAGGCCAGACACAGTGGCTCACACCTGTAATCCCAACACTTTGGGAAGCTGAGGAAGGAGGATCACTTGAGGCCAGGAGTTTGAGATCAGCCTGGGCAATACAGAAAGATCCTGTTTCTCAAAAAAAAAAAAAAAAAAAAAAAAAGGCCAGGCATGGTGGCACATACCTACAGTGTTAGCCACTTGGGAGCCAAGGTGGGAGGATCACTTGAGGCCAAGAGTTTCAGAACAGCCAGGGCAACAACAAAGCAAGACACCATCTCTACAAGAAAATCAAAAATTGGGCTGGGCCCGGTGGCTCACACCTGTAATCCCAGCACTTTTGGAGGCTGAGGCAGGAGGATCTTTTGAGCTCAGGAGTTCAAGACCAGCCTGGGCAACATAGTGAGATCACGTCTTTATTAAAAAAAAAGAAAAAAGAAAAAATTAGTTGGGTGTGGTGGCCCTGTGCCTGTAGTCCCAGCTACTCAGGAGGCTGAAGCAGGAGCATCCCTTGAGGCCAGGAGTTTGAGGATGCAGTGAGCCTTGATTCTGACACTGCACTCCAGCCTGGGCAAAAGAGCAAGACTGAAACCGCCTTTGCAAAATTATGACTGAGACAGTGAGAGATCTAACTTAATCAACTCCATTTTGCTTCTAACCTCCCAGTTGTCCTTGTTCATTCCTGGGTGTAGGCTGAACTAACTTTGAGAGAAACTTAGTTTATAGTTTAAAACAAAGATAGTAACAGCCCTTTCCCAAAGCAGACCTCCTTCTTGTCTGGGCACTAGATTGCCTTCATAGGACTAACATGAGCCACAAGATTAGAAATTACTGTTTAGGAGTCATGCAGCTGAAGTCTAAAGATTCTGACCCTCCCTAAACTGCTCCTAAGATCAGTGTTGGAGAAATTTTGCAGACCCCGCACTTGATGGATCAGCTGGCACCATCCAGATGGATTAACTGGCTCATCTGATCTTGTGGCCCCCACCCAGGAACTGACTCAGCTCAAGAAGACAGTTTCAACTCCCTATGATTCTACGATTTCCAGGTTTTTTTTTGTGTGTGTGTCTGTTTTTGAGATGGAGTCCTGCTCTTTCACCCATGCTGGCATGCAATGGCACGATCTTGGCTCACTGCAACTTCCTCTTCCAGATTCAAGTGATTCTCTTGCCTCAGCCTCCCCAGTAGCTGGGATTACAGGCGCCTGCCACTACGCCCAGCTAATTTTTGTATTTTTAGTAGAGACAGGTTTTCGCCATGTTGGCCAGGCCAGTCTCCTGACCTCAGGTGACCCACTCACCTCAGCCTCCCAAAGTGCTGGGATTACAGGCATGAACCACCGGGCCCAGCCAACTCCCTGTGATTTCATCCCTGACCAATCAGCACTCCTGGCTCATTGGCTTCCCCCAACCCACCAAGCTGTCCTTAAAAACACTGCACCTTAGCCAGGTGCGGTGGTCACGCCTATAATCCCAGCACTTTGGGAGGCAGAGGTGGGCAGATCACCTGAGGTCAGGAGTTCGAGACCAGCCTGGCCAACATGGAGAAACCCTGTTTCTATTAAAAATACAAAAATTAGCCAGGCTTGGTGGCGCACACCTGAAATCCCAGCTACTTGGGAGGCTGAGACATGAGAATTGCTTGAACCCAGGAGGCAGAGGTTACAGATCATGCCACTGCACTCCAGCCTGGGCGACAGAGTGAGACTCTGTCTCAAAAACAAAACAAAACAAAACAAACACGAAAAAACTCTACTCCCCGAATGTTCAGGTAGACTGATTTGAGTGATAATAAAACTCCGGTCTCCCACCCAGCAGGCTCTGCCTGAATTACTCTTTCTCTATTGTAATTCCCCTGTCTTTATGAATCCGTGGTTACAAGACCTTGACTCAAAAAATTTTCAAAAAAGACCTATGATCTCAACACACGATGTCAAGACCTTAGACACCCAGGAACCCACAACTTTAGGGCCCTACTGGTATCTATTGGTGGAGAATTCAGCTAGGATAAGGACGTGAATACCCGTGAATCCAAGGAAATTAGATCCCTAAGCTAAAGGCACACACAGTCCCACAGTGTGAGACACTCGGGGCATGGGGGCCTATAGGCTCAGACTCGAGACCCTGAATTTGTGGACTTCAAGGAAGTCAGAGACCAAAGTAGCCCCTAGCCTTGTGCTCGTTCCTAAGGTGCCAAGTACCTTGCCCTGCCTGGGGCTATGGTCCTCACGAACTACCAGTCTGTAAAGGGGCAGAAGTCCTAGAGTACAGGGACCTGTGCTACGAGGGCCCCATGTTTCCAGATACCATTTAAGACTAATGACCTGAGAACTTGGCTGGGCGCAGTCACTCACGCCTGTAATCCCAGCAATTTGGGAGGCCGAGGCAGGCGGATACCTGAGGTCAGGAGTTCCAGACCAGCCTGGCCAACATGGCAAAACCCCATCTCTACTAATAATACAAAAATTAGCCGGGCATGGTGGTGTGGGCCTGTAATCCCAGCTACTCGGGAGGCTGAGGCAGGAGAATCACTTGAACCCAGGAGGTGGAGGTTGCAATGAGCTGAGATCGCGCCACTGCACTCCAGCCTGGATAACAGAGTGAAACTGTGTCTCAACAACAATAACAAGCCAAAAAGAAAAAAAAAAAAAAAAGACTAATAACCCGAGAACCTAACCCCGCAGGGCCTGAGATTTCGGAGACATCTAGGTGCATCAGGTGATGCCACATGGCCTGAGCTGCTGACAGGGCAAATGAGGTCTTTGGAGCCCTGCACATTTGGCTATAAGTTCCCCGTGACTGACAATTCGTAGAATTGCCCACTGTCCTTAGACTTGAGGGCCAAGATCCTCACTGCTGAAGCCAAAGCTGGACTTACAGTGCTCAGAGACTCCATTCCTCAGAGTCTACTGGCCAAACTCCAAGACTCTGAGGATCAAAGACTTTCCTCACCCTAGTCGCTGGGCCTTAGCTGTGAAGGTTCTTGGAGGCTCAACGTCTCCAACCCAGAGTTTAGAATTTACTCCATGGAAAGCCCTAGACCTGAATAGCTGACATTCCAGCTCCCCAAGGGAACTGAGAACCTTAGGTTCGTGGGCCACTGGATTCCATTAATCCCAGTCCCCAGACTGTCATCTCCCAAATTCTCAGCATTTCAGGTCCTCAGTGTAAAAGGTCCTGGGAACTGATGTTCACGAGGACAAAGGTCCTTCAGTCAAGAGTCAAGGGAGGGCCAGGCGCAGTGGCTCATGCCTGTAAGCCCAGCATTTTGGAAGGCTAAGGTGGGCAGATCACTTGAGGTTGGGAGTTCGAGACCAACCTGGCCAACATGAGGAAACCCCGTCTTTACTAAAAATACAAAAATTAGCCAGGTTTGGTTTGCGCGCCTGTAGTCCCAGCTATTCAGAGGCTGAGGCAGGAGAATTGCTTGAACCTGGGAAGCGGAGGTGGCAGTGAGGCAAGATTGTGCCACTGCACTCCAGCCTGAGTGACAGAGTGAGACTGCCTAAAAAAAAATAAAAATAAAAAAAGAGTCAAGGGAGGAGGGCTCCAAAGGATGTGCCCTGGATCTTGAAATCCTCCATATCTAAGATCCCTGGAACCTGAGAGTCCTGAGAGGGTCTTCCTGTCATGCGAAGGACCCTGCATGGGGAGGGAGGCCTGCAAACTCCAAGAATTTGAGCCTAACAGGCTGAGGTCCTTAGTCTCAAGGTGTGAAGACGAAGACTGTTGGGGACTACACTCTGTTCCTACCCTAAGGTCCCAGTCCATGGTTCTCAGGTTCTAAGGGCTTTGGAAGGTGGACTTGAGACCAAAGAAATCTCATAACAGGAGAGGCAGCTTTGAGGACCTTGAACCTCAGTTAGCTGAACTGAACTGACCTCAGGCACCAAGTTTGGAGCCTTGAAAAGATAGCAATCTTTTTTTTTTTTTTTTGAGACAGAATTTTGCTTTTGTTGCCCAGGCTGGAGTGCAATGGCACGATCTCAGCTCACTGCAACCTCCGCCTCCCAGGTTCAAGCGATTCTCCTGCCTCAGCCTCCTGAGTAGCTGGGATTACAGGTGTGTGCCACCATGCCTGGCTAATTTTTGTATTTTCACTAAAGATGGGGTTTCACCATGTTGGCCAGGCTGGCCTGGAAGTGCTGACCTCAGGTTATCCACCTGCCTCTGCCTCCCAAAGTGCTGGGATTACAGGCATGACCACTGGGCCCGGCCCTATCAACCTTTTAAATAGGTCGTAACAAAGGGCATCCATCAACCCAAAGATGCTCCAAGGAAGCCGAGTCTCTGTCTACGGATGGAGGAGGAGTCAGCCAGGAGAATTCAGCCCCTGGAGCTGCACCCTGGGCTTTTGTGGGGAATCAAAAAAATGTTTGTAGGCCAGGCAGGGTGGCTCACGCCTATAATCCCAGCATTTTGGGAGGCCAAGGTGGGAAGATTGCTTGAGCTCAGGAGTTTAAGACCAGCCTAGGCAACATGGCAAGAGACCCTGTCTCTACGAAAAACAAAAAAATAAAAACTATCCAGGTGTGGTGGCACACACCTGTAGTCCTAGTTCCTTGGGAGCCTGAGGAGGAAGGATCACTTGAACCCAGGAAGTCAAGGCTGGAGTGAGCTGTGATCACAATAGTGCACTCCAACCTAGGCAGCAGAGCAAGATGCTGCCTCAAAAAAAAAAAAAAAAAAAAACCATATATATAGTAAAAATTACCACCAATGCCCCAGGAGAAAATTACTTTATAGACTGCCACAGGAAAAACAACCTCTTTTACAAAAAAAGTCACAAATATAAGTTACAAATCACACAAGGAAATAGTCACCATGAGGGAGAGTCTGAGAGACACCAGCCAGGAAAACTCACTTCTGAAAAATGGCATCAACCACAGACCAGAGAGGCCAAGGTGCTGAGATCCTCAGCCTGGGAGCAGTGTAGACAACACCCTGCTCTCTGTCTTGGAGGCCACGGAACTGGCCTGGAGGTCACTGATGGCCTCACCCATCAAGGTCCCCAACTCCTATGGCCCCCAAAGCTGAAGTGTACCTGTCCTAAGAATCTCAGTGACTGAGTTCCTCCCAGGTGGCTTTGAGCAGCATGGACTTGGGGAGTGGGCTCTGCCCTAGGCATCCAGCTCGGACCTCAGCCTCACCTGGCTGAAGCTGGGCTCGTACTCCACACGGCCCTTACTGTTGACATGCAGGATGGGGGCTGCAATGGCCGCTCTCAGGTCAAAGCCAAGCCACAGCTTGTTCATGATGGCCTGGGGGAGAGATGAGGGATGCAGGGAGAAAGGGGGTACCTGCTACCCTACATCAGCCCTCACATCCCCACTCCAGGGAGAGTCAGACAGTATGCTGCCCAGAGAGGAGACACTTGAGCCCAGAGCCCCCCAGACTCACCTGGGCCACAGCAGAGATGATGAGCTCCCCGCCAGCCCCGCCAATCACTAGCTTCGACCCCTGGGCTTTGTTGATCAAGATGGAGGGCACCATGGAGGATGGGGACCGCTCGCCTGGAACTGGGGGCCAGCACCCTCCGGGAGCTCCACCCACCCTGTCTCCATTCACTGCTGAGCAAACAGCGGCTTAGCCAGTGCAATGACCCATCCAGGGGTAAGCATGCAGCCCCAGCCCAGCCCCCTCCCACCTCTCCCCTGGTTGGGGCCCTTGTGGACCCCGAGTGGGAAGCCTTGTTCTTACCAGGTGAGGGGGTGGTGCCGGAACCCCGGGGGCATCTCTCGCATAAGTCCAGGAGCTCGTTGTTGAGGATGATGCCTGTCCGTGGTGAATACACCATCGCTCCAAAGCTGCAGCCATGGAGGCAGAGCCTGGGCTCCCACCAGACACCGCCTGCCCTGCCCACCTTGCAGGACCCCTCATTTTACAGCTGCCTGCCCCGAAGCATGCTGGAGCCACTATTCTCTCCCTGGCAACAACCACAAGGGGTCCCCAAAGACCCACCTGTGCCCCCATATCAGGGCACCCTTCTGAGTGAGGCCGCCCATTCCCAGGTAAGTCTTGGCTCGGGGCCACCCCAGCAGCAGCCTTTCCAGCCAGAGATGTCAGGGGTTGGGGCCTCTTTTGAAATAGAGGAGGAGACAAAGGGCAAAAGCAAGGTGCTGCTCCATGGGGACAAGTGAGGGGACATGGGGCTGCGGGAGTGCAAGTATAAGAGAGGAGGAGTGAGGCCACCAGCCTTCCCCCAGGCCCCACGCACGGTGTGTTGATGGTGCTGGTGGCAGCCACGGCGCTGCCATCCTCCCCCAGCACAGACACATGGGACGTGCCTGTCCCGTGGCCCCAGGCCTCGGCCAAGCTGTAGTGGTTGAGCTGGTGGTCCCCCCGGCCATCGATCTGTTGGCGGATGAGCTGGGCCAGGGTCTCCCCCAGCAGGTCCTGGGAGGCATTCTGGCGTGGGTGGGCAAGTGGGAGGGTCAGTGAGGGGCCAGGCGGGATCCACAGAACCAAGGACAGGACAAGCTCAGCCCCCATGGGGGCCACCTCCAGTCTGTTCTCTACCTTGTGGCCAGGCCTCCCTCAAGCCCAGGCTAGGTCTAGACTCTGCCCACCCTCCAGGTCCTTTGAGATATGGTGCCACTCCTGCATCTGACCCCTGTACCTGCCACCCTGAGATCCCTTTCAGTCCTGCCCTGGCCTAGAACCACATACATCTCCCTCCAACCTCCCCCTGCTGGGCCTGACCCTCCTTTCATGCTAAGTCCTGAGCCAGTGGGGAGGACAGCCCACCAGCCCAGCAACCTCAGCAACCTCACCTGGAGCTTTGGGTGGCTGCGAGGGTCCTTCAGCCTCCACCTCTGCCCCCTGGCAAACTTGAGTGTCTCCACAAGGTGGTGGTACATGTTCACCCTCCCCTCAGGCCTGGCCACAGACTCTGCTGAGAAGTTGAACCCTGGAGAGGGGTCGGGGCACAGGTTGGGGTCACCCTATGTAATGGATTGAATGTTGCCCCCCTCCCCAGAGAGCTCCACCCACATCCTAATTCCCAAAACCTGTGGATACTACTTATACAGCGCAAGAGTGACTAATACCTTAAGTGGAAAAGTATGTTAACGATTTTTTTGAGACAGAGTCTCACTCTGTCACCCAGGCTGGAGTGCAATGGTATAGTCTCAGCTCACTGCAACCTCCATCTCCCAGGTTCAAGTGATTCTTGTGCCTCAGTCTCCTGAGTAGCTGATACTACATGCGTTCGCCACCACGTCCAGCTAATTTTTTCTTTTTTTGTATTTTTAGTAGAGACGAGGTTTTGCCATGTTGTTTAGGCTGGTCTCAAACTCCTGGCCTCAAGTGATCTGTCTGCCTTGGACTCTCAAAGTGCTGGGATTACAGGCATGAGCCATCATGCCCCGCCTTTTTTGTGTTTTTTGGAGGAGTCTTCTTCTGTCGCCCAGGCTGGAGTGTGTGGCGCAATCTCAGCTTACTGCAATCTCCACCTCCTGGGTTCAAGTGATTCTTCCGCCTCAGCCTTCTGAGTAGCTAGGACTACAGGCGCACGCCACCATGCCCAGCTAATTTTTGTATTTTTAGTAGAGATGGGGCTTCACTGTGTTGGCCAGGCTGGTCTCCAACTCCTGACCTCAAGTGATCCACCCGCCTTAGCCTCCCAAAGTGCTGGGATTACAGGCATGACCCACCACACCCAGCCTAAAGTATGTAAAATATTTTGAGAGGAGGAGATGATTCTGGATTATCTAGATATGCCCTGAATGTGATCACAGTGTCCTTGTAAGACAGACACACAGAGGAGAGGACACACACAGCAGAGGAGAAACCAGTGTGACCATGGAGACAGAGACTGGAGTGAGGCAGCCACAAGCCAAGGAACGCTGGCAGCCACCGGAAGTGATAAGAGGTGGTGAAAATTGTCAAAATATAGCTGCGGCCACGTGCAGTGGTTCACACCTGTAATCCCAGCATTTTGGAAGGCTGAGGTGACAGGATTGAGGTGAGGTTGAGGCTGCAGTGAGCCTTGACAGTGCCACTGCACTCCAGCCCAGGTGACAGAGCAAGACCCTGCCTCAAAAAACAAACAACTCACAGCCTTACACAAAGGCCATCACAACCTTACACAGAAAATACTTCTGCAAAGACATCTGCCCGGGAGTGGCCTGTCCAGCCTCAGACTAGTGCCACTCTTATGACTTTTCCATGCATCCCAGTAACCAAAGATGATCATTTCAAAACGGTTTTTTCTTTGTTTGTTTGAGATGGAGTCTCACTCTGTCCCCCAGGCTGGAGAGCAGTGGCATGATCTCGGCTCACTGCAAGCTCCATCTCCTGGGTTCACACCATTCTCCTGCCTCAGCCTCCCAAGCAGCTGGGACTACAGGCGCCCACCACCATGCCTGGCTAATTTTTTGTATTTTTAGTAGAGACAGAGTTTCACTGTGCTAGCCAGGATGGTCTCCATCTCCTGACCTCGTGATCTGCCCTCCTTGGCCTCACAAAGTACTGGGATTACAGGCATGAGCTACCAAGCCAGGCCCAAAACAGTTATATACCAAAGCTAAGCTATGAGGACGCAAAGGAATAAAAACAATATACTGGGCCAGGCACGGTAGTTTATACCTATAATCCTAGCACTTTGGGAGGCCAAGGCGGGTGAATCACCTGAGTTCAGGAGTTCGAGACCAGTCTGGCTAACACGATGAAAGCCTGTCTCTACTAATAATACAAAAATTAGCTGAGCATGGTGGCACACACAGGTAGTCCTAGCTACTCAGGAGGCTGAGGCAGGAGAATCGCTTGAACCGGGAGGTGGAGGTTGCAGTGAGCTGAGATCGCACCATTGCACTCCAGCCTGGGTGACAAGAGTGAAACTCCATCTCCAAAAAAACAGAATGATATAATGGGGCCCAGCATGGTGGCTCACACCTATAATCCCAGCACTTTGAGAGGACAAGGCAGGCAGATCACCTGAGGTCAGGAGTTCAAGACCAGCCTGGCCAACATGGTGAACCCCATCTTTACTAATAATACAAAAAAAAAAAAAAAAATTAGATGTGGTGGCAGGCACCTGTAATCCCAGCTACTTGGGAGGCTGAGGCAGGAAAATCGCTTGAATCCAGATGGCAGAGGTTGTAGTGAACCGAGATGCACCATTGCACCTCAGCTTTGGCGACAGAGCGAGACTCTGTCTCGGGGGGAAAATGCTACAATGGACCGTGGGAACTCAAGGGGAAGGGTGGGAGGCGGATGAGGTTAAGACTACACACTAGGTACAGTGTGTACTGCTTGGGTAATGGGTGCACCAAGGTCTCAGAAATCACCACTAAAGGACGGGCGCAGTGGCTCATGCCTGTAATCTCAGCACTTCGGGAGGCTGAGGCAGGCAGATCACTTGAAGTCAGGAGTTTGAGACCAGCCTGGCCAACATGGTGAAACCCCATTTCTGCTAAAAAAAAAAAAAAAGGAAAAAGGAAAAAAAAATACAAAAATTAGCCAGGCTTGGTGGTGTGCACCTGTAATCCCAGCTACTCAGGAGGCTGAGACTGGAGAATTGCTTGAATCTGGGAGGCAGAGGTTGCAGTGAGCGAAGATCATGCCACTGCTCTCCAGCCTGGGCCACAGAGTGAGATTCCATCTCAAAAAAAGAAATCATCCACTAAATAACTTTTTCATGCAGCCGAACACCACGTGTTCCCCCAAAACTAATGAAATAAAAATAAAATAGCCAGGCAGAGGTGGCTCACATCTGGAATCCCAGGACTTTGGGAGGCTGAGGCAAGTGGATCAGTTAAGGTCAAGAGTTCAAGACCAGCCAGGCCAACATGGTGAAACCCCGTCTCTACTAAAAAGAAAAAAATCATCTGGGCGTGGTGGCTCAAGCCTGTAATCCCAGCACTTTGGGAGGCCGAGGTGGGTGGATCACTTGACATCAGGAGTTCAAGACCAGCCTGATCAACATGGCAAAACCCCATCTCTACCAAAAATACAAAAATTAACCAGGTGTGATGGCAGGCACCTGTAATCCCAGCTACTTGAGAGGCTGAGGCAGGAGAATCGCTTGTACCTGGGAAGCAGAGGTTGCAATGAGCTGAGATCACGCCATTGCACTCTAGTCTGGGCAACAGATTAAGACTCTGTCTCAAAAAAATAAAAATAAGAAAGGGAAAAAAGAAGAGATAAAAATCAGCGGCATGTGGTGGCCCATGCCTGTAATCCCAGCTACCTGGGAGGCTGAGTCAGGAGAATTGCTTGAACCCAGGAAGTAGAGCTTGCAATGAACCGAGATTGCACCACTGTGCTCTAGCCTAGGCGACAGAGCAAGACACCATCTCAATAATAATAATAACAATGCAATGAAAAAAATAAAATATACAATAAATTATCATTGATTGTAAGCAAAAAAATTATATACTCTTCCTCATTTTCTTTTTGAGAACCTTTGTCTTCCTTCACCTCCCTGAATACACACACAGTTTACCGTAGTGTGGGTATTCCCACCGCGATGCCTACTCTGGAATAAACATCATTTTCTCTGACTGTTGTTCAAAGAAACAACAGCCTTGTTCTGTTTTTCATTTAGGTCAACAAGGCAAAGAACAGACTCTCCCCTGGAGCCCCCAAGGGAATGCAGCCCTGTGGACACCTAGATATCGGGCTTCTGGCTTCCAGAACTGTGAGAGGACACATTGCTGTTATTTTAAGCCATCAAGCTTGTAGTGATTTATAATGGCAGACACAGGACACTAATATTAAGCCAGCGCAGACAGCCCCAGGCCTTGGCACTGCCAGAACCCCCCTGCAGGCTGCCTTGGGCTGGGCTGGTTTCGCTCCCCCAGGTGCACACCCCTGACAGGCAGCCCACCACCCACACAGCCCACCTGCTTCTGTGTCTGGGACTGGTCACCTAGCAGGAGGAGGACTCTGGACAAATGATGTCACACCCTTCAGCAAAGCCTCACGTATGGGTGGAGCTGGAGGTCAGCTCTAAAACCCACCATCATGACTGGTTTACACAGCTCGGTCTTCACATTGTGCATCTGTGAACCCAGTTTATGGAGGAGGAGGCTGAGCTGGGCCTTGGCTGGGCTTGGAGTCTGAGTTCCCGGGTGTGGGGGGCCAGGGCTCTGGGCAGGGGCTTTACCTCTTAGCACATTGAGGATGAAGCTGAGAATGACACCCCCTGCAGGTGGCGGTGGTGAGTACAAGGTATAGTCCCCCAGGGGCACCTCCAGGGCGTCCACTACCTCGGGCTGGAACTTGGCCAGGTCCTGCAGCGTCAGCTGGCTCCCTGGGGTGAGATGGAGAGGGCTCCATGAACAGATGGGGAAACCGAGGCAGGGAGGAATAGCCACTGGTGTCAGGTCACACAATGGGATCCCACTCGTGCTCTAGCCTTGCGGACACACAGGGTGATGGTGGGTCTGTAGGCGGTGGCCTCAGGACCAGCCCCTTGGGGCCAGGCATGGAGGGGTGGACAGAGACCAAAGGCAGGGAGGCTGGGGAGGTGAAGGGGAAGATGGGAGAGAGAGCTGGCCTTTGAGAGCCTGTGAGAATGGTCAGCTCGGCTACCCAGGCCTGTTGTGACCATCAGTAACGCCCCTCTGCTGGCTCTAACCCGCAGGCTCTGCTCTCTGAGGTCCTGGACCACAGGGGTCCTTGGGCTGGCAGAGCTAGGTGCATGGCTTCTCGGGGTCCCAGGCACCTCCAGCACTCCCTCAGGGCCTGGGAAGGAGCCTGCCCTCAACCCCCCGTGCCCAGAACTTGGCTCTTCCTCCAGCAGGGACAGGGTATGGGACCTCAGGGAGGCTGACCTTCCTTGGCAATGTCCTCCACCAGCATCTGGCCCAGCCTCCCCGTGTAGAAGACCTCCGCACCCTCTGTGGCCACGGTCTCCAGGGTGGTGGCCAGCGCAGGCCATGGGAGCGGGTCCTGAGGCCTCAGGGGTTCTGTCCCGTTGAAGAAGAGCTGGCTGGGAGATGGGGGGAGCCTCAGGGTGGGGGCAGGTCCTAGAGGCAGCCACACTCCTTCGGGGTGGAGTCCTCAGGACTCTACAGTGGGGGTGCCCTGACCCAGGGTCCCGAGGCGCTAGGGTGGACACCGGGGGACAGCTTCCCTAGGAGGCGGTGGGACTGACACCACCCACCCCGCTCATGGCCCTGGTCCAGGGAGGGCAGATTTCCCAGTGGGGCCTGGGTCCACCTAGGGCCTGTCATCTCCTCACTCCTGGGAGGGGCTGCCAGTGGGCTGGGTGGGGCGGGTGAGAGTGGCAGTTGAAGCCCTCCTGCCATGCCAGAGAGAGGGAGGAGGAGGCCGGGGCCAGGGCGGGTGGCAGAGCCCAAATCCACACCGTGGAGTCCTAGCACTTGGGCGATAAACTCCCCCTAGCTTCACCCCTGAGTTAGGCTCTGCCACAGGGGGCTGGAAGGCCATGAACTGAGACAGGAAAGTGCTCTCTGTCCGGGCCTTAAGGTCCCCAGCACCCTGAGGTTAATCCTCCAGTGTAGGAGGGACTGAGGCAGAGCTGGGATGTGGACTGGGCCCAGACAGGATGTGGCCTTGAACCCAGGAGCCCAGGGCCACCATGTGGGGCTCACCGCAGGGTTGACGCCTGCAAGGAAGGCCGCAGGAAGCCATTGTGCAGGAACCGGCTGAGGACGGGGGCCACCACATGCCCCCCTCGGAGCAGTGTGATGGTGGGCTGGAACAGCTGCGCCCAGGGCAGGCGGCCATGGCGGCGGTGGGCCTCGGCGTAGCCACGGAGCTCCCCGGGCACCCCGATCCACTGGGCCCCTGCATAGCACATCCCAGCTCTCAAACCTGTGGCTTCCAGGCTTTCCCAGGGGTTCACCATCACCCCACGTGTGGCCCCCCAGCAGCCAGAGTGAGCTTTCTGGAGCCCACACTCGACCATGTCCCTCCCTGCTCAGACCACCTGTGGCTCCCCACAAAGTCCATGGCCAGGCCCAAGGGGCCCTGCACAAACTGGCCCCAGGAGCCCCACCCTGTCCCACCAACCCATCTCCACTCAACCTTCCAGGCCTTTGTCCAGCCTGGCCCCTCTCCCGGGATCACCTCAGCTCGCCCATTCCCAAGGGGGACCTGCCCAATCCCTCAATCTCTGCAGGTTGGGGTTGGGGGTTCCCCACAGGCTCCCTGTCCCCCAGTGCCAGGGAGTCACAGCCTGTTCGTGAGGCACTACTCCTTTGGGGGGTATTGTGGTCAGTCCTAGTGGCCTGGGGGGTGGGAGTGGGGGACCTCCGTGGGGCCTCACCTGTGCCCAGCGGCAGAGCCTGTGCACACCGGTCCAGCAGGCTCGGGGCGTGGTGGGCTGGCACTGTCTCCCGAGCATTGATGACCTCCACCTTCCCTGGAGTAGGGCAGGGCAGGTGAGTGGTCATGGACCCTGCAGACAGCCCCTGGCCTGCTTCAGGCTTCAGTTTCCATCTCTGCATTATGAGATGGACTCTGGGCTAACAGGGGGACAGGAGTTGACCCAAGGGCTTTGCACAGCTGAGGCGAAGGGGGCAGGGCAGGGGGCCCAAGAGCACCCAGAAGCGGTCTTGAGTGGATGGGACTGGCTGGAGAAGGGGTTCCTCTGTGGTGTGGACAAGCCCATCTTCCCCATGGCAGGTCACATGTGGGCCCACCTGTCGTCACATTGTAGATGGTGAAGATGACCCCTCCGCCCAGGCCCATGCTCTGAGGGTTGACGACGCTGGTGCAGACCAGAGCCGCGATGGTGGCGTCCACAGGTGAGCCCTGCTGCTGGAGGATGGCTCTAGGGGACACGGCACAGAGTTGGCGGTGGGCTCCCCTCCCTCTGCCTCCCCACTAGGCTTGCTCAGTTGGCACTCATTGGAGAAGGGTGACGGAGGTGGCCCATCTGCTGCCACCAAACCCCAGATTAGGTCACAGAACACAACCAGGCTTCCCCATCAAATCCAGCTGCTCACAGGTCCACAACATTCTACAGCTGCAAAGTGTGATGCCATTTACACTGACCTTTGCCATATACAAGGTGCTTCTCAGTTTGCAAAGTGCTTCTGTTGCCATTGCTCCCAGCAGCACCAACTCATATGCCACAGGCAGAACCAGGCCTAGGCCACCTCTCAGTCCCTCACAATGGCCCCAGGAGCCCACCATGGGACTCCACTCCCCATCTCACTAGGGACACTCTGGCCACAACTACTTTGAAGCCAGAGAGCTGGTCTCTGGCAGGTGACCCCAGGATCCTTCCCGCCACCAGGGCATGGGGCTTGAGCTGACAGGCCCCACAACTTCTCCTGGGGCCCTGAGCCTATGGAAATGCTCTGGCCTAGGCCAAGCATGGTGGTTCATGCCTGTAATCCCAGCATTTTGGGAGGCCGAGGCAGGCGGATCACTTGAAGTCAGGAGTTCGAGACCAGCCTGGCCAACATGGTGAAACCCTGTCTCTACTAAAAATACAAAAATTAGCTGAATGTGATGGCGGGCACCTGTAATCTCAGCTACGCGGGAGGCTGAGGCAGGAGAATCGCTTGAACCTGGCAGGCAGAGGTTGCAGTGAGCCAAAATCGCGCCATTGCACTCCAGCCTGGCAACAGAGCAAGAGTGTCTCAGAAAGAGAGAGACAGAGAGAGAGAGATAGAGAAGGAAGGAAGGAAGGAAAGAAGGAAAGAGAAAGAACAAGAAAGATGAAAGAAAAGAAAGAAAGAAGAAAGAAAGAAAGAGAGAAAGAAAGAAAGAAAGAAAGAGAAAAGAAAAGAAAGAAAGAAAAGAAAAGAAAAGAAAAGAAAAGAAAAGAAAAGAGAAAAGAGAAGAGAAGAAAAGAAAAGAAAAAGAAAAGAAAAGAAAGCAATGCATGCTCTGGCCTACCCCTCCCCATCTGTCACCGGCAGCAAGAGGTGGGCCCTTCAGCACTGAGGGGCTGGTCAGCCTGGCCTACACTGTGACCCTGTCCCTGGGGCACAGGCCTGCACAGCTCACCGAGGACAACCTCTTCCCTTACACCCAGGAATGCTCCCCAGAACCTCAAGAAGCCAAGTTTTTCTTTTTTTTTGGACGGAATTTCGCTCTTGTTGCCCAGGCTATAGGGCAATGGCACGATTTCGGCTCATCACAACCTCTGCCTCCCGGGTTCAAGTGATTCTCCTGCCTCAGCCTCCTGAGTAGCTGGGATTACAGGCATGCACCACTATGCCTGGCTAATTTTGTATTTTTAGTAGAGGCAGGGTTTCTCCATGTTGGTCAAGCTGGTCTCGAACTCCCGACATCAGGTGATCTGCCCACCTCAGCCTCCCAAAGTGCCGGGATTACAGGCATGAGCCACCGCGCCCGGTCAGAAGCCAGCATTTAAATCCCAGTTGCAGATGGGGAAACCAAGGCCCAAAGAGGGAGTGGACCTGGGTCCCTGCACCCACCCCATGGGACCTCTGGCCCTAGCATCCTCCTTCGGCTAAGGCGTCTGTGGCCTGACGTGGCGATTCCATCTGGACACAAACCCTCCCCAGCTCCTGAGCCACATGGCCCTCCCTGGGCCCAACGTGGCACACATGGGCGCCACAGGGACACATGTAATCTTGGAATGGGAAAGAGAGCACAAAGCCAGAAGATGAAATAAACAAGTCAGGCATAAGCACTAATTTTAATGAGAATAAAATACCATAAACAAAGCCAAATGACAAACTGGAGGGAAAAACACTTTAAATTCCCATCCCAGACAAAGGCCTCACCTCCTAACTAAATGGAGTGCACCCTTGCTTCCCCAACCTGTCTGCTTCCAGCCTTGTCAACTGTTTTGGCTTCTGGGGCAAAATGGGGAAAATGGTTACAGATGGGGAAACCAAAGCCCAAGAGGGAATGGCCCGGGACCCTGCACCCACCTCCCCGACCCTGCCAGGCTTTGGTTTTCCTCCCACCTCCCTCGATTCCTGATATTGGGGGCCCCAGGCTTGGTCCGTGGTCCTCGTGCATCTATCTCTTCTCCCCGGGTGACTCTATCTAGGCTCATGGCTTGAGATGCAACCTGTGTGCTGGTAACTCCCCAACTTTATCTCCAGCCAGTCCTCTCCCTACACTCCAGACACTTATACCCAGCTATGCACAAGACACCTGCTCCGGGTGTCAAAGAAACATTTCAAACATACCATGACGTAAACTGTACTTTTGATTTTCCTTCCAACCCTCCCCGCAAAATGGCTCATCTCCTAGTCCTCGTTGTCTTAGAAATGGACACAACCACTCCCCGCTTTGCTCAGCGCCTACACCCTGGAGCCATCCTGGATTGGTCACTTTCTTCCTTCCCACATCCAACCCACCAGCAACTCAGGTTGGAGGTTCTACCTCCATCTCCACCACATTGGTCCAAGCCACCAACCTCCCTCACCTGGGTTATTGCAATGGCCTCCTACCCAGGCCCCAGCGTCAGTCTTCCTCCCTTACATTAAAAAAAAAAATCTGGGGAGGCCAAGACGGGCGGATCACGAGGTCAGGAGATCGAGACCATCCTGGCTAACACGGTGAAACCCCCTCTCTACTAAAAATACAAAAAACTAGCCGGGCGAGGTGGCGGGCGCCTGTAGTCCCAGCTACTCTGGAGGCTGAGGCAGGAGAATGGCGTAAACCCGGGAGGCGGAGCTTGCAGTGAGCTGAGATCTGGCCACTGCACTCCAGCCTGGGAGACAGAGCCAGACTCCGTCTCAAAAAAAAAAAAAAAAAAAAATCTGCTAAGGCTGGGCGCGATGGCTCACGCCTGTAATCCCAGCACTTTGGGAGGCCGAGGTGGGCAGATCACGAGGTCAGGAGATTGAGACCATCCTGGCTAACACAGTGAAACCGTGTCACTACTAAAAATACAAAAAATTAGCCGGACATGGTGGCGGGTGCCTGTAGTCCCAGCTACTCAGGAGGCTGAGGCAGGAGAATGGCGTAAACCTGGGAGGCGGAGTTTGCAGTGAGCCGAGATCACGCCACTGTACTCCAGCCTGGGCAACAGAGTGAGACTCTGTCTCAAAAAAAAAAAAAAAAAAAAGTTAAATGTAAGTCAGACTTCCTGGTAATGGGAGACTGTAATTCACACCACAATTCCCACAGAGAACTAGAAAAGCCCAGCAAATAGAAAACGTGCTTAAAGGCATAGGAGGCAGAGAAGTACAAGGCTGGAGACAGGCAAGGCCAGCATTCCCCTCAAGGCGACGGCCAATCCTGAAGAGGAGGCTGAGAAACAGATCAGTGATTTTTTTTTTCTTTTTTCTCTTTCTTTTTTTTTTTTTTGCTTTTTATTTTGCTGAAACAGGGTCACCATTACTTTTAATGGTAAAAACGGCAATTACCTTTGTACCAACCTAATGTATTGCTCAGGCTGGTCTCAAATTCCTGGCCTGAAGTAATCCTCCTGCCTCAGTCTCCCGAGTAGCTGGGACTGTAGGCGTGAGCCACCTGGTCTAGAGCAGTGCTGTTGACCTACTCACGTGGCTGAGGGAGGCAATGCCCTAATGCCCTACACGTGGGGTGCAGGTTTCTTACTCTAGGAGTGACAGTCAACCAGAAATAGAGCAGCCCTCAGGAGTACTGGATCCAGCTTCAGATCATCTCAGTCACTCAAACTGCATAAAGGTCATCCCAGAATTTCAGACTCCTAGGCCTCAAATCATTTTATTTTTGTTTGTTTATCTATTTATTTATTTATTTGAGACAGCATTTCACTCTGTTGCCCAGGCTGGAGTTCAGTGCCTTGATCTCGGCTCACTGCAACCTCCACCTCTTGGGTTCAAGCGATTCTCCTGTCTCAGCCTCCCAAGTAGCTGGGATTACAGCCACCCACCACCACGCTCAGCTAATTTTTGTCTTTTTAGTACAGACAGGGTTTCATTGTGTTGGCCAGGCTGGTCTCGAACTCCTGACCTTGTGATCTGCCCACCTTGGCCTCCCAAAGTGCTGGGATTACAAGCATGAGCCACCGCACCCAGCCTCTAACAATTTTTATACACACCCTCCAGTGCTAAATTAAAAACAACCAAGCAAACGAGGAAATAAGACAGCAGGAACAAAGCTCAAGAGAAAGCACAGACAACTTTTAAAAAGGCCCATAGGATCTCCAGATTATGAAACTCTCAGACCATGTACTTTAAAATAAGTGCTTTATATCTATATTCAAGGATATAAAGAAACAAGAATTTTATCAAAAAACTAGCAACTATTAAAAATGGAGGCTGGGAGTGGTGGCTCACGCCTATAATCCCAGCACTTTGGGAGGCAGAGGCGGGAGAATCACATGATGCCAGGAGTTCAAGACTAGCCTGGCTAACGTGGCGAAGCACCACCTCTACTAAAAATACAAAAATGAGCTAGGCATGGTGGTAATCCCAGTTATTCAGGAGGCTGAGGCATGAGAATCGCTTGAACTTGGGAGGTAGAGGCTACAGTGAGTTGAGATCTCACCACTGCACTCCAGCCTGGGTAGCAGATAGAGACTGAGTCTAAAAAAAAAAAAAAAAAAAATGGAATTAGGAACTCAATTTGAACAGCAGACTAGAGACAAACATGCAAAAAAAAAAAAAATAGTGAACTGGGAGATAGGTTTTTTATTTTTATTTATTTATTTATTTATTTATTTTTGAGACAGAGTCTCACTCTGTCACCCAGGCTGGAGTGCAATGGCATGATCTCTGCTCACTGCAACCTCCGCTCCCCGGGTTCAAGCAATTCTCCCACCTTGGCCTTTTGAGTAGCTGGGATTACAGGCACCCGCCACCACGCCTGGCTAATTGGGAGACAGTTTGATACAAAATATACAAAATGAAGTACAAGGAGAAAAATAGATAAAACATACAGGAAATGGATTAAGAGACATGGGGGATACTTTAACAAGGTGTAAGTCATGTGAAATTGGAGTCTCATAAGGAGAGTAGAGAGAGGATGGGGAAGACGTAATACTTGAAGAGATAAAACTGAGAATTTTCTAAAATGCACAAAAAAGAATCAAGTCATGGAATGAAGAGCCACCTAAATGCATCAGTGTAAAACTGCTCAAAGCAAAGGCAAACTTCTTAAAGCAGCCAGAGGAAAAAAAGATACTGCCTTCTGGCCAGGGTGAGGGGGTGGCTCACGCCTGTAATCCCAGCATTTGGGAGGCTGAGGCAGGTGGATCACCTGAAATGAGGAGTTCAAGACCAGCCTGGCCAATACGGCAAAAATCCATCTCTACTAAAAATACAAAAATTAGCTGGGTGTGGTAGTGGACATCTGTAATCCCAGCTACTTTGGTGGCTGAGGCAGAGAATCGCTTGAACCCAGGAGGCAGAGCTTGCAGTGAGCTCAGATCGCACAGCTGCACTCCAGCTTGGGCGACAGAGTGAGACTCCATCTCAAAAAACAAAACAACATAAAAAGACATTGCCTTCAAATGAGCAAAATTAGATTGAGAATTGGCTTCCTAATAAAAACAAGATAAATCAGATACAAGGGAACCATGTTTCCAAACTGAGGAAAGAAAATATCTGCCAACCTAGAATTCTACACCCACTAATAATAATATCCTTCAAAAGTGAAAATGGCCAGCCACGGTGGCTCATGCCTGTAATCACAGCACTTTGGAAGGCCAAGGCGAGTGGATCACCTGAGGTCAGGAGTTCGAGACCAGCCTGGCCAACATGGTAAAACCCCATCTCTGCCAAAAATACAAAAATTAGGCAGGTGTGGTGGTGGGTACTTGTAATCCCAGCTACTTGCAAAGTTGAGGCACAAGAGTCGTTTGAACCCTGCAGGTGGAGATTGCAGGGAGCTGAGATGTCGCCACTGCACTCCAGTCTAGGGGACAGAGTGAGAGTCTGTCTCAAAAATAAAAATAAAAAGGCCAGGTGCAGTGACTCACGCCTGTAATCTCTGCACTTTGGGAGGTCAAGGCAGGTGAATTGCCTGAGGTCAGGAGTTCAAGACCAGTCTGGCCAACATGGTGAAACTCTGTCTCTACTATAAATATAAAAAAATTAGCAGGGCATGGTGTCATGCACCTGTTGTAATCCCAGCTACTCGGGAGACTGAGGCAGGGGAACTGCTTGAACCAGGGAAGTGGAGGTTGCAGTGAATGGAGATTGTGCCACTGCACTCAGCCTGGGCAACAGAGCGAGATTCCATCTCAAAAAAAAAAAGTACAAAAATTAGCCAGGCTTGGTGGCTCACGCCTGGAATCCCAGCTACTCAGGAGGCTGAGACAGGAGAATCACTTGAATCCAGGAGGCAGAAGTTGCAGTGAGCTGAGATCACACCACTGCACTCCAGCCTGGGTAACAGAGAGAGACTTGGTCTCAAAAAAACAAAAGAGTGAAAGTGAAATATATATGTGTGTGTGTGTGTGTGTGTGTGTGTGTGTGTGTGGAATATATATGTATATTTTGCCCATGTCACAGCCCTCAGGAGATCCTTGACCATGTGCCCAAAGATATTTTTTCCCAAAGTTATTTTTATAAATAAAAACAAAGGGTGGCCAGGCACGGTGGCTCATGCCTGTAATCCCAGCATTTTGGGAGGCCGAGGCAGGTGTATCACGAAATTAAGAGATCGAGACCATCCTGGCTAACACAGTGAAACCTGTCTCTACTAAAAAATACAAAAAATTAGCTGGGCATGGTGGCGGGCACCTGTAGTCCCAGCTACTCGGGAGGCTGAGGCAGGAGAATGGCGTGAACCCAGGAGGCGGAGCTTGCAGTGAGCCGAGATTGCGCCACTGCACTCCAGCCTGGGCGACAGAGCGAGACTCCGTCTAAAAAAAAAAAAAAAAAAAGGGTAACAGAAGAGGTAAATGTGTGGGTAAATCTAAATGAATGTTATTGGTATAAAATTATAGTAGTATAGAAAATGATATCTTGTGGGGTTTAAAATAAATAAAACATACTGAAATACGTATGGGTAAAGTTATATATCTGGATTTGCACTGAAATAATGTGGGGTAGAAGGAAGCAGGAAAGAGTATACATGAAATGAGCTTGGCCATAAGATTGTTGTTGAAATTGAATGGATACATGGGGCTTCATTATACAATGCTCTTTACTTTTACATAGCTCTATACTCTCAACATAAATAATAAACACACAGAAAACACACAGATACATCTATGCACATACACACACACATGCATATTTAAAATACACAAAAGTATTAACATATAAGTTGTTAGGGGTAAATTTTGTTCCTGTTCCAAGGTTCTTGTACTGACTAGGAAGAGAATAGAAGTACTAACTCATAGGCTGGGTGCGGTGGCTCACGTCTGTAATCTCAACACTTTAGGATGCCGAGGCTGGCGGATCTCTTAAGGTCAGGAGTTCAAGGCCAGCCTGGCCAACATGGTGAAACACTGTCTCTACTAGAAAAAAACAAAAATTAGCTGGGCATAGTGGTGCACGCCTGTGGTCCCAGCTACTCAGGAGACTGAGGCAGGAGAACTGCTTGAACCCAAGAGGCGGAGGTTGCAGTGAACCAAGATTGCTCCACTGCTCCAGCCTGGGCAGCAGAGCGAGACTCCCTCTATCTCAAGAAAAAACAAATCAACAAAAAAAGGTACTAGCTCATGTTAGACTTTGGTAAGTGAAGGATGCATGTTGTAAGCTCTAAAATAATCTACTGTCATCTTTTAAAATAACTCCAAGACTGCACAGTTATGAAACTAATAGAGAAGCAGGAAATTGAATAATAAAAATAATAAATGCAAAACAAGATGTGAGAGGAGATAAGAAGAAACAGAACACTCATGAAAAACAAACTGGTGGTGGCTTTCAACCCAAATAAATCATTAGTTACATTTAAAAGGACAACCAATAAAAATTAAAGTACTTGGAAATAAAGTAAAACCAACTAATGGCTTTTATATAAGGATACAAAAAGGTAGAAAATAATGAAAAATATATCATACATGCACTAACCCAGAAAGCTGTATAACTTTTTTTTTTTTTTTTTTTTTTTTGAGATAGAGCCTCACCCTGTCTCCCAGGCTGGAGTGCAGTGACGTGATCTTGGCTCACAGCAATCTCTCCCTTCTAGGCTCATGTGATTCTCCCCCTCAACCTCCCAAGTAGCTGGGACTACAAGTGTGCCAAGTTAGAATTATATTAGCCACACCCAGCTAATTTTTGTATTTTTGTAGAGGCAGAATCTCACCATGTTGCCCAGGCTGGTCTTGAACTCCTGGGCTTTGGTGATCCACCCACCTTGACCTCCCAAAGTGCTGAGATTACAGGCATGAGCCACCATGCCCAGCATTACTATTTTTAATGAAGTAGACTTCAAGAAGAAAAGTATTATTAGAGATAAGACACACATTGCGGAAAAGAAGAAATTACTAGGAGATGGGTGCAGTGGCTCATGCCTGTAATCCCAGCACTTTGGGAGGCCAAGGCAAGGCAGATCACATGAGTTCGGGAGTTTGAGACCAACCTGACCCACATGGAGAAACCCTGACTCTACCAAAAATACAAAATGAGCCAGGTGTGGTGGCACATGCCTGTAATCCCAGCTACTTGGGAGGCTAAGGCAGGAGAATCGCTTGAACCCAGGAGGCGGAGGTTGCGGTGAGCCGAGATCGCACCACTGCACTCCAGCCTGGGCAACAAGAGCGAAATGCCGTCTCAAAAAAAAAAAAAAGAAGCAGTTACTAGCTAGGTTCAGTATTACTTAACATCCGGGAAACTGGATGTAAAACTTTTTTAGAGAAACTAAACCAATAGGTCATACATAGAGATTTATTTAGGAATTGGCTCACAGGACTGTGGGGACTAGCAAGTTTAAAATCTGTAGGGCATGCCCACAGGCTATAAATTCAGGTAAGAGTTGATCTCGAAGTCTGGAACCTAAAACCTGTAGAGCAGTCAGCAGGTCAGAAACTCAGGCAGGATTTATGTGTTATAGTCTTGAAGCAGAATTCCTGCTTCTCTGGAAAACCTCAGTTTTTGTTCTTAAGGCCTTCAACTGATTGGAGGTGGCCCACCCATATTATGGTGAGTATTCTGTTTTACTTAAAGTCAACTGACTGTCAATGTTAATCACATCTATGAAATAACCTCCCAGCAAGATATTGACAAGTATTTGACCAAACAATGGGGCATCATAGCTTAGCCAAGTTGGCACATAACTTAACCATCAGGAGCAAACAGAATATCCAAAAACCAAAGTACTAGGGGCAGTATATCTTATATAGTGATTATAATTATGTAAAACATATAATTATAGAATGAAGATATTAAGATAACCATTAGAACAAAAATATAAACTTTTCTGTCTGGTTTTTGAGACCAAATCTTGCTCTGTCACCCAGGTTGGAGTGCAGTGGTGCAATCTTGGCTTACTGCAACCTTTACCTCCCGGGTTCAAGTGATTCTCCTGCCTCAGCCTCCCGAGTAGCTGGGATTATAAGCACCTGCTACCATGCCCGGCTAATTTTTGTATTTTTAGTAGAGACAGGGTTTCACCATGTTGCCCAGGCTGGTCTCCAACTCCTGACCTCAAGTGATCCACCTGCCTCACCTCCCAAAGTGCTGGGATTACAGATGTGAGCCACCATGCTCAGCCAAAAATCACCTTTTTGACAAGGATCTCCAGTCATTATGCTGGAGATGTCACCATGTTTCTTTTCTATGTCTACTAGGCATGGTGCTGGGTCCACACCCACACAGGCCTTAGGAACTCACATGCAGGGGTGCTGGCTGTAGCAGAATCCCAAGAATAAAACCTGCTGAAAGAGTAGGAGACTGGGCCGGGCGCCATGGCTCACTCTTGTAATCCCAGCAGTTTGGGAGGCCGAGGTGGGCAAATCACGAGGTCAAGAGATTGAGACTATCCTGGCCAACATGGTAAAACCCCATCTTTGCTAAAAATACAAAAATTAACTGGGCATGGTGGCTGGCGCCTGTAGTCCCAGCTACTCAGGAGGCTGAGGCAGGAGAATCATTTGAACCGAGGAGGCAGAGGTTGCAGTGAGCTGAAATTGCGCCACTGCACTCCAGCCTGGTGACAGAGCGAGGCACCGTCTCAAACAAGCAAACAAACAAACAAACAGCAGGACACTGGACTCTGGGAGGGCCTGCTGGTGAGAGGTGAGCACAGAGGGGAGAGATGGAGGCAGGAGCATGGGCTTCTGGTGGCCCCAGCAGGCCCTGCGGCAGCGTGGCCAGGGGCCCCTGCAGGGAGGGATCTTGGCCAGGACGATGCTGCCGCAGGCCTCTTCCTGAGGCCCCCAGCCAGCCCAGCCAGGGTCCCAGCGTCCAGTGACCCCTGCTCTGCAGCAGCAGCTGGGGCCAGCCCCAGGCTCTCTTCCACTCCCAGCTTCTGAAAACAGAAAGTGGAGAGAGTTGTTCGATAAAACACTGGGGCAAACCACATCCTCTCTCTTCACCAAGGGAGAGTTTGAGGGAGTGCCGGCAGAGAGAGCATTAGAGCAGAGACCCCTACCCAACCACTGACCCTCACGCACACAGCAGGGCACACTATGGAGACCCCCAGACAATCACTCAGGGAGACCCAGCAGGTCCAGACTCCACTCAGAGATCTGTGGCAGCAGGTCCCCAATCCCAAAGGCCACGTGCCCACGGGTGGTATCTGGTGCCTGAGACCCCAGTGTCATTTGCATCTGTGCAACTTTAAGTGGGTGCCGTATCTCTGTATGTCCTCCTGAGCAGAGGAGGGGCACAGCCTGGGGTGGCAGCTGGCATCAATCCCTCAAATCCCCTGGGAGCCACTGGGGAGACCAAGCAGTCACCAGCCCCACTTGTCCCTGAGCTGCCATTCTCAGCCCTGTGGGAGGAGACAGAAAGCCATGAAGAGAAACGAAAAGACCAGGTCAGGAGGAGCTGGGGGGTGGCATGAGCAATCCGGGCAGGGAAGGATGGACAGATGGGGGAATGCAGGGAGGAAGGAAGGAATGAAAGGTGAATGAATGAACAAAAGAGAACGGCCACGCCTCCCTTGCTTTAGTTTACAAAGCACTGGGATCCTCCCAACAGCCTGCAAGACAGAACTTCTGGGAAGCAGACCAGGTGGCTGGCAGGGAGGGGAGGCTTGCCCCGGCTTTTGTGGGCCCAGTGGGAGGCAGGGGGCAGGAAGGGGCATCCTGTATGTGTCCTCTCTGCAGTGGCAGCAGCGGAGGCCTCCCTTGGGCTGGGTTTCCTGGAAGAGGGTCGGGAAACACCCGCCGTGGCCCCTCTCCACCGTGCCCTCATCCAGGACACCAAGGATCACTCAGCTTACGAGACTCAGGCTCTGACTCAGGGAGACAGGATGTGAGGTGTGGGGCACCAGGCTCCCCAGGACTGAGAGACCCGAGATGTGGCCCCGGGCTGGGAGTTGGGGCAGACTGACTGTGGCAGCATTGTGTGTACCCCAGCAGGCCAGTAGCCACACAGGGAGCCTCCAAACGCCTTCACCCATGACCCTGGGAGAAGACCCCAGCCTTGGAGAATTGGCCTCACTGAAGGGGCCTGGACTGACCCCACCTGGGATGTGCAAATGGGTCTCCTGAATCCTGGAGCCAGGTGTGGACTCACACACCACCATTGTACCCAAGTCCCCATCTGCCCAACAAGCACACCCTGCCACTTGTTCTGTGCAAGGGCCCTGAGGCTGCCTCCTTGAGCCCAAGCCCTGCAGGCACTGAAGCCCACACACACACGGTTCTTGCTTCCTGGGCCAGTGCATGTGCACACACATACGCACACACACACACACATATACCCCCACACAATCACACACATTCACCCCCACACACACACACATACACACACACACTCCCACACCCCCACACACACATTCTCAAACACACACGCACGCAATCACACACACACACTCCCCACACACTCACACACACGCACCTTCTCCAGGAGGGGCTGGGTGCCAAGGGCCACCCAGCTCCCTCCCACCTCTCACTCACCGTCCAATATCCGAGCAAACCTTGGAGTCGGCAGCAACAGCAGTGTGGGCAAAGGCCTGGGGGCCGCAGGGGGCTTGGTGGCGAGAGAGGACCACAGCCAGCACAATGACAGCCAGCGCCAGCCCCAGCCCCAGCAGGACTAGGCCGACCGTGGCCCCACAGCCCCGGACCATGGCTCTGTGGCCCAGGAGGAAAGGGGAGGCCGGTGGCAGACACAGGGACAGATGGGTGGGCAGATGGATGGACAAGAAGATGCACAGATAGACTCACAGATAATTGGACAGATGGACAAACAGGTGGGGCCACAGACAGACACGAAGATGGATCAACAGGCCAGATAGCTGGACGAAGAGGACAGTAAGAGAAAGATGATCGGATAGACAATGGGACAGAGACAGGCTTACAGATGGGTAGACAGACAGGTCTGAACAGCGGGCTGCCAGATGGACAGATGGGTGAATGGACGGATGGCTGGCAGCCGGCGGCTGTGGCGAGCTGCTGCCCTCCCTAAATGCACACTATGGAGTGGCCAAACTCACGCCTCAACTTCTAGTTTTCAGCTCCTGCTTGTTCCTGGTAGGAGGCCAGGCAGCAAAGCGTCTGAGGGGAGTTTTCCTTGCCTAGAGAAGCCAGCTGCTGTGTTAACTCCCTCACTGCCAGTAGGTCCAAAGGCCCCTGCCTGCCACCCGCCAGAGCCCAGGGTCACACTGTCCCAATGTGCAGGAGAACTTGGTGCCTGCTGCACTGCGGTTGCAGGTGGGGGCAGGGCTCCCAGGAACCTCCACACCATTCCCAGGGTTCCCAGCAGCTCCGGGAAAGCAGAGCTGGGGCTGCTCAACTATCTCCCCTGGATCCGGCAAGGCTGCCCCCCTCCGAGAGTAGAGCCCCACTCCCCAGCTCCCATCTCTAATCCCCTAACCCTCTTTGCATGGCCCAGCACAGGCAGCATCAAAATGGAGCTAAACAGAGACAGAGGGACGGAGACACAAAGTGGTGTCACTTAAAACTTGGGTTCAAGTCCCTATGCTTCTGCAGCCTGGCCTGGGTCCCATAACCCTCCAGGGTAGCCAAGGGCTTCCCAGTCTGCACAGAGGACAGGGTCACTTGACAGCATCAAATGCTGGTGACTATAAGATGCCCATGTGGGGAATGCAGACAGACCATACCTCTAGCCCTTGGCACCCAGGACCATCCATCCCTGGGACTTGCTGTCCTGGAAATGCAGCATGGGCCTCCAGGGAGGGAGGCTGTGCCGCCTAGGTGCCACGCCCAGCCTGCAGCCCTTCCCCACCCTGGCTACAGATCTGCTTCCCTGAATCCAAATCCGCTATTACTGTGCTGGCAGCGCAGCCTCTCTGGGGACACTGGCCTGGCCCTGTTCTCCCCAGGCCTCAGGGTGCCTAACTGGGAGGCAGCTACGGGAGTGAGGACCCACTGAGGGGTTCTGTTGACCAGGCTTAGCAGGGGTGCAAGTGATGTGGGCTGGAATCCTTCGCACGTGGCCCCCACAGTCCTCCCCACTTCTTTCCCAGCTGAGCACTGCCTGCTCCAGATGTCTACACCTGGAGTCCGGGACCCCCATCTGGGCAGCAGAGAAATTGAGGCACAGAGACAGCCTGTGTCCTTACAGGCCACACAGCCTGCCAGGCCCCTATGTCCAGCCAGAGCCCCTGGTCAGCCTGGGCTGGAGTGGTTGTTTAGAGGCAGGCTGTTCCCACCGCTGCCTCTTTCGCAGTGGGGCCTGTGGACTCCTCCTCCCACCCCGACCCGACTCCCAAGCCTCAGTGACATTGCTCAACCAGGAGCTGCAGTGCATTCCTGGGCTCAGGCCAGTCCACCCCCCGACCCGCGCAGTCCTGGAAGCCCAGAGGCCAGGGCAGCAGGAACAGTGGAGACAGCAACATGGGGGACGTCCCCCCTCCTCTCCCCACCATCCTGGTCAGGCGGAGGCCAGGGTGCAGGGACCGCCTGAGCAAAAGCCCAGGGAAAGGAATGGGTGTCATTCTGGTTTTGGCCCGAGGCACAGCCAGGGAGGTCCCTGAATGTCCTTCCTCAGGAAATGATGGGGGAAGGGACGATGAGAAGGAAAGAGGGAGTTTAAGTCCCCCACCTCCCGAAGTAGTCCTGGGCTGAGCCCCATGGGACCTGGAGAACCAAGGTGAACCCCAGCAGCGTGTCAGGTCCAGGAAGCCTCGTGGCCAGCTCCCACTTCTCTTGCTGCTGTGCAACCCAGAGCAAGGCCTGCCCCTCCAGCCTCAGTCTTCTCCCCTGCAAACGGGGCCACGGCCTTTCCTCTCAGGCCAAAATAAGGATTGAGGCCGGGTGCAGTGGCTCATCCCTGTAATCCTAGCACTTTGGAGGCGGAGATGGGAGGACTGCTTGAAGTCAGGAGTTTAAGACCAGCCTGGTCAACATAGTGAGATCCCATCTCTATTTGTTTAAATAATTTTTTAAAGTAAATAAAATAAGGATTGAGGAGTGGCGTGTACACCAGTTGAGCCCACCTCCATCTTACCCCTGGGGAGCCCGAGGGACACAGCCCTCCAGGGCTTAGACCCGCTGGTACTCAACTCCGCAGGCACAAAACCCTGTCTGTCTGTGGGCCCTTTGGCATCATCAGGTTTTCGGGGCTTCTAAAGGAGAGCCCCAACCTGGCTTCACCTGGTCCCTGGCCCTAGTGCCCCTGGTGATACCCAGTTGCTGGGCTGTGATCACCGCCCCCCACCAGCCCACCTCCACCAGCCTTTCCCAGAACCCTGCCCCAGGTGTTGGAACTGTGCCCGGAGGAGGGAGGCCGGGAGGGGCTGCCGATGGTGAAGGCTGCTGTGTCTAGCTGTTCCCTTCCAGACCCACTCCCTCTGGGCTGTGTCACCAGCTGGTCCAAGCCCTGATCCCTGGGATCTGGGGACCTCTTCCCATTTGCTGTTCCCTGAGAACCAGGCCTCCCTCTGGAGAGGATCACAAGCTTGGGTTTCACTCTGGGCTTACACTTGGAAACCCCCCAGGGGCTTGGCTCTGACCGAGATGTTTTTGCTCCAGCCTCTTGCCAAATCCCTACTCCTCGGACATCAGCTTCACCTCCCGTGTCCTCGGCTGGGTGAGCTGGATGCCTGCGGGTCTGAGAAGGCACCCGGGTTCCCGGCATCAGCTGGCCACCCTCTGCCTAAGAAAGCGCCAGGGTCGTGGCACCCCCTGGTGGCTGGTCCTAGGTAGTGTCCCTGCCCTGCCCAGGGAAGAAGGGCCTGGCCCCAAGTCTGGAGGGTTCAGGACGGGGAAGGGCAGGGCTTGGCATGGACCTTCCCTGGGCCCCCAGCCACGTGCCTGGCTCTCCCCATGCTGAAGATGCTGAGGCTAGTTCCAGCGACCGCAGTGTGAAGATCTCTGAATCCCACCTCTCCGTTCCTCCCCAGCCAGATGGCTCCATTTCACACAAAATGCACTGAGGCCCAGAGAGTGGGGAGCCAGGCCAGGAAGGCTGCCTGGAGCCTGACACAGTGGCCTGATTTATTGGGATGCTCTGCCACTCACAAGGGAAGCACGACCCCAAAGTCCTCTTCCCTGTCCTGGTGAGTATCTTGTCCCTGGATTGCTGGTCAGCTTTGTCCGCCCTGAGCACTCAGTAGCCGGCAGGCTCCCCGCCTTTCCTGGAGTCGGAGGCAGCTGCCCAGCCACCAGGTGGGTGGACAATGGCTTGCACCACAGCGATGAAGGTGGATGCGATCTGGGTGTGATGGTGCCGGGTTTCCAGGGCTACAGCCACTGCCTAGGGGTGGGAAGAGAGGGGAAGCCTGAGCAGGGCTCCAGATGCCACTTGAACCATGCCTGTGTGGTCACAGGCCTCAGCCCAGGTGGTGCCATTTCAGGCTAGGTCATCAGGAAGAGCAGGTTGGGGCCTGTTTGGTCTCATTGGAGCAGGGGCTTGGCCCTCATGGCACAGGGGCTCCAGATGGCCCAGGCACCAGAGAGAGGACACCAACCATTGTCCACTCCGTGATGATCCAGGCCTCCAGTCCAGGATGCCCTGGGACTCCACACCATGACTCAGTTTCTCCAACCCCCAGCCCACCTGGTCAGTGTTTCTCTCCACTGTTGTGACGTTGGGTAGAAGCTGGTTGTGCAGCTGGGGCTCCTCCATGGCCCGCTTCACGTCATAGCCGAACCAGAGGTTGTAGATGATGGCCTAGGGCATGGGAGTGTGATCAGCATGGCCTGGGGGTTGTGCAGGGTGGACAGGGCCAGGGAGAAAAGGGGTGACACATACCAGTGCAGTGGCCGTGGTGATCTGCGTGCCCCCAGAAGCTCCCACCACCATCCGGACCTGGCCGTCCTGGCCCACCATGATCGTTGGGCACATGGACGAGAGCAGCTGCTTCCCTGCGGCCGACGGGAGAAGGCGGGGATGCCAGTCAGCTGCCTGCCCAGGACACCCGCCCGTCTCCACCCCAGCCCCCCACCCCCGGACCTCCACCCCATACCTGGCTGGATGAAATTGGCAGGTGAGGGGGGCACCCCAAACTGATTGGTGATGTTGGGAGAGCTGAAGTCATCCATTTCATCATTGAACAGGCTCCCGCTGACTGGGGAGCGGACCTTGGAGCCAAAGCTACTGCCCAGCCAGGTCAGACAGCGCCTGACCTCGCCTGACCCAGCCTGGTCCCTATCCACCCACTGAGGCTCAAACTTACTCCCTGAGAGGCCCAGGATAAGCTACCAAGGTCAGGCCTCAGTTTCCCACCAGGAAAAGAGGTGATGGAGCTACCTTACTGGATAAGTGGGCAGTCCCTGGGCCACATGCCCCTGGCCCTGTCCCACCGAGGCGGCCCCGCAGCCCCTACTAGAGGTTGATGGTGCTGGTGGCGGACACAGCACTGCCGTCCTCTGCAATGACAGACAGGTGGGAAGTGCCCCTGTCATCCGGCGTGTAGAACTCGGGCTTGTAGTAGGAGATCGGATGAGTGGTATCGTCAGAGATCTGGGCCCGGAGCTGGGCAGCGAAGAACTCGGAGGTCATGTTGCAGACCACCTGCCGAGACCAAAGAGTTGGCCTGAGGAGGTGGGGAGGGAGAGTGGGGAGGGGGCACAGGTCTCAGAAGGTCCCTAACTGTGGCCCTGACCACAACCCTCCGGCACTCACAGCCTTCCGTGGCTCCCCAGGGCCCAAGGGCAGGCCCAGCACCTTGCATGACCAGTCTGACTCTCTGTCTCGGTCGCCTTCCAGCAACTCTGAATGTCTGCCTGGCCCTCAGCCTCCAGACCCTTGCCACATTCAATCACTCATTCATTCACACAAAAAATATTTCTAGAGTTTGCACTGCATGCCTGGCACTGGAAAATCAACAGGGAATAGACACTTAGGTCCCTGCTCTCATGCCAAGAAAAACAAATGCACACAGGGAAATTGCTGAAACCACAAGCCAGGTAAGGGGAATCAAGAGGCATGAGGTACGGGCAGAGTGGTCAGGGAGCGCTTCTCAGAGGAGGCAACATGTGAAAAGAGCCTGGAATGTGGCCTTAATGGTCAGTGCAAAGGCCCTGAGGCAGGTGGTATAGGCTGGTAAGCGATAAGCAGAGAGTGAATGGGGTCGGGGGAGAAGAAGATGAAGATGCAGGCTGGGGCCCATCCCACAGGACCTCCTAGGTCCCATAATGACTGGCTTTTGCTCTGTGCCACGCAGGCTTTGGGCAGAGGAATGAGCAGGCTGGGGAGTGTTTTCACAGGGTCCCTCTGGCAGCTGTGAGGGGGATAAGGATAAAGCCCAAAGGGGAGGCTGCGGGTATCAACCAGGCGAGAGATGATGGCCTGGGTGGGAGAAAGAGAAGAATTGAGGATGGCGCCAACTAGGGAGGTAAACCCTGCAGAAGGGGCAGGTTTGGGGACGGTCAGGAGCTTGCCTTTGGATGCTTCATCAGACCTGAAGAGCACGGGTGCATGTAGAAGCATGGGTGCACTGGCAAGGGTGGGCTGAGGGATGAATATGGAGGTATCGACATGGAGAGGCTGCTGGATGCCACAAGCCTGGCCAAGGTCCCCAAGGCAGCGGCGAAGAGGAGATGAGGAGGTGAAGGAGGAGACAGAGAGGATGGGCTCTGAAGGCTGAAGAAAATGCCTCAGGAGAGTTTCAGCAAGACCCCCACGGATTAGCAATCGCAGGGCAAGGTGCTCTGTCTGAATCTGCCCCCAAGTGAACAGAAAGGCAAATCCAGGATGTGGGACATCTTCCAAGACCACTGCCCTGGGCTTTAAAAATCAACAAAACAGGTCGAGCACGGTGGTTCACACCTGTAAGCCCAGCGCTTTGGGAGGCTGAGGTGGGAGGATCATTTGAGCCCAGGAGTTTGAGACCAGTCTGGGCAACATGGCAAGATCCTGTCTGTAAAAAAAAAATACAAAAATTAGCCAGGTTTGGTGGCATGTGCCTGTGGTCCCAGCTGCTTGGAGGGGCTGAAGTAGGATTGCTTGAGCCCTGGAAGTTGAGGCTACAGTGAGCCGAGATCACACCACTGAACTCCAACCTGGATGACAGAGCCTCTGTGTCCAAACAAAAACACAACAAAAACAGAACAGCCAAGGGAGCCTACTATAGGTAAAGAGAAGGGACAGCAGGTTGTGTCACCCCAACATCCTGCTGTGGTATGTTCAAGTCTCACTCCTGAGACACACCCTGAGGTGTGACATCAGCAACCTACTGTCAAATCCCTCAGAAAAACACGAATCCCAATAGACGTGGGTGGAGACGGAGAGAGAGGAAATCCGGCAGAAACATCCACACTGCGGACTCCAGGGAAAGGGAACATTGATGCTTGGACGGTTTGGGGTTTTTTTTAACATTTTCGTAGGTGTGAAAATGTGTAAAATGAAAACTCGAGGAGAGTGTGGTGAGCTGTGTGAGATGCTGTTGAGTGGGGTCTGATGGGGAAACTGAGGCTGGATGTGGCGATTTGGTGGCATGGGGATAGAGCAGGGGAGGGGACACCCTGAAGGGAGAGAGGACATAGCCCAGCCATGTTTGCTCTAAGGGGAGCAGAGGACAGAAGGAGACAGCAGATGGAACTTTCTGGAGCTACAAGAGCTGCCTTTCTTTCGGGAATAATCCGTTATAAAGAAGTAAATGGTCAGAGGCAGAGAGGAGCATTGTAGGATCAGTGCCCTGAGCCAGCAAGTGGATGGAAGAGCTGGCCTTAGCCAAAAGGGAGGGCAGAGGGACACGCTGTAGTGGCCCTGTCCCCTCAGAGAGACAAGACACCAGGTCACTGGCTGCAGCAGCAGTTGGAGGTGCAGAATGCTCATGGGGAAAGAGAAGACACCACCCAGGCAGCTGAGGCCCCTCCTGGGACGTCACTTGTCAGTGTGGAGGGGTCTGCAGGTCTGCCCAGGCATGCCAAGGACCCAAGTAGGTAAGGAGGGATGTGAGGATCCTCAGCGGGAAGGGATATGGCAGGGTCTCACAGGGACCCAGCATGGAGCTCTCCCTTTCACCTGTCCTTCTCATCATGGCAGAGGGCTGCAATGCCCCCATGCGTTCCTCATCTCAGCACTGAGCACTCGAGAACCACAGCATGTGCAAAGGACCTGAGGTAGGAGTGTGGCCACTAATTCCCCACACTGTCAGTTCTGTGGGGCAGAGGCCAAGACTCGGGGTCACCCACCAGTCCATCTGAGCACACAGTAGGCCCGCAATCAAAGTTTGTGGCAGGAATGGATTCATAAAGCATATGTGAGGCTGTAGCCGCCCTGGGGAGCCCACCTGATGCCTCTACAGCAGGCCCCACGCCGAGAGTGGGACAGCCTCTGCCCTTTACCTCAGTCACATCCACAAACTTGGGGTCCCCAAGCAGGGTCCTCTTGGCATAGGCAAACCGGAAAGCCTCCACGATGCGGTGGTACGTCAGGCCTTCTGCTCGGGGGTCTGCACGCTCGCCCGGGAGAAGTTGTACCCTGGTTGATCAGAGCCAGGTGCACGTTGCTGAGTCCCAGAGGATCTGAGGGACTCAGAGGGTTAACACCTTCCTCAGCCACTTTGCCCACCTCAAGGAGCGTTTAATAACCAATAGCACCAGCTGGTTCAGAAGGCTGTGGTGACAGTGAAGTAAGGTGAAGGCTCCCCAACCTGGACCTCATGTCACGCATCAGCTCTGGCCATGCAATGACCAAGTGGCAAGGCCACCCACTGGACCAGGGATGCCCTCTGGACCAAGCCCTGCAGCCCTGAGCTCCTGTACCTCTCTCCGTCCTGATGACTCCTGTTCCTCCTCCAACCCTTGAGCATTGCCTACTTCAGCCCTGTCACTCTGCACTGCCTCCTTCAGGACATGGTGAGCCGTGACGCAGGAGCACTCCCTGGGAGCTCAGTGATGTAAAGACGTGGCATGGGGGCCAGCAGAGCTGCAGCAGGGGTGGGGCGTGTCGTGGGTCCTACCACAGGGCTGTGGTGCGACCACTCACCTTTAAGGATGTTGAGGATGAGGGCCAGTACGGGCCCGCTGAGTGGCGCGCTGGGCATGTACAGCACTGCGTCTCCCAGGCTGATGTTCAGTGGGTGCTCAATCAGCTCAGCGCGGTAGTTGTTCAGGTCCTCGGCTGTCACAATGCCCCCTGCAATGGGACAGCAGCTCGAATGGGTGCTGGGAAGGGGCTTCACCCTTGTGTGGAGGATGGAGCTGCACCAGTGGTGTTGGGGGCAGGCATGGCTGCACCATGGTGGTGGGGAAAAGCCTGTACCTACCAGGGAGGTCAGAATGCACTACTGGAGGGTTGGGACTGTGCCCTGGGAGGGGGCCACAGGCAACCTCACCCCCTTGGGAGCCTCACTCGCTCTTGAACTCCTGTCTCCCTGACACTGCTCACCACCCCACAGCTGGGCTGGGGCCACCTGCCCTCTGCCTGCTTGGCTTACTGGCTTCCTGTCTGCCTTCTCTCCTCTGTGGCCAAAGACTGTTTTCCTTTTTCTTTTTTAAAGATAGGATCTTGCTCTGTCACCCAGGCTGGAGTGCAGTGGCTTAATCACAGCCTTGAACTCCTGGGCTCAAGTGATCCTCCAGCAGATCCTCCCCAGTAGCTGAGACTTAAGGTGGCACCACCACATCCAGCAAATTTTAATTTTTTTGTAGGGTCTTGCTATATTACTTTTCAGTATGCTTTGAATTTTTTATTTTCTGGTTCCCCACCCCCACCTCCACTATATTTATGTAGAGTCTCAATTTTTTTTTGTAGTCTCACTATGTTGCCCAGGTTTGTCTTGGACTCCTGGCCTCAACTTCTACCTCAGCCTCCCAAAGTGCTGGGATTACAGGTGTGAGACACCAAGCTTGGCCTCAGAGGGCCTTTTCTATTTTTATTTTTATTTTTTTGAGATGGTGTCTTGCTCTGTCGCCCAGGCTGGAGTGCAGTGGCTTGATCTCGGCTCAAGAGAGATTTTTAGTAGAGACAGGGTTTCACCATGTTGGCCAGGCTGGTCTTGAACTCCTGACCTCAGGTGATCCACCTGTCTCGGCCTCCCAAAGTGCTGGGATTACAGACGTGAGCCACCGCGCCTGGCTCAGAGGGCCTTTTCTAAGTGGAGAATTCCTGCCAGTGTCCCTGCCATTCGGCCTCTTCTCATGATGAATGGATAGAGGGAGGGAGGGAGGTTCTTAATTCTCCAGGAGTCAGCTCCAGACACACAGGGTATTGGCATGCTAATTTCCAGCCTCAGTGGTCAAGGTCAACATGCTAATCACCCTCCTCCATGAAACAGTGACAAAAATTACCTGAAGAAAGTGACAGCCAAGCTCCAGGCCCCTGCCCCACAAAGCCCCTTCCCCACGCCTCCCTCAAGGTGACCCTCGCCCCACATAACCCTCCTGGTGAATCCAAGCCCCCCTCCCTGGGCCTTAGCCTGCTGCTCGTCTGCCAGGAATCCCTTCCTCTCTCTGCCTAACAAAATTATCTGCAGCCCAGTCACTACCTCCTCCAAGAAGTCCTCCTGGATCTTCAGGTTGTATTCTAGTGCTTCCCTAGCCCTGGCTCTCGCTTGCACCTGCATTTACCCCACCAGGGCCTTGCTCTCCTGGACTGTATGGTCTCTCTCAGTTTTGACATAAGCAGGAGCTGTGGACCCACATGGCCAGTCACTGACCCTCCTCCACCAGGAACTTCCTGCAGGCTCAGGCAGGACGGGAGGACCCCAGGGCTCTGGGCCACGGCTCAGGGTTTCCACTGCAGGGTTCCTCACCCAGGCCCCTGACGTTACTGACTCACCAGCTGCCTGGATGTCCTTCACAATCTGGGCCGTGAGGCTGCCGTTGTAGAAGGCCTGGGCACCCTCGATGGCCAGCGTCTCGTAGGTGTCAGCCAGCCGTGGCAGGGTCAGTCTCTCCCCCTCCCGAAGCACCTTTCCATCCCGGCAGAACACCTCACTGGGGCAGAGGGGGCTCACATGAGTCAGCAGGGGGGGTGGACTCAGCTAGACCATCCCCTACACCTGCCCACACAGGAGAACGGAGCAAAGCAGGGGCAGCACCTGTCACAGGTGGGTGGCCCCGTCACTCAGCACTCATCCTCCCAATGTCCCTTCCGGGAGCCTCCTAGTGTCCCTTGCCACTCAGGACACACGGCCAGCCACAGTGGCCACTGGGACCCCAGGCTGAGAATGTGTCCCCACACGTGGTGGGAAGGGTCTGCATCTCCTCAGCCCATTATCAGTGAGGGGTCCTGAAGGCAGAGGGCCACTCCACTGCTGCTAGGGGCCTGCAGGGTCCTTGGGCTGTGCCTGCACTGCCTGTGTCAGGGGGCCGCACCCACAGACATACCACAAGACAGGCTGCTGCTCGATGACGGTCCGCTTGTTTTCCAGGGCTGCTGCCAAGCCCTTGCCCACGGGGAAGCCCTGGCGGGCCAGCTGGATGCTGGGCTGGAAGAGGCGAGCCCAGGGCAGCCGCCCATGCCGCTGGTGCGCCAGCTCATAGCCTCGGATCTCCCCGGGCACCGCCACTGACAGTCCCCCTGGGGAGAGAGAGCCACAGTTAGCGACCGGGAGTGGGGAACATTGGAATCTCTCGCAGGCACATTCCCTGACTCGTTTTACAGATGGGGCAATGAGGCTTAGGACGAAAGATATTTTTTCTTTCTTTTTTGAGATGGAGTCTTGCCATCTTTCCCAGCCTGGTCTCAAACTCCTGGACTCAAGTAATTCTTCCACCTCAGCCTCCTGAGCAGCTGAGATTTCAGGAGTGAACCACCACACCCAGCAGAAGGGGATGTTTAAGGTCATATCTGGGCTCAGCAGGCAGGAGTGTACATGGACCAGGGATGTCTGAGGAGGGCACAGGAGGGGAAGCAGTAGCATACAGCTGGGTTTTGCTGTCCCAGGATGAGGTTTCTGTCTGTGCAGGTGCTTGCATGTCTAAAATCCTGTGCCAGGCCAGATCCCCTCACATCTCACTGACCACAAGCCCTTATCCTGTAACACTCGTGGGCTCCACCAGAATATGCCAAAGCAAGAGCAGGTCCTGCCCAACCCAGGTCAAGCACAGGCCACCCTCAAGAATCAGCCAGCCCCAAGAAAGGGCTCCCTTCCACTTTTCAACTGCCCTAGAGGCAAGACCTGAGCCTTAACCTCCGTCCTGTCCCCTCTCCCAGCCTCAGTTTCCCCATCCAACTATAAGGGTTTTTTGTTTGTTTTGAGATAGGGTCTCACTCTGTTGCCCCAGCTGGAGTGGAGTGGTGCAATCATGGCTCACTGCAGCCTTGGCTTTCCAGGCTCAAACGATCCTCCCACCTCAGCCTCAGAAGTATCTGAGACTATAGACACACCCCACCACATGTGGCTTTTTTTTTTTTTTTTTTTTTTGTAGATGGAGTTTCACTCTTGTTGCCCAGGCTGGAGTGCAATGGCACAATCTTGGCTCACTCCAACCTCCGCCTCCCGAGTTCAAATAATTCTCCTGCCTCAGCCTCCCAAGTAGCTGGGATTACAGGCATGCACCACCATGCCTTGCTAATTTGTGTAATTTTAGTAAAGACAGGTTTCACCAGGTTCGTCAGGCTGGTCCTGAATTCCTAACATCAGGTGATCCATCCCGCTCAGCCTCTCAAAGTTCTGTGATTACAGGTGTGAGCCACCACACCGAGCCTAATTTTTTATTTTTTTATTTTTGTAGAGACAGGGGTCTTGCTATGTTGCCAAGGCTGGTCTCAAACTCCTGGCCTCAAGTGATCCTCCCACCTCAGCCTCCCAACATGCTGGGATTACAGGTGCACCCAGCCTATAAGGGGTTTTGCCTTTCAGTTCTGACTTTCGAGGAGGTCACTGGAAACAGACCCCTGGGCCTGCTTCCCCCATGAGCCTCACTGACCATATGTACACTATAGACACCGACCCTTTGCCCAGAAAGATACAACTGTGGCCTCTGCCCCCAGGTATTTTCCTGCTCTTGCCAGAGATGACAGGGGCCATTTGGCTACTCCCAGGCTTGGTGGCTGTGGCTCTAGAACTGCCTCTCCCACCCTGAAGCTTGGCACAAGTTTCCAAGAGCCGGTGGTTTCATTTCTTAGAAGCTGCATATACATCCTGGAAGCTCTCACACCCAGCACATGATTCCTTCCCCCTTGCAGTTAGACAGAACTTCTTTTCTTTTTCTTTTTCTTTTTCTTTTTTTTTTTTTTTGAGACGGAGTCTTGCTGTGTGTCCCAGACTGGAGTTCAGTGGCATGATCTCAGCTCACTGCAACCTCCACCTCCTGGGTTCAAGTGACTCTCCTGCCTCAGCCTCCCAAGTAGCTGGGATTACAGGCACATGCCAGCACGTCGGGCTAATTTTTGTATTTTTAGTAGAGATGCGGTTTCGCCAGGTTGGCAAGGCTGGTTTCAAACTCCTGACCTCAGGTAATCCACCCACCTCAGCTTTCCAAGGTGTTGGGATGACAGGCATGAGCCACCGCACTGCAGGCCCAGTCAAGACAGCAGTTCTAATGTTTGACAGCAGACCAGGGTGACAATGGTTAGCAACAGTATTTTGTATATTTCAAAGTAACTGTAAGAGAAGACTATGGTGCTAGCAAACAGGAATGAAAAATACTCAAGGTGACGGAGACCCCAAATACCCTGCCTTGATCATCATACACTCTATGCATGTAACAAGCACTCACATGTACCCATAAGTATAGAAAATACCATGTATCAATATCAGAAAAAAATCTTCTCCTGACCTCACTCCAATCAGGCTGTCATGCCACCACACTTGCCAAGCTCTCCAGCAACCCCCACACTGCCAGACCCAGTCCCCCCTCTCAGCTTTACTGGGCTCATCACTTTCCCTGATAGCCACCCCTGCATCCCAGCACCTGGCTCCACCCGAGTGTCCCCTGCCTGCCATCCTAGCTCCTGCTCTGCCCTCTGTCTTTGCTCTCTCTCCTGGTGGTCTGCCTGACATCTGAGCTTCAGCCTCCATTTAAGCACTGACAATTCCCAAATTGACCTGCTGGCCTGGACTGCTCCTCTGATTGCCAGACACAAGTATCTACCTGCCTGCTCGAAGAAAGCATCTCAAACTTAAACGTGCCCAAAACCGAGCTCCTGAGTGTCCACTCAGACCTGCTTCCTGAGAACCCTGCCTGTCTCCACTAGGGTCACCCCATCCTTCCAGGTACAGACAAAGGATCTAGAGTCCTCGGGGACTCCCTACACCAGCATCACACCCAACCCATCCTCAAATCCACAGGCTCCACTTCCAAGTGTGTCTGTCCAGCGTCAGCCACTTCCCACCACCCTCTCCACGAATTATTGCAGTGACCTCCAGACAGGTCCCCACATGCTCCCTGTCCCTTACACAGCAACCCAAGGGGTCCACAGGTCAGATGCATCCCCCTCCACTCACACACTCCACGGGTCCCCACTTCCTTCAGACAAGAGACAGAGGCTTCCCCATGACCTAAGAGATCCCACACAACCTGGACCGTTCCCTTCGGGTCACTTGCAGCCTCCCCAGCTCCCCACAGGGCTCTGTCCCTGCCCATCACACCTGGATCACTTGGTCTTCCCCCAGACACCACACAGCTCCCCTGACCACACCTCTGCCTCTGGGTCTTTGCTCAAATATCCCCTCCCTGACTAGGTCACCCTCCATAGAATCCCAGATTCTGAGGCCCCCTAGGTCTGTTTTTCCACAGCCTGTAGCACACCCACACCTGCCTAGTTTCTCCTTCCCACCTGGAATGTCACAGATTTCATCTGCCATCTTTGTTTTTCACCCCAGCTTCAGGAACAACACCTGATTCTTTAAGAGATGCTCAATACATTCTAGTTAAAGAAATGATTCCAAGCGTCCACAAGGTACCAAGCCTATGATTCCTGCATTCTCTTACCCTGAGCAACTTCATGTCTACAGATGCTGAGTTTCTCAATGAGTATTAAAAAAAATGAAAGATTGGTGGTGCAGTAGCTCACACCTGTAATTCCAGCACTTTGGAAGGCCGAGGGGGGAGGATCATGAGGTCAGGAGTTCGAGACCAACTTGGGCAACATAGTGAAACCCCCTCTCTACTAAAAATAGAAAAAATTGGCCGGGCATGGTGGCGGGAACCTGTAATCCCAACTACTTGGGAGGCTGAGGCAGGAGAATCGCTTGAAACTGGGAGGTGGAGGTTGCAGTGAGCAGAGATTGTGCCACTGCACTCTAGTCTGGGCAACAGGAGTGAGACTCCATCTCAAAAAAAAAAAAAAAAAAAAAAAATCAAAGATTGAGTATGTTGTAGAAGACTCCAAAGGGCACCACCCAGGATCCTCACCTGAGGTCTAAGACTTGCTATGGTGAGTGTGCCCTGCCCCTCCATCCTCCAACTTTTTTTTTTTTTTTTGAGACCGAGCTTCACTCTTGTTGCCCAGGCTGGAGTACAGTGGCATGATCTCGGCTCACTGTAACCTCCACCTCCTGGGTTCAAGCGATTCTCCTGCCTTAGACTCCTGAATAGCTGGGATTACAGGCCCATGCCACCATGCCTGGCTAATTATTGTACTTTTAGTAGAGACAGGGTTTCACTATGTTGGCCAGGCTGGTCTTGAACTCCTGACCCAGGTGATCCACCTGCCTCAGCCTCCCAAAGTGCTGGGATTACAAGCGTGAGCCACCACACCCAGCATTTTTTTTTTTTTTTTTTTTGACAGGGTCTTGCTTTGTTGCCCAAGCTAGAGTGCAGTAGTACAATCATGGCTCACTGCAGCCTCAACCTCATGGGCTCAAGTGATCCTCCCACCTCAGTCTCCCAAGTAGCTGGGACCATAGACACACACCACCACACCTGGCTAATTTTTTTTTTTTTTCCATTTTTTGTAGAGACAAGAGTCTTGCTACGTTGCCCAGGCTGGTCTCAAACTCCTGGGCTCATGCAGTCCTCCTGACTTGGCCTCCTTAAGTACTAGGATTATAGGCGTGAGCTGTTGAGACCCACCCAATCTTCCAATTTTTATCTTATAATCTATTGTGCCTCCTTTGAGGATGGACAGTGGCTTCCTGGATGGACAATGGCTTCCCCTCAGGTACCTGGGGAATTTGGGGGCCTCCTCTCCACTGAAGACCAGATTAGAAAAAGAGAGATTCCACCTCACACTCTAGAGCCCCATCCCCACAAATGAACAAATGAGTGAATGGGATGCCTGTTGAAAAGGCAGGGTAGAGACAGCTTGGATTCAATTTTAACTTCACAACCTCCCAGCTGTGTGACTTCAGCTGATTTTCATGACCTCTCTGGGCCTCAGCATCCGCACCCTGTAAAATGGGAACCCACATAGCATCCCCTACCCCAAAGGAGCAGGGAAGGGTGTGAGGGACTCATGGATGAAAAGCACACAGCAGAGCGTGGGCCCCAGTGAGCCCTGGTCCATAAGGTCTGCTAGTGTAATAATTATTCTCTCCGTGTGCTGCACAGGGTGGCCCCAGAGGCCTTAGCAGAAATAACAGAAGCCCCCAGCCCTTTACCCTGGTGATGATGGTCCTGACCACTCATTGTGGGAGGGTGCTATGGGGCCAGGAAGGGATGGAGGTGCTAGAACTGCCCCTGGACCCTGACAGGGCCAGGATCCTGTGGGCAAGGCCCCTTCCCAGTGGCCCAGCTGGCTCTGCACCCACACCCCAAGCTTGCAGGACAGCTTACCATTCTGGGACTGCTCTGAGCTGTTGAACATGCTGGCGAAGGCCAGCCTGGGGGCCACCTCGCGGGCGTTGATGACCTCAGCTTTTCCTAGAAGGAGAAGCAGGTAGGCAGGCAGACCCACCCAAACCCTTTATGCTGCATGAGCCTGGGGACCACCCAGCTGTGCCGCAGCCCAACCCACACCCCCTGCCCCTCTCCCTCGCCTCTCCCAAGGCACTCACGCGTGGTGCTGTTGTAGATGGTGAGGAACAGGCCGCCCCCGATGCCCATGCTGTGGGCATTCATGAGCCCCATACACAACAGGGCTGCAATGGCTGCATCCACCGCAGAGCCACCGTCCCGCAGAGCATCCCTGCCATGTGGCACATAAAGACGTGAGAACCTGCAGGCTTCCATCCTGGCCCTGCGTACACACCCTGCTGCCCACCTGCCTAACGGAGGATGGAAGAGAAGTCCATTCGAGTTTTGGGGTTTTTGTTTTTAGTTTCTTTCTTTCTTTCTTTTTTTTTTTGAGGTGGAATCTTGCTCTGTTGCTAGGCCTGAGTGAAGTGGCACTATCTCAGCTCACTGCAACCTCTGCCTCCTGGGTTCAAGCCATTCTCCTGCCTCAGCCTCCCGAGTAGCTGGGACTACAGGCACACACCACCACACCTGGGCCAATTTTTAGGAGAGATGGGGTTTCACTATGTTGGCCAGGATGGTCTCCATCTCTTGAGCTCATGATCCGCCCACCTTGTCCTTTTTTTTTTTTTTTTTTTTTTTTTTTTTGGACAAAGTCTCTCTTTGTCGCTCAGGCTGGAGTACAGTGGTGTGATCTCAGATCACTGCAGCCTCAATCTCCTGGGCTCAATTGACCCTCCCACCTCAGCCTCCCAAGTAGCTGGGACTATAGGCACATGCCACCACGCCCGGCCAATTTTGTTTGTGTGTTTTGTAAAGATCAGATTTTGCCATGTTGCCCAGGCTGGTCAAGAACTCCTGGGTTCAAGTAATCCACCGACCTTGGCCTCCCAAAGTGCTGGTATTACAGGTGTGAGCCACTGTGCCTGGCCTTTGTTTTATAAGACAGAGTCTCACTTTGTCACCCAGGATGAAGTGCAGTGGCATGGTCATGGCTCAATGCAGCCTTGACCTCCTGGGCTCAAGTAATCCTCCCACTTCAGTCTCCTGAGTAGCTGGAACTACAGATAAGAACCACCATACCTGGCAATTTTTTGTCTTTTTGTAGAGATAGGGTCTTTCTATGTTGCCCAGGCTGGTCTTGAACTCATGATCTAAAGCAATCCTATCACCTCAACCTCCCAAAGTGCTGGGATTACAGTTTCCTCTTTCTTTTTCTTTTTTTTTCTAAGATGGAGTTTCACTCAGTCACCCAAGCTGGAGTGCAGTGGTGTGACCTTAGCTCACTGCAACCTCCGCCTCCTGGGTTCAAGCAATTCTCCTGCCTCAGCCTCCTGAGTAGCTGGGATTACAGGTGAATTCCACCACGCCCAGCTAACTTTTTTGTATTTTTAATAGGGACAGAGTTTCACCATGTTGGCCAGGCTGGTCTCGAACTCCTGACCTTGGGTGGTCTGCCCACCTCAGCCTCCCAAAGTGCTGGGATTACAGGTGTGAACCACCTCGCCCAGATAGTTTCCTTTTTTTTTTTTTTTTTTTTTTTTGAGACGGAGTCTCGCTCTGTCGCCCAGGCTGGAGTGCAGTGGCCGGATCTCAGCTCACTGCAAGCTCCGCCTCCCGGGTTCACGCCATTCTCCCGCCTCAGCCTCCCGAGTAGCTGGGACTACAGGCGCCCGCCACCTCGCCCGGCTAGATTTTTTTGTATTTTTTTTAGTAGAGACGGGGTTTCACCATGTTAGCCAGGATGGTCTCGATCTCCTGACCTCGTGATCCGCCCGTCTCGGCCTCCCAAAGTGCTGGGATTACAGGCTTGAGCCACCGCACCCGGCCAGTTTCCTCTTTTTCAAGCAAACAAATGAACATGACTTTTATAATTGGGACAAAAAGGGAAATTGCTATATTTTATTAATAACGTTTTTTTGTTTTTTGTTTTGTTTTGTTTTGTTTTGTTTTCCGGCTAGAGATGGTGGCTTACACCTGTAATCTCAGCACATTGGGAGGCCAAGGTGGAGTATCACTTGAGGCCAGGAGTTCAAGACCAGCCTGCGCAATATAGTTAGACCTCATCTCTACAAAACAGTCTTTTTTAATTAGTCAAGTATGATGCACGCCTGTAGTTCTAGTGACTCAGGAGGCTGAGGTGGAAAGATGGCTTAAGCCCAAGAGTTCAAGGCTGCAGTGAGCTATGATCATGCCATTGCACTCCAGTCTGGGTAACAGAACAAGACCCTCTCTCAAAATATCCAAAACAAGATTTTTTCTGTTTAAGTCTTTAGGAGGGAACTGATCTTTGTGTATAACATGAGATAGGAGTCTAAAATAGAATAAAACAGTAGAGGCCAGGCACCATGGCTCACAGCTATAATCCCAGTACTTTAGGAATCTGAGGCGGGGGATCACTTAAACCCAAGAGTTTGAACTGCAGTGGGCGATGATCGCTCCCCTACACTCCAGCCTGGGTGACAGAGTAAGACTCCACCTTAAAAAAAAAAAATAAGCCAGGTGTGGTGGCTCACACCTGTAATCCCAACACTTTGGGAGGCCCAAGTGGGTGGATCACCTGAGGTCAGGAGTTCGAGACCAGCCTGACCAAAATGGTGAAATCCCGTCTCTACTAAAAACACCATAATTAGGCCGGGTGTGGTGGCTCATGCCTGTAATCCCAGCACTTTGAGAGGCAGAGGCAGGTGGATCATGAGGTCAGGAGTTCAAGACCAGCCTGGCCAACATAGTGAAATCCTGTCTCTACTAAAAATATAAAAATTAGCCGGGCATGGTGGCACAAGCCTGTAGTCCCAGCTACTGTGGAGGCTGAGGCAGGAGAATCACTTGAACCCGGGAGGTGGAGGTTGCAGTAAGCTGAGATCGCACCACTGCACTCCAGCCTGGGTGACAGAGTGAGACTCTGCCTCAGAAAAAGAAACACACACACACACACACACACACACACACAAATTAGCCAGGCATGGTGGCACATGCCTGTAATCCCAGCTACTTGGGAGGCTTAGGCATGAGAATCACTTGAACTTGGGAGGCAGAGGTTGCAGTTAACTGAGATTACACCACTGCACTCCAGCCTGGTGACAGACCGGGACTCCATCTCTAAATAAATAGATATATGAAGAAATAAGTAAAAATAACAACCAAACAATAAAACAGGGGAGTTTATTCCAAACAGAAAGAGACTCTTAGAACTGAGAAAAGGGGCCCCGTTTGGCTCTAGGACACCCAAACCCTGCTCTCAGAGTCACCGTCCCCTTACCAGAGGCTACTGAGAGAGTCCAAACAAAGCTTACATGTGGGGAAACTGAGTCTCAGAGGGGTGAAGGTATTGCTCAGTTCCACTTGCCCAGTTTTCATGGTCCATGCCCCCATGCCCTGCCCCACTCACCTCCCAATCTCCGAGCACTGCTTGGCATCTGCAGCCACGGCAGCCCTAGTGTACACATGGTTGTCAGGTTCCTTGGAGGCCGAGGGCAGCCAGAGACAGAGGCCAACAATGACCAGCACCAGGACCACGGCCAGCAGGCCCAGCACCACTAACCTCTTCTTCATGGCTTTGCTGCACCCACAGGGTAAGGAGCAGGGTCAGGTCCAGCCTCAGATATTCCCTGGTCCCTCCCCAAAAGGGCACAGTCGAAAGTCAGGCCTCATAAACACAAGCCCTGTGTCTCCTTCCCACTTCCCAGAACTCGTGCAGGCTGTCCGGCCCCTAGACCTTTGCCCAGGCCATGCACTCTGTCAGAAGCTCTGGGCCTCATCTCTGCCCTCCCAAATCCTCCCTGCTTATCTTCAGAGTCCATCCTGGTAAGAACCCCATCTCCAGCAGGGGCCCTTCCTGGGAGCCCCCATATTTCCACACCTCTCTTTCTGCAGGGCCTTGCCTACCTTCTCACAGTGGCTGAGCCTCCACTGCTTAGGGAGAAGCTCTGGTAGGGATGGGCCTGGCCTGGTTTCTCTTGTGTCCCCCACCTCAGCCCAGAGTCTGGCACTGTCCAGGAGTCCCCTGAGGACCCTCCACCCCACCTGGAGCATGGGGTTTAGCTTCCATAGTGCCCACAATCAGAGCACCCCACAGATTCACTGCCATGGAGCCAGGACTTACTGTCCAGCAGCAGACGGGGGCACCAAGCCTTGTCTCGGGTGTTGGCCACAAAAAATGGGAGGATTTGGTGGAAACAGCTGAGGAAATAACCAGGGTCTCCCTCACACTCTGCAGGAGCATGTAGCCACAGAATCTTCTTCAGAGACTCTCTGGTCAGGCAGCCTTCTCATTCTCCTAAAGGTCAAGAAGGTTACCTGAAGCGCGCGTAGCCCAGTCCTTTCTGGGGGACTCCGTGTGACCTCCCTCTGCCTCTAGCTGATTTCTCTGGTCTCCAGTTGAACTCTGGAGGCAAAGAGGCTGTCAGTAACACATTTGTTTCCATGAATTCTCTCAGCATATCTCCCAGGCATAGCTTAAAGAGGGTTTTGCACAGAGCAGGGCACGGAGGAGACAGGGCATTCCTGCGCAAGCCCAGGATGTGCATGTGGTAAGCATGGCAAAGGGGGCTCAGGGAGCATAACTAGCCTGCCCTGCTCTGAGGCTGGACTTGCCACTCACCTGCCGTGGGGCCTCAGGCAAATCAATGAACTGTCCAGTCTGGATGACGGCAGCACCTCACTTGCCTTGCTGCTGAGAGTGTTGTGAATAGAGTAGGTTAGACTGTGGGAAGGGCTTGGTGAATGGTGGCTGTGATTATTATCATGGCTGCATTGGGGACACCCCCAGGAGGCCTGAGTGGCACCGGTCTCTTGCTCACTGTATGTCCCCTGTGGACTCCCTTCCGGGCTGTGCAGTGAGGTGCAGCAGTGACCCTTGGGAAGTCTCATGGCTATGGCAGTAGGTGACAGGTATGACCCCAACAGCGAAGAGGGATGTGGTGACAGAGGTGGGGGTTCCCCCTCCCATACTCAGTTTTCCACAAAGTGCAGTGTCTGCCAGCAAGCCCCTCCAATGAGCCCCAAGCTGGGTTCCCCTCCACTCCACCCTGTCCCAGGGCAGAGCATCTGACCTCAGAGCCAGACACACTGTCCCAGAGGTGGTCTAGGAATGGAGCCCCTGTGCCCTCCCCACATATAAGGAACATCCAAATGCCATCATGGAAGGGTGGCCACCTCCCCAGGTTTGGCAGGCCTGGGGCCAATAGTGTGAAACATTTGACCACCTCCCAGCCCTGAATGCAGACACCAAGAGCAGAGGGGACTGGAGTAGTCATGCAGCAGCACACCACCCCACATCCCCAGCAGAATCCGAAGCAGCCCCTCATCCCCACCGTGACACCACAGCCTGAATCCAGGTGCTACTTGTTTCTGACCTGAACTCCCTCAGAGCCCCTGCCTGCACTCCCTCCAACATCACCTGCCCATCAGTCTTTCAGAAAGCAGCTAGAGGGCTCTGTCTGTCCAGCTACAGAACAGGTCCTGCCTCCTCCCTGCCCCATGGGACAGCTCACACCCTTCACCAGGCCTGACAGCCCTCTTGCCACTCCAACACCCTGGGTTCCAGCAGGGAGTCTGAGACAGGGTTAAGGGTTCCTGATAGAAACACCGATTCCTGGAGGTCCAAGGAGACTCAGGAGCTGGACCAGCAAAGTGCAGCATCCATTATGGACACAGAACATTCCCATCACATGGCCGGATGCAAGGGCTCACGCCTATAATCCCAGCACTTTGGGAGGCAGAAGCAGGTGGATCACCTGAGGTGAAGAGTTTGAGACCAGCCTGGCCAACATGGTGAAACCCCCGTCTCCACTAAAAACACAAAAAATTAGCTGGGTATGGTGGCAGGTGCCTGTAATACCAGCTATTTGGAGCTGAGGCAGGAGAATTGCTTGAACCCGGGGGTCGGAAGTTGCAGTGAGGCAAGATTGCACCACTGCACTCCAGCCTGGGCAACAACAGTGAAACTCCGTCCCAAAAAAAAGCAAAAAACAAAACAAAACAACGGACATTTCTACCACATGTCATGGGGTAGGGGCCTGGCCTGGTCGGTGCCCCATCCTAGCATGACAACCCCCTGCACCAAGGAAGCTACCCAGTCCCGTCCAGGGCCAGGTCATGCTGAGTGCCCTGGAAGGCATGGCCTCATCTCTCCCAGGCTCGGGGTTATGAGTTGAGCCCCCCCATCAGGGTCTCGGGGTGGCCCAACCATGACCCAGTCTCCCCTGTCTGTTAATCTGTCTACCCAAAGGCCCAAGTAGGCTCCTGGAGGAGCAGGGGACACCCAGCCGGGTTCAGACTGCCAGGAAGCATGGGGAGGGGCGTAGGCAGTGCTGGGCCCTGTCACTTCCTCCCAGGGCAGGTTAGCAAGGGAGGTTGGGCCCAGCCTCCCACATGCAGATGTCCCCAGCTCGGAGGAAGACACCCTGCTGAGGCCCTGGGCTTCCATTTCCCATCCCTCCACCCTCAAGACTCACTGAAAGAATGTCCAAGCCCAGAGGGCTGGCTGTCACCCAAACAGTGTGAGAGCTGCACACCCTAGGGGAAACTGAGGCTAGAAAGTAGGTCAGTTGCCATGGTTGGCCGCAAACCCAGATCCCCTTCCTTGTGACCCTGATGGGCTTACCTGAGGCTTGGGGACAGTGGGGACCCAGGAGAGCACCTCTTCCTCAGAAGACAGTTCTGGGCTGCACCGGCTGGGAGGAAGAAACAGACTTGTCTGCCTGGGAAAGTCCCGGCCACAGAACTGGCTGGGCCCCCCCACTCTCTAGAGTGGCTCAGAGCCACGCCTGCGGCCCCCTGCAGTGCTCCTCAGGGAGCCTCTGAATTGGGACTGGGATCTGGGGGTGGCCACCTCCGAGGAGGAGCAGAGGCAGGGAAGGAGCAGGAGCAGCTGGAGGACCCATGAGCTTACCTAGTACAAGAGACCAGCCAGGGGGTGACCATCAGCCCCAGCAGACAGTGGGAGGCATCTGCACAGGGTGCAGGACAGGCAGGCCTCTCACAGAGGTCCAGCCTGGCTGGGAGGATGGGGAAGCTGACGTCACAGCAGCAAGGAGGCGCACAGTGACTTGGCACGGTGACTCGGCCTGTCACCATGTGACTAAAGTTCACGCAGCCCTGGGAGGGCCCTGGGTGCCAGGTGCTGTGACCCAGGGAAAGGGTTTCCTTCCAGACTCAGTTCCCTCCAAAGGGCGCTGTCTGCCCACGAGCCCCTCCAGCCAGCCCCAGGCTGGGTCCCCCTCTGGCTCTCCCTGTCCCTATTCAGAACATCTGAACTCACAGCCAGTGTCACAGAGATGGCTCTGGAGGCAGTGGAGTAGTGGTGCCCCTGGCACCAGACCAGAACTCAGCCTAAGAGGCCTCACCATACCCTGATGTCAATGCTAAAGGTGTGTTCCGGGAACATGGCCTGGGGCCCTGAGTGCAGACCGGTTCTGCTGCCCATCCAGAAACATTAGCACTCCAGGCCCAAGGAACCACCTGAACAGCCCAGAAAGGCAGGGCCGAGAGAGGGCCTGAGCTGGCCCAAGCTCACACAGCCCAGCAGCGCAGGCTTGGCCACTTGGTAACTGCCCCAAGTTATTGCATGTCCCTGACCAGCCCACCAAGAACTCTGAGCCAGGAACAGCTGTGGGCTCAGCCCAGGGGACATTGGACACTGCTGCCCATTCCCCTGTGGCCCTCATCTGCCAAGGATATGGGCCAGAGGCTCCACAAGTCATGGCTCCCTTCCCTGCTCCTGGGCCTGCTGTGCCTACAGTGCCGGAGAGCCCCTGCAGCCTCCACCTGAGGTCTATTCTGTGCTCATAACACCTACCCCACAATCATCCCTCCAGGCTGCCCCAGCTGACAGAAAGGGACACGAAGGCTGACCAATATTGCTGCCTGCCTGGGTCATATAGGCCTATCCTGTCACCCACTGTTCTCAAATGGGCTCTGGACAGAACCCACCAGACACACAACTGAGAGATCCTCAATAGCCCTAGGGTGGAGGTGCCATGACAAACCCTTTCCCTGGCTGTTCCTCCTCCTGAAGATCAGGGTGACTGGGAAGATGACAGGGCAGGAACCAAGGCCCCATGACCTGTCCCTGAAGGCTAGACAGCAGACAGGAACCTCAGGGGATTTGGCCCTGCTAAGTGGCTGCACTCCACGGCAGTCAGCTGGGAGGGCTCTAAAGTGGAGAGTCACAGGGCTCTGTCCCCTGCCCTGGCCGGCTCAGCAGTTTCCTCTCTGCCTGAGAGCACATGAGACATGCAGGATTCACAGCAGCAGGTGGGCAGGAAGAATGTCTGAGTGGGCAAACGATGGCTCAGACCCCCGCAGCTGACCCCAAAAGGAAAACCCTGGGCTGGGGAAAGTAGGGAGACAGAGAGCTGCCTGCGATGGGGCACAGCTGAAGCCTGGCAGCAGGTGAGGGTTCCAAAGTGGGGAGACAGGAAGGGAGGCACTTTCTCAAAGGTCATGTCAACAGAGGTAGGGCCTACAGAATGAAGGAGGCTTCTCCTCACATGCTGAGTGTGTCCCATTCTGTCCCAGTCAGCCTTCTACCCCTTGAATGCTGATAGGGCACCTCCAGGAAAGTGGGTCTGGGGAAGCCATGTCACCCAAGGAAAGACTGCAGGGGCTGGCCTAGTAGTCTTCTCCAGACGCCACAGCTCTTGTTCTGGCACATAAGGTAGTGAGTTGCCTGTCCCCAGAAATGTGCAAGCCTCACTCACCCAGAGACACTGACTCTGGTGTTAGTACCACACACTTCCAACACATGTGCAATCATGTGCACACACAGACACAACTGAGCCTAATCTAGGCTGAGCTGAGCAGCTTCCCAGGATGCAGCAGCGAGAGGAGTATGAGGAAGAGGTAGACACGGCAGCCAGCCTCCAACCCAGCTTGGTGGCTTTTTCACCACAACCCCGGAGCCACAAGGGTGAAACTGGAGCACAGCCCCAACCCCATTCACAGGCAGGAAACTGAAGCTTAGACAAAAGGGATTTACCGAGGTCAGCTGGCCCCAGGAGGTCTGCAGACCTGCAGGTAAGCCCAGGACCCACCCATGCCTTACACTGACAGCCCTGAACATGGAATCACTATCCCTGGGTATGAGAACGCACAGATGTCTGAGGCTTCCCCAGGCCTGTCTACACCCCTGGACTGGATGCTTACCAACCAGACCTGGAGTTGCAATCCGTCTCTCACAGTTTCCACCCTTGCGGCACAGAGTTGACAATTAGAAAAAACACCCCTTCAGTAAGATTTAATAACCCCTACCTGCTGGAAACCTGTTGAAAGAACTATATATATCCCTATATAGAGAGCTGAGACGTGGCAGGCACCCCCTGGAGTAGGGCAATGACCCCTCACACACCCGCCCTGTCCCACCCCAATCCACAGCCACAGACAGAGCCCAGGAGTGGGACAAGCATGGCCCAAGGACACAGGGTCCCCCAACCCCATCACAGCTCTGGCTCTACTCCAGAGCTGACCCCCCACCCCCACCCCCACCCAGGGCTGCCAAGTCCTCCCGGGCCTCAGTTTCTCCATGCTGCACTCTTCCCTCTTAAATCCAAGAAGCCACAGCTCTCTCAAGGGCTTCTTCACGTAAGTCAGGTGACTCCCCCCAGCCCTCCTCCACCCACCCGCACACCTCACTCAAACCCACTCAGTCAAGAAACGGAGGCCCCCCAGCCCAGACCCAGTCAGATAAGGAACCCAGGGCTCTGCCCACCTGTGGGATCCCTTCTGCAGGGTGCGCCCACACCAGTCTCACCCCCTTCACCCTGAAGTGCAACTCACTCCTACCGCACAGGCGCATAAACCGAGGCTCAGAGAGGAAGAGGAGCTCCTCTAGAGCACAGCAAGCATATGGCAGAGCTGAGAATGGAACTCAGACCTCCAGACACTCCCGGGAGTCCACTGGACTGAGCTTCCCCACCTATGATGGTCACCAGTTCAGAGAGGGTGAGTGGCGCCTCTGGGTCACACAGCACTGGGGCACAGCCAGCTGCCCTCACTTCCTGCTCACCGGACTCCTGGTCCGGTCATCCAGCAAACCAACATAAGATTCCCTGCTGTGACCCAGCTCCTCCTTCCCTCCCCTAGTGGCGGGAGGGGAGGGGTGGGGGGAGGGAAGGCTTTAAAGGCACAGGAACTGCTCCAGGTGGGACACGGGCTGGCTCCTGGTCCCATCCCTGGGGCTGTGTGATCTGGGATGACTGCAGGTCTGAGTCCGGTGGGGTCTCAAACCCTGAATGAGAGACCTGAGCTCTGAAGGCCTTGGTGGAGCTGAATGAGGCCGGGTTTCAGAGGGAGACAGATTAGCCCAAAGGTTCCCCGGGAGATGAGGCCACAGAGCTGGGGTGCAGCCAGACGCCCATGCCAGGAGGGGCTGGAGAGGTAAGCATCTGAGGCCCCACAAGGTCTGAGGAGCCTAGATCACCTCTACAACCCCAGGGCAGGGATGCCTCTCCTAACAGGCCCTCTCCCCAACTTGCAGGGCTATAGGCGGGAGGTCTAGGGGATGTCACTCCAAGGACCCTGGTAACCTGGGCTAAAGGGAGTCACATGATCCAGGAAGGTCCTTCCTCAACCCCCAATTTCAGGGGTCTGAGCAGACAGGCTGACAGAGGACCCCAGACAGTGGAAGCAGGGGGATGAGGCCCATTTGTCCATCATGCCCTCACCTGCTCTGCACTATTCAATGAGATGAGATGGGGTGTGTGCCCCACAGGGCTGGCAGGCCCAAGCCTCTCAGCCCTCAGATCGAGGTCCACACATGGTCTGCAGCCTGCCAGAATTGTCACTCTTAGCAAGGCACATGCTTAAATTCCTTCTTTCATTCCATCATTCATTCTCCCATCAAATCTTGGCCCCTCCAGATTCTTCTCTCCAGGTCTCATGCCCCGACCTGGCTGGGCATGAGACAGTACGGTCACCCCAGGGGGAAGAGCCCTAGGAGAGGAGCAGACACCAACCAGAATAGGGGCCTTGGGAATCCAGCCCAAGCTGGGATTGGATTTGGGGAGGACCTGCCAGGCAGAAGGAACCACCTGACCCTGAAGGCCAGGAAGTGGAGCCCTTTCCAGGAAGTAAGGGCTGCAGGGGATCTCTTGACCACCCTAGGCCCTTCCTGAGTCCCGAGGTGTCAAGGCTGGAAAAGGAGGTGACCGAGCTAAGACCTTCAAGGCCAGGGCAGTCTGGACTTTGAGATCCCTGGGAGGCTGGTGAATGTGTCACCGGGCCCAGTAACCCATTAACCCTGGCTCACTCATTAAGACCCTGGTGGGTGTCCATTAGCTCCTTGACCAGTTCCAGGAGCTGGGCAAAGGGCAGGGGTCATGGGAAGAAGGGAGTGCTGATTGGGGTGCTAGGTGGAGGCTGGCTGAGCTGGCTCTCTGTGTCCTTGTTCTTTGAAGAGTGTTCCAGGGCCAAGCTGGCCTCCAGCCAGGGACAGCTGCCAACACAGCCCGGGGTGGGCGCCGCCCCACCATCCTAGTGACTTTCATCTCCTTATCACCCCTGTGTGCTGGCACCAGCAGCCCACACTGCCTCGGGGGCCTCAGTCTGACAGGAGGCGCAAGGGGCCAGTCCAGTGCCTGCTCAGCATCCAGCCACACGGCCCTTCTGAGAAGTGAGCCCACCATGGCCTCCACAGCCCTGTTTCAATAGGCTGGGATCTGCCCCACCTCTGTATCTGGGAAAACAAGCTCCTGGCATAGGAACTTGCGGCCTGAGAGGAGAAAGGACCTGCCCAAAGCCACTTGGCAAGACAGTGACCCATGACACGAGGAAGGCTGTGCAAACCACCTCCTGCAACTGGAGTCTCATTGCAGCTCCACCCCACTGTCAGGTCCAGGAAGCTGACCACACTGAGTACCAGGAATCACCCAGAAAGCCTCGTGCCCTGAGTGGGCCATGGTAAGGGTCATGGCGGGGCAGGGTAGGAGGGCGCATGGGGGGGTGACATGCCGAACTGCAGTCATGAAGCTCACATTGAGCGAGCAATGCTGATGGGTCCAGATGCAAGCTATGCCTGGCCCATATTCCAGAACCACTGGAACAACATCTGAGGGACCCCTGGGAGCCAGAATCCAGTATTATCCAGGATATTTTGTGTTCCCTGGTGTCCTGCACCAAGGAGACACTTGGTAAACTGGCTAAATGAAACTGACTTCAAATCCAAGCATCATAGCATTTGAGTCAATATTAGGATCACAGATTCTCAAGTGTTTGATCTCTGATCTTCCAGCATCCCAGAAAGGTTGGCTTACATACCTTTCCCAATGGGGAGCTCACTACCTCCAAAGACAGCGGGACTATAGTTGGTTGGCAAGTTCTTCCAAACATTAAGCCCCAATTTGCCTCTTTGTAACACCTGCTGCAGGTGGGCCTGACCTCAGATCCTGCCCACTGTCTAAGGCCACAGAGCAGAGAAGCAGGGGCCACCCCAGATCCTGCACCTGGCCACAGCCTCTCTGAGCCACAAACACCACACTGAAGGGATGGAAGGAAGACTTCAGCTCAATGAAAGGGCGGGTGCCACTCAGTTGTGATGGAGGGAGGTCAGCACAGGCCAACTGTGGGCATGGGCAGAGCTCCTGTGCCCCCAGAGCCTGGCCAACACCCCCAGTGCCATTTGCAGCATTTGCTATTCCAGCACCCACCTTTGATGTGAGGGCACAGGCTGCAGCATGGCCAAGTGTGTGGGCCCTTCAGAATTGTCAGCTTGTGAATGCCTGGGAGCACCCAGCAGCAGGGCTGGCCTGGCACTTGGTGGACCAAGCCCAACTCCCAAACTCAGAAGCAGGATGGCAGAGGCATAGGCCCTAGAGTCCCTGGGTTCAAACTCAACCCCAGCCACTGAAAGTGTGGGTATCTTGGTAGACTTTCCCTTCCTGGCCTCAGTCTCCTACCTGAAAAGGAGGGATAACTAGAACAGTTGCTGGGTGGATTCCCTGAGATGGCCACGTGCAGACTGTAGGAGGCACCTGCTACTTTTGAGGCCTCACAGGGTCTGGCCAGGCTCCAACACTGGGCCTGTAGTAGTTTCTCTCCTTTCCTGATGAGCGCCTCAGAGCAGGACAGAGCAGAGCTGTCCTCCCTCCCCAAGGCACTCTCAACAGGTAGTATTTATCACATCACCTGCTAATTATCTGCAGTGTCTCAAAGCTCCAAGGAGGGGTTGGGGGTGGAGGAAGACTGTCCATGCCCCAGTCCCGACACCAAGCCATGGCCTGATCTCCAAAAGAACCAACCCACTCCTGTCTCAAAGCTCCCTGGTGACGCCCAACCCTACCTGTTCACACACAGCCCCCCGTGACTTCACTGATGCCAAAACTGCCCAGCACTTTCCATGCACGCCATGCTCTCACCTGGACTTTTGGGGACCTTCCCCACCTCTTAGCAGCACCTTCCCAACTTCCTTTGCTTCTTGGATGCTGGGCTCAGGAATGCTCTCACTGACGAGTCTGCACCCCTGCTGGCTAATGTGTCAGACATGCCAGGTGGACGTGCCCAAGCCTGAGCTAAGCGGCTGCTTCCTCAGACCTCCAACGGCCAGAGCAGCCAGAGTCTAGCCCGGGGCAGCCGCCCCTGCATCTTCACTGGTCCTGTCCAGTTGCTCCCGCCTCTACACCTCACTCCCAGCCTCACCTGACCCCCAGTCCCCACGGGCCAATCCTCTCACCTGGAGACTCCCAATCACAGGCCCCAGCCCCTCTGCTGTTTCCCTATTGCAGCCCAGGTGCTCAGCATGTAAATCTGAGCACACCCCTCCCCTACCGGGAAGAAAACACTCTAGAGGCCCCCCTTGTCCTACCTTGCTGGCGCCCGTCCTTTCCTCTTTTTTTTTTTTTTTTCCTGGAGGGGTGTGCCTGGATATGAACTATCCTTTCCTCTTGCTCCTTCCTGATCTTTGGGACTTTGCACTGGCTCCATTGTCATGGCCTGAGGCATTCTTCAGACACCGATCACAATGCCACCTCCTCCTGAAGCCCTCTGGCACTGCACCTCACTCTGCAGGCCGGCTGCTACTGCTACCTCCTTCACAGTATCCACAGTGCCCAGCAATCTTCACTGAATGGATGGATGCCAGCTGTCAGGTGGCTGTTTTTACTAAAATGCATCTTCTAGGACTTTACACTGAATCTACCTAGCCACCTGACAGCTGGCATCTCTAATCTTGTAATCCCAGCACTATGGGAGGACGAGGTGTGTGGATCACTTGAGACCAGGAGTTCAAGACCAGCCTGGTCAACATAGTGAGACCCTGTCCTTAATTTTTTAATTAATTTATTTTTAAAAAGGCCCAAGAGGACAGGGTTTGGGGAACTTCATGTGGAGGCTGACAGGAAGGTGAATAAGAACTTATCCACGGCCAGGTGCGGTGGCTCATGCCTATAATCAGAGCACTTTAGGAGGGCGAGATGGGTGGATGGCTTGAGCCCAGGAGTTGACCACCAGCCTCAGCAATATAGACAGACCCCATCTCTTCAAAACTAAAAAAAAAAAATTAGCTGGGCATGGTGGCACATGCCTGTGGTCCCAGCTACTTGGGAGGCTGAGGGGGCTGGATCACTTGAGCACGGGAGGCAGAGGTTGCAGTGAGCCAAGTTAGTGCCACTGTACTTCAGCCTGGGCAAAATAAAAAACCCCAACTCATCCACGTGTCCAATTCCACCAGGACAGAAACTTCTGTACTTGGGAGTCTTCCAGTCCTCACCCTATGTGTCTCTTCATCTGACTGTCTATTTGTAGCCTTTATCTTTTTTTTTTTTTTTTTTGAGACAGAGTCTCTCTCTATTGCCCAGGTTGGAGTGCAGAGGCGTGATCTCAGCTCACTGCAACCTCTGCCTCTCGGGTTCAGCTGATGATTATCCTGCCTCAGCATCCCAAGTAGCTGGGATTACAGGCTCCTGCCACCACACCCAGTTAATTTTGTATTTTTTAGTAGAGACGGGATTTCACCATGTTGGCCAGACTGGTCTCCAGCTCCTGACCTCAAGTGATCCACCTGCCTCGACCTCCCAAAGTGCTGGGATTACAGGCGTGAGCCACCGTGCCCGGCCTATTTGTAGCTTTTAAAGTTTCCTCTGAGCTACTGACTTTAAGTGATGATAAAGTATGTCTGAGGAGAAAATAAAATAAAACATCCTTTGAAATAAACCGACAAACAGGTCTCCCTGAGTTGTGTGAGCTACTCTAACAAATTAATTGAACCCAAAGAGGGGGCTGTAGGAACCCCAACTAGAAGCCGGTTAGTCAGATGTTCCCAAAGCCCAGACTTGTGACTGGTGGGATGAGGGGTGGTCCTGTGGGACCAAGCCCTCAACCTGTGGTTTCTGAGGCCATCTCCAGGTAGACACCATGAGAATTGAGTTGAATTGGAAGACACCAGCTGGCGTCAGCTGCAGGACTGATTCTTGCTGGGTGTGTGGGGAGAATCCACACATTTGGTCACAGAAGTCTTCTGTGATGATTGTTGTCTTGTGACAACAGAGGGAAAACACAGTAGTTGTGTGTGTGTGTGTGTGTGTGTGTTGAGATGGAGTCTCACTCTGTCACCCAGGCTGGAGTGTGGTGGTGCTATCTCAGCTCACTGAAACCTCTGCTTCCTGGGTTCAAGCGATTCTCCTGCCTCAGCCTCCTGAGTAGCTGGGACTACAGGCGCATGCCACCATACCCAGCTAATTTTTGTATTATTATTATTATTATTATTTTTTAGTAGAGACGGGGTTTCGCTATGTTGGCCAGGTTGGTCTCCAACTCCTGGCCTCAGGTGATCTGCCCACCTTGGCCTCCGAAATACCTGGGATTACAAGCGGGAGCCACTGTGTCCAGCCAAAAAACACAGTTCAAATTCATTTTTCTTCACATGACCTTATTTGGAAATAGAGTCTGTACAGAAGTAATTAGTTAAGATCATACGGGATTAGAAAGAAAACTAAATCCAGTAGCTAGACTTCTTACAAAGAGGCTGTGTGAGCTGGGCATGGTGGCACGCACGCGTAATCCCAGCTACTTGAGAGGCTGAGGCAGGAGGACTGCTTGGGCCCAGGAGTTGACCAGCCTGGGCAGCATAGTGAGACCCCATTGCAAAAATAAGGAAGGCCATGCGAAGGCCACACAGACACACAGGGTAGATGGTTTCAGAGACTGGAATGATGCAGCTACAGCCAAGGAAGCCCAAGTGTGGGGAAAAGAAAGAGAGATCAGACTGTTACTGTGACTATGCAGAAAGAAGTAGACAGGGCCGGGTGCGGTGGCTCAAGCCTGTAATCCCAGCAATCCCAGCACTTTGGGAGGCTGAGATGGGTGGATCATGAGGCCAGGAGATCGAGACCATCCTGGCTAACACGGTGAAACCCCATCTCTACTAAAAAATACAAAAAACTAGCCGGGCGAGGTGGCGGGCGCCTGTAGTTCCAGCTACTCAGGAGGCTGAGGCAGGAGAATGGCGTCAACTCGGGACACGGAGCTTGCAGTGAGCTGAGATCCGGCCACTGCACTCTAGCCTGGGCAGCAGAGCGAGACTCCGTCTCAAAAAAAAAAAAAAAAAAGAAGTAGACATAAGAGACTCCATTTTGTTCTGTACTAAGAAAAATTCTTCTGCCTTGAGATGCTGTTAATCTGTAACCCTACCCCCAACCCTGTGCTTGCAGAGACATGTGCTGTGTTTACTCAAGGTTTATTGGATTTAGGGCTATGCAGGATGTGCTTTGTTAAACAAGTGCCTGAAGGCAGTATGCTTGTTAAAAGTCATCACCATTCTCTAATCTCAGGTACCCAGGGACACAAACACTGGGGAAGGAAAGCCAGGTATTGTCCAAGGTTTCTCCCCATGTGATAGTCTGAAATATGGCCTCGTGGGAAGGGAAAGACCTGACCATCTCCCAGCCCGGCACCTGTAAAGGGTCTGTGTGAGGAGGATTAGTAAAAGAGGAAGGCATCTGTCTCCTGCTCGTCCCTGGGCAATGGAATGTCTCGGTGTAAAACCGGATTGTATGTTCTATTTACTGAGATAGGAGAAAATCGCCTTAGGATTGGAGGTGAGACGTGCTAGCCTGGGCTGGCAGCAATACTGCTCTTTAACGCACCCGGATGTTTACGTAGATGCACATCAAAGCACAGCACCTTTTTCTTAACCTTGTTTATGACACAGAGACATTTGTTCACATGTTCTCCTGCTGACCCTCTTCCCACTATTACGCTATTGTCCTGCCACATCCCCCTCTCCAAGATGGTAAAGATAATGATCAATAAATACTGAGGGAACTCAGAGACCAGTGCCGGGGCGGGTCCTCTGTATGCTGAGCACCGGTCCCCTGGGCCCACTTTTCTTTCTCTCTACTTTGTGTCTCTTTCTTTTCTCAAGTCTCTCATTCCACCTGACGAGAACCACCCACAGGTGTAGAGGGGCTGGCCCCCTTGATCAAGGATTGCCAGGAGCCGCCAGAAGCTGAAGAAGCAAGGAAGGATCTTCCCCTGGAGTCCTCAGAGGGAGCGTGCCTTGTCCTATACTTGGATTTCAGACTTCTAGCCTCCAGAACTATTCTGTTACTTTAAGCCACAGAAGTGGGTTGTGTAATTTGCTATGGCGGGTCCTTACTCTGTCTATGGTTACACATCCAACAAGTGGCAGCCCAGGGGATTTGAATCCAGGCCCTGAGCCTATACCTGTGATCTCACCCCACCCTGCCAAGTTCTGCTGCCTACTACAGCCTCATGACAATTCCTGGCCCTGCAGAAGGTTGACAACCCATAACTGTAGAGCAAGCACAGGGGACATCCTGACTCCTTAGAGTATCCATCTGCTTCCTTCCTCCCAGTGAATGCCCCCCAAACCATTCTGTGTCCTTCTTTACAGTGGCTGCCGGGAGGCTCAGTGCCACCCAGCTACATGCTGAGGTTACATTAACCCTGAGCTGGCCTTTTTTCCTCCTAGGCTTGAAGAATACCACCAGGTGGGTAGAGAAGGGCCCAGAGGCAGTGCAAGGCCAGTTCCAGCCCTGGCTACAGCCCTCTACCAGCCCACTGAGCCAACTGGGACCTTGTGTTCCTATCATTTGAACTGGGCTGCTGCATGGGTGGCAGAGGGCTTGAGACTCCAAAGGTGTGGCTGTCATCAATTCCTGTCTCCTAGCAGGTCCCACTTGGAGCCTAGTACATTCCCATCAGGGCCTGAGGTCTAGCTGTGTCCTCCCTACCTGATTCTCCAGCTCCCAACCTCTGACCTCACTGACTCCTAGGGATGGCAGGGCTACTCTAAAGGATCCAGGACAAGCCCGTGAGCTCCCACATCAGCTCTAGGAACTGAGAGGACAATATCGCAATCCCTCCACCCCCTGGGTCTCAACAAGCACAGCTCTGCTGCTCAGGGTAACCCCAGGGAGAGGGGCCAGCAGCCTTCCGTGTGGAACACATGGCTGGCGAGGTGGAATCACGCCCCCACGCCTGAGGGGATAGCTCTGCCTCTGGGGATTCCTGTTCAAGTCAGGTTAGGCCAGATATTGTCTCCAAGAGCCCATTTACCCTAGGCGCCTTGCAAGCAGGCAGAGAAAAGCCCATCCAAGGATCTAGGCCCAGCCACCACCCCACCCCCTTTGGCTGGAAAAACGTCCTCTAGGAACCCCTCAGCCAGTGACACAGAGGGTGGGGGATGAGAGGCAGGGGCTGGGGCAGTTCTCTGCCTTCCACAGGACTCTAAGCTCTGGGCACTCCCCCACACCACTGCCTAGGTTGCCCCTTTCATGGCTCGAGGTTCAGCCCTCCATCCCCTCCTCCCTCCCCTCCCCCTGCCCAGTCTTCTCACATTCAAGGGGACAGTGTCCAGGCCTGGCTCAGTCTCTGGGAGGATATGGTCAGGATCTGGGAGCCCTCCCAGCTCTGGCTCCAGCCCTGAGGCTGCAGGGGAAGGGGAGGAGGGCTTACTGGCTGCCTGCTCTGGGCAGGGGGTCTAGGAGGTCCCTGGGGCACTGGGGCTGCTGCTTAAAGCTCTGACCCACTTCAGTCACCACTTCAGCAACAGCACCTTGGCCCTGGGGGAGGGCAGGCAAAGCCGTCATGCAAGTTTGCCAAGGAGGAAACCTGTGGTGCCAAGGTGGCCCCAGGACAATACTGGCTGTGCTGAAGTGGGAGGAGAGGCTGTTATGTCCAGCTGGCAGGTGCCAGGAGAGAAGGGGATATAGGCACAGGCCCAACAGGGGTTGGGGGTCCGTGGATGATCAAGAGCTAAGACATCCTGCCGTCCTCTGCCTTGTCTCAGGGGCCTAGCCCCACAGGATGACAGATCCAAAGGAAGGAACCTTGAATCTTCATAGGGTAATTAACACACACACACACACACACACACACACACACACGGGAGCTTGGCTGTCATCCCTCACTATATGCCCTTGGACAGTGCTCAGCCCTTCCTGCACAACAGGTACCCATCACAGGCTAGACACATGCTCCTTGATTGGGAAAGCGGGGACTGCAGATCAGGGCCTCAAACATTGTGAGGATCCCAGAGTTGGGACTGGGGCTGCAGGGGCCCAGCAGGCCTCCAACAGAGACCTAGATTTCTGCTGAGGGAACCCTGGGAAGTGGGATACTCCTTGAGCTGGGTGGGTCCGTACCTCACCTTGGTCCTCAGAGGAACCAGGGCCCCCACCTAACCCTGCCTGCCCCCCACCCCCCGCCCCACCTCTTGTCAGGGAGGAAGACTGAAGCCAGTGGCAGATACAGCCCGCCTGCTGTCAGCCTGCCCAGAGCTGGGCTTAACGGTTAACCTCACTCTTTACCCGGTTTATTCCCCAGGCTGGAGTCAGAGGTGGGGGCTTGCCCCAAATCAAGAAGCAGGTGGCAGTAAATATTTGCCAGTGCAGGAGTGCCCATGCAGTGTGAGCAGGTCCTACACCACAACTGCCAGCTGCAGGGAAGATTCCTTTTTTCTTTCTTTTTTTTGAGATGGAGTCTCGCTCTGTCACCCAAGCTGGAGTGCAATAGTGCCATCTCGGCTCACCGCAACCTCCGCCTCCCAGGTTCAAGCGATTCTCCAGCCTCAGCCTCCTCAGTAGCTGGGATTACAGGCGCCTGCCACCACGCCCGGCTAATTTCTTGTATTTTCAGTAAAAACTGGGTTTCACCATGTTAGCCAGGCTGGTCGAACTGCTGACCTTGGGTTCCGCCTGCCTCGGCCCCCTAAAGTGCTGGGATTACAGGCATGAGCCATGGCGCCCGGCCTAATTTTTGTATTTTAGTAGAGACGGAGATTCACCATGCAGGGCAGATTTCTAAAAGCTGGGGGGGGCGGGGGGGACAATACCTAAGGCTGGCACACGCAGTGGAACCCCCACATCCGCCTAGAACGCTCTTTGCACCGTCAAAGCGACTATTCCCCAGTCAGCACTGGGGCCAGAGGGTAGAGAGGTGCCAAAAGCCACCTCGTCCCGGCCGAGCTCGCGTCTCCCTTGGCGGCTCCAGGCCCTCGGGACAGAGCTCTAGCGCCAAGAGTGACGCAGGCAGGGCCTCCTCCAGTGAGACCCGGCCAAACCGAGGAACCCACTGGCCTCGCTCTGGCGCGGGATAGGGCGGGCGCTCAGTCTTCGGGTCCGGACGTGGCGGTGCCGGGGTGGATGGGGGCGGAGCGACTAGGGGCGGCCTCCTGTGGATTCGGCTGCCGCCATGGGGTCGCGGCTGGGCCGGCTGGCTTGGCTGGCCGGCCCGAGGCTGGCTCCGAGGCCAGGGCGGCGGCCGGCTGCGCCCGCGCCCTTCGAGCTCTGAGTGCGGAGGCTCCACGAGATCCAGTCCACGCTCCGCGAGCGGCGGCCAGAGCGCGTCCGGCAGCTGCTGCCACTCCTGCGCCAGGTGAGAGAAGGAGGCGGCAGCCCCAGGGCTGGCGGCCAGGGAGGGTCTGGGGGTCTGGGAGGCGCGGGGCTGTGGGTTGTGGGCATGTATCAGCCGGGAGGCAAGGCGGAGCTGGTCTCGGGCGCGCGCGGGCGGGTTCCGAGGGCGCGACGGGCTGCTGCGCGCGGGGTCTTGCGTGGGCCAGAGGGTGGCCGGCTGGCGTGAGGGCTGGGTGAGGCCGGCGGACCGTGTGTGGAGGAGGGGGCCGCTGAGTGTGTCCGGGTCTCTGGGGTTTGAGAGGGGTTGTGTGTGTTGAGGGTGGCCCCAGCCTGGAGCTAAGAGCCCAGATTCAGGCCCTGGCAAGATGGGAGGGGCCCGGGAGGAGTGGCAAGTGAGGGCGAATCATCTTGTATTGAGAGACAATGGACGAGGGTAGCTTCCCCCTCTTCCAGGATCGGGGAGGCACTGGTGGACCCTGGAGAGGACCCAGGGCTGGTCTGCGGGTGCAGCCTCACCCCAAGACACCATGGCAGCCCACACAGAGCCATCGCATGCATCACCAGTTCTCCAACAGGCAGCTCATGCTCTTAGAGTACACACCCCCAGCATCTGTGCATCACAACACTCCGTCCGGTGGTGGCCCTGCTCCTACACACACCAGGTACACTAAACCCAGATCCCAAGCCCTGGGTTGTCCCGGGATGCTGGTCCCCCCCATCACCTGGGCAAGCCACTTCCCTCACCAGCCCGTCCCCACCCCTTGCAGCAGCTACCACCACTACCTGCCCCATCCTGTGAGCGGAAAGTCAGCCATGCAGATGTTTGGCCTGCAGAAGGTAGATAATTAGAAATGGGGAAACTGAGGCATGGGGCAAAGTGGTCATCCCAGGGCCCACAGAGAAAATGTGGGGCAAGCCAGGGCCAGAGCCCTTCTTCCTGTCTTCCTTTCTCAATCTCCTCCAACTCTGGGTTCAGCAGGCTGGAAAAATGGAGCTGTCTAGCCCCTCAGAAGGCAGGCTGGCAGGTTGCGGTCTGGGGCCCTGTCTGGGTCTGCCAGGCTCATCAGCCAGCCTTCCTTCTGGATCTTCCCTAGCTGGCATCTGTGGCAAACAGCAGAGCAGCACTGAATCAGCCAGGCAACCAGAGGCAGGGATCTCAGTCTGGGATGCTGTCTGGAGCCCAAGACACCAGTTGGGCATTTTAGCTGGGAAACTGGAGGGAAAGAAGGATCCTCAGAGACCAGCTAGGTCACCTCTTTCTGTCTCAGAGGTTGGGATTTGAGGTCCAGCCAGGGGCCTGTCCTGCTCCATAACCTGCAGGGACCCTGCAGCTGTGACCCACGGACTTCCCTGCCTGGCCCAACTTCCTGTGCTTGGGACCCACGCACACAGCATATCACCTATGGATTGGAGAAGGCCCACATGGGGTCTAGAGGCCCCTCCTTGCTGTGGCTGCCCCATCAGCTGTCAACGTGTCCTCTAAAGAGACCGTCTGGGCCAGGCACAGTGGCTCACACCTGTAATCCCAGCACTTTGGAAGACCGAGGCAGGCAGATCATCTGAGGCTGGGAGTTCGAGACCAGCCTGACCAACATGGAGAAACCCTGTCTCTACTAAAAATACAAAATTAGCTGGGCATGGTGGCACATGCCTGTAATCCCAGCTACGCAGGAGGATGAGGCAGGAGAGTTGCTTGAACCTGGGAGATGGAGGTTGTGGTGAGCAATTGCACTCTAGCCTGGGCAACAAGAGCAAAACTCTGTCACAAAAAAAAAAAAGAGAGAGAGAGAGACCCTCTGAAAGAGTGTTCAGCCCCACACCAGTCCTGTGGGAAGAGACAGGAGGAGAAAGTGGAGGAGTGAGGCAGGAAGGCCAGGGCAGGTCTGTGCAGGTGGTGGGGTGAGGGATGGGTAGGAGAGGGGGCTGGAGGCCTGAATCCTGGCAGGAGTGGTGGGGAGAGAGAAGGGATGACTAGGTGAGCTGGGGGAGAGAGGAGGAGGGAAGAGTGTTGGGGGATTCCAGGGCTTCTGGCCGAGTACCTGGGAAGATGGGCATGGAGGTGCCCTACACTGAACTGGGGCATGGGGCATGGGTGGTGAGGCCGGCTTCAGGGTAGCATGCCTTTGAGACATCTGAGAGAGAGGTCCGTCCCCAAGGGAAGGATCCAGACCTGTCCACCAACAGATGCTGGCTGCAGCTCAGGAAAACCAAGGGATAGGTGGGAAGGCAAAGGGTCTGAAGGGAATGCTGGGAAACAGGGGAATTTGAGGGGGTCAAAAGGGAGCAAACCTCCCTCCATAAGAGGAGAATCCCACGGATAAGCCCTAAGCCCAGAGAAGGCAGTGTCACAGCGCAACACTTCACCTCGAGGGAACTGGTCTCAGGGTTCTGGGATTCACTCATCACTTCCCTGATGGCTCCCGTGCCCCTTCCCTGTACTTATCCAAAGGGTCCACGAAGGCCAAGTGGCTCACACCTGTAATCCCAGCACTTTGGGAGGATCATTTGAGCCCAGGAGTTTGAGACCAGCCTGGGTAACATAGTGAGACCCCATCTCTACAAAAAATTTTTTTAATTAGCTAAGCATAGTAGTGCCTGTCTGTAGCCCCAGCTCCTCAGGAGGCTGAGGTGGGAGGATCCCTTGAGGAGGCAGAGGTTACAATGAGCCGAGATCACACCACTGGACTCTAGCCTAGGTGACAGAGCAAGACCCTGTCTCAAAAAATAAATAAGGAAAAATGAAAGGGTTCGCCCGCCACTGGACAGGTGGCCCATGGTCGCCTGTGGGGAGAATACACCCAGCCTTAGGGAGGAGATGGAGACAGGAAGGGGCATAACCAGCATCTGGCTGGCTGGGGTGGGGCCTGGAGATGGGAGACCCGACTGGCTCACTCAACTTTCTCTTCACCACTCACAGGACCTGGGCCTTGAGGGGTCCCTCTTTACTGACATCCTCTACAGAGATGTGGCCTTCCTCAACTGGTCGACCCCATCTCCCATGACCTGCTTGTGAACCTGGCCCGGGACCTGCAGTGCCCCAAGAAGGTGAGGCTGGCAGGCATGGGCCCTGGGCTGGGCACTGTGGTGGACAGGGGCCAGCAGAGCCCAGGGCTGCGGGCTGGGAAGCTAGGTCCTTCTGTGGCTTGCTGTGTGGCCTTAGGCAAGTCACAGTCCCTGTCTGAGACCTGCTGCCAGCATCAGTATATTAGGCTGCCCACCAGCTAGAGCAAGTGTGAGCTGTGCTTTGCAGGACCCTCAGAGTCCTGGGCAGACCCATTTTCTGTGTGGCAGCACTGTGTGCCAGGCCTGGGGACCCAGGCAGGGGAGACTAGCTGGGCAGAAGTCATATGGGGACCTGTGGGACACAAACTGTTCTGAGAAATCCACTAATGGAACCAAACTCCCAGTCTCTGAGTTCCTGGGCCAGAAGAGAGCCGCCCTTGGCTAGAGCCCCCTTCTGGCCACCAGTCTGCATCCTGTACAGACACCCTTAGGGACAGGTACTCACTGCTTCCACCCACAACAGCTGGGGTCATAAGCAAGGCCCTCCTCGTTGCTGGGCTGGAGTTTGCCACCTGCAGCCTCTACCCCACAGCTGCCCAGAACCCCACTCTGACAGCACCTGCAGATGTCCTGCCATGAGCATCGAGCCTGCCATGAGGCTGCCATGTGACCAGCCACTGTCCCCAGACTCCTAGTCACAGTGAGTCCCGCACCAAAACAAGGGTATCCGCTATGGGCCCTGCCAGCTCTGAATGCCCAGGTCTCTGCATAGTCAGCCCCTAGGACTCTGAGCCTAGCCCACAGCCATCACAGGAATGGCCAGGGCTTGCAGCTGCTGTGTGTGCCGCCTGCTGCTGGGGCTGTTCACAGAGGGACTGGAGAAAGGATGCAGTGGAGCATGCTCAGTGCCAGCTTTGTGGGCCGTGCACCCTGGATTCCGCCCTGAGCTGGGCCTCTGCAGGAGCCCAGTTAGGACTAAGAAGAGAGCCAGGCGGTGGTACTGTAGAACATTACATCCCCCAGCCCTGTCAGCCCAGACCCAGACCCCACGGGGCAGTCTCGCTTGGAGAGTGAGAGGAAGAAGAACATGCTGACCTGGCTTGTTCCTACTCCCTGGATTGGCGTCAGTGGAGCAGCCTCCCTCGAGGGGCCTGGTCTGGCCTCCTCCCCCGTGGCAAGTCCCAGAGGGGTGCTGAGGGTGGGCAGGCAGCCGGCTGATAGCCTGAGACGATGGCCCTGGGCCTGAGGACAGGGAACAAGGGCCCATTGTCTGGGCTTCCTCCCGCCGGGCACTGCGGGACTGGACCAGCCTGTCCAGCTCCCAGAGGGCAGCCTCCCCTGGCTCTGTGCCAGTCTACAGCCGGGTTGGGGGGTGGGAGGGGGAGGCCCTGGTGGGCAGCTTGGTGATGCATGGTGCACGGCTGTACTGACACACACACTTGGCTGCCCAGGCCCCTCTCCCCAAGGCCCTGAGGTGGGCAGGAGGGGCTCAGGTTCACCATGGTGACACTGCCCCCCCACAGGACTATGAGCGCTGGAAGTCCTCGGAGAAGATCTGCCGACAGCTCATCTACCACCTCACCCCTCACTCGAAGCAGCAGCAAGTGTCCAGCCTCCGCCAGAGGAAGACCCAGAGCTGGTAAGGGGAGCCCAGCCACTGCCCCCCTCACTGCTGCTCTAAGGTCCCTTCTCAGGCTGCACTCTCACCAAGAGGCTAGTGCTGAAATTCCACCTGGTGAGGCCCTCACCTGGTCCGCATGAGGGCCCTACCCTAAAAGTCAGCCTGACCTGTGGCAGCAGATGCTTCCCAAGCCAAGCTGTGCCCTCTGAGTGACCCGTTTGCCATTTCCCATGGGACGGTCCTGCCTCCTACCATTCACACGTCCCTCAATCCCTGGCCTCTTACAAGACCTGGACACCCCAGCCCTCCACCCAACAGCTGAGGTGACCTCAGAGGCATCTTCAGCCAAGACTTCCCAATAGGTGTGGGGGAGGCAGATTCTGGATAGTGATTCTCATTTTAGAGGGAAGGAAACTGAGGTTCAGAGAAGTGGCATGCCTAAGGCCACACTCTACCCTGATTTTCCTGTACCTTGTTGGGAATTCTTTGCCACTGTCAGGCTGCCTAAAGCTGAGGCCTCCGTGGCTGCCCAATACCTCCCTCTGCCATGGGTCCCTCTTAGACACTCCATCCTGGAGTGACTCCATCCATGGAGCTTCACACACAGGCTCAGCCCAGAGCTAGCCACAGGCACCCAGGCCCAAGGGCCTGAACTGCTGCCGGGAGCTTACCTTAGCAGGCCTCCCCTGTCTGCCCTTCACCTCCCCTGTCTGCCCTCCCACCTTAGGCCTAACAGGCCACGCTGAGCTTGGACCGCACAAGGTTGTTCCCTACCATGGCAGGTGGGGGTCCTGAGGGTGTGCTTACTGCTGTCAGCCCCCAAAAGGCCTGTCCACCTAGTTGGCTCTGTTCAGATAACTGGGGAGAGACCTAGAAGGTTGGTGGGGGCGGGGGGGGCAGTCCTTCTCAGTCCCTGAACTTCCCTTCTGAGAAAACACAGAGAGCCCTCCCCCAGGGCAGGTCCCCAGCCTGCACACCCAGGACCTCCCCTCCTACTACCCTGGGCCTATCCCTCTCTAGCCCTGGTGCCCTGTACAGCCTAATAGCCATCCCTTTGTAGAAGAATTTCTCCCTACCCTAAAAGAATCGACCTCACAAGTGGCACAGGGAAAAAAACATGTGGGCTCAAGAGTCAGAGCATCTCAGTTTGGGGACCTGGTTCCCCACCTAGTGGTGTGTGGCCATGGAAGAGTTACTTCACCTATCTGAAAAATAAGTGAGATGTCAGTGTAACAAGTGTGGAGATGCTGGACACACAGTGAGATTTCAAATAATAGTTCATGAAGATAGAGCTTTACTGTGTGTGTATTTAATTATCACAACAACCACGTCCCATTTTCACTAAAGGGGAAACAGAGGCTCTGAGCATTGCCCATGGCCACCCACTTAGAAAGTGACAGTTTGGGCCAGGCTTGGTGTCTCACGCCTGTAATCCCACCACTTTGGGAGGCTGAGGCGGTCGGATCACCTGAGGTCAGGAGTTCGAGACCAGCCTGACCAACATGGAGAAACCCCGTGTCTACTAAAAATACAAAATTAGCCAGGCATGGTGGTGCATGCCTGTAATCCCAGCTACTCAGGAGGCTGAGGCAGGAGAATCGTTTCAACCCAGGAAGCAGAGGTTGCAGTGAACCGAGATCGAGCCATTGCGCTTCAGCCTGGGCAACAAGAGTAAAACTGTCTCAAAAAAAAAAAAAAGAAAGAAAGAAAGAAAGAAAGTGACAGTTTGAACCTGGCTTTGCCAGACCACAGGCCTGGGCTTTTCCTGACAGGTCACTGTCTGTGGTCAGTGGGGGGACTGCCTGGTTGCCTAGTCCATCCCCGCCTGCCACCCTCCCATAGCCTCAAGAGCAGCCTCCAGAAGACTCCACTGGCAGAGGAAACTGTGGATCTCTCAGGCATCCCGCTGTCGGTACGGGACGTGCAGCACATCACACACTACCTGAGCAGCCACGGTGCTGTGCTGGCGGTGCTGGACCTGAGCTTCACAGGGCTGAGTGATGAGCTGCTGCACCTGCTGCTGCCCAGCCTGTGGGCACTGCCCCGCCTCACCCAGCTCCTGCTCAACGGCAACCGGCTGACGCGGGCTGCTGCCCGCAAGCTCACCGACGCCATCAAGGACACCACCAAGTTCCCTGCACTGGCCTGGGTAGACCTGGGCAACAACGTGGATGTGGCTTCCCTGCCCCAGCCCCTGCTGGTCGGCCTGCGCCGGCGGCTGAGCCAGCGCACCTCACTCCCCACCATCTACGAGGGCCTGGACCTTGAGTCTGAGGGCGGTGCAGCCGGAACCACCACCCTTGCCTCCACCTGGGACTCCACAGCTGCTGGGCTGGGACCCGAGCCCCAGGTCTGCTGCGCCAGGTGACCCACCACCCACCTGGCTCATTGCTACTGACTTGTGATGCTCTCAAGCACATTGTAGTGGGCCATGAAGGTTGAGGAGGACTCACAGGGCCCCCGAGATCCAGGACAAATGCTCAGCCTGAGATTAAGGGGACAGAAGGGGAATGGACTCATAGGAGGCCAGGCCAGCCCCGGCTAGAGGCTCAGCCTTCCCTCAGTGGGAGGAGCCCCAACACCCATAGTGTGGACCCCACAATAAAGAGTGACACCCGCCTCTGCTTTTCTGAATCACCGACCTCAGGGTCACTGAGCAACAGCCCTGCTGCTGGGGTGGGGAGAAAGGGTGGCTGCGTCTGTCCAAAAGGGAGGGACAAAGGTCACACTGACCTTCCCCCAGGTGTTCCTTGGGGAAGTCCCCCATGGAGTCTAAGATGTGGGGGTCCTGGGTCCATCCCTGTGGGCTGGGGAGTTAAAGGAGGCCTCCAGGGAGCAGGCCCTCACAGCTGGGCAGGGCTTGGGCTCCTTGAGAAGGGGAGCTGCGAAGGAGCGGGTTGGGAGCCCCAGGAGGAGCAAAGCCCCACAACAAGCTCACATCGAGCCCGGGCTGCCAGCCTTGCCACCAGGACCCTCTGGGTGGGGGACAAGGCTGCACAGACCAGAGGCAGGGGCCACAGTGACTAAGTGGGAGGATTTGGTGCCTGCTTCCCACAGGGTACAGTGCTGCCTGCCACCCCCAGTACCCAGTCCCAGGCCTCCTATACTTGGCGAAGGGCAGCTCTGTGGGGTTAGGAGACACAGCAGGCCACAAAGTGCTTGTGTGTTCCCTCCAGGCCTTGGGGGTCCCCATGTGGGAGGGCATGTGGGGTTGGAGGTGGGCATAGCTAGCAGCAGGGTGCCTCAGTCCTAGGGCTGTCCCTGGCAGGGGGAACTGTATCCATTCCTCCCAACCAGAAGCCTGATGCCACAGTCACCCTCAGCCCTGTGTGAGGAGTTACAGTTCAGCCCAACCAAGAGACAGGCAGGGCAGGCGGGAAAGGAATTTAGATATGTCCGGGGGGATACTGAGGCCCAGAGTAGGGAAATCATGTGCTGAGCCAGGAGGTAAGGTCTGGGGGCAGTGGGCCCCTGCTAGATGAGGCGAAACTCAGCAGCAGAGGGAGGCTCCAAGGCTGAGGAGGAGGCAGGGGTCCTCCTGGGCCTACACACCCCAACCCACCAGCTCTGACTTTTCCTCACAGCCACGGCCCACAGAGGACTGTGAGCGGCGTATCCATCCCCCATGGTGCACAGATTCCAGCATATTCCCAGGCTGGCTGGATGCATAACAGTTTCTCAGGAAAGAAGGAGATGGCCAAGGCGGGTGAGGACGGGACAGTGTTGGGTCCCGGGACTGGGATGGAGGCAGTGAGGAAAAGGATCTTCCTTAGGCCCCACTGATCTCACTGCTTTAGGTGGACTTCTTACCCAAAGGCTTTGGAGAGACTAGAGATGTCGCGGTTCAGCCCAGCTCTGCTCCTGACTTGCGTGGGACCTGGCCAGGCCTTTCCCTTTTCGGGGTTTCTGCTCCCTCCCCTCTGTTAAATAGGACTTTCAGCTCTCAGCACTCCATCCTGGGGTCCAGCCCCCTCCCAGCTCTCCTTGTTTTAGGGACTGGCCCTGCCCAGCAGTTCAGTAGCCATAGAAATGTTTCCCTATGCCCCTACTCTGGAACAGGGGGTTCAGGCTCCCCAGAGTGAGGCAAAATGGGGTAGATGGTGGGAGGGGCCAGTGGAGAGGATTATGAGAAAATGAAAGCTTAAACCAACATGCACTTATTCTGTGAGCAATCTATTATTTAAATCAAAACTATGAGAGCCGGCCCTGGGCCAGGCAGGCTGATAAACCTGTCACATAAGCAGACATCTGAGCTCTCCCTGAAACTCCTGTTGGAGAAATGCCAAGCTCTCTGGTCCCTTGTGCCCTGCTTTCTGCCCACCACTGGCCCTAAGCCAGCCCACAGACCTTCCACTGTCACTGAGAGATTCCTACCAGGATGGTGCGTGAGGACCTGAGCTGGTGTCCCAGGCAAGCTCTGCGGGAATCCAGGTGGCGGCAGATGGTTTCAGTCTCTGCCTTTTGGACAGAAGCACATGATGCAGTAGCGAAGCCAGAGCCTGAAACGGATCAAGTGGGGAAGGTTGGCCTCACTGCCATGCAGGTGTTCACAGCTTTCACGGAGCCTTCACGACCACCAGCAAGGCCGTCCAGGGCAGGGCCACCAAGTTCCAGGAAGTGGCAGCTTGTGGCTCATGCAGCCTGGTGAGGCAGAAAGCTCTGGCCAGGACAGCTCCAGCCCAAGCTCTGAACAGAGAAGGAAGCAGGTAGGCTGTACTAAGGCCGGTCCTCACACAGGCCTAGTCTAGGAGGCAGACAGGCCTGGCCTTGGTCCCAGCCTGTCACTTGCTGGTGATGTGGTCCTCTCAGAGCCTGTTCCCTCATCTTGGGAACGAGGTACACCAAGCCTCCCATTATCCCACTGGAGTAAAGATGACGTAAGTTTTGGAAAGTGTCTACCACACTGGGGGGAGGAGGGCAGGCACTCTTCAATGTCAGCAGGGCCTCCACCCAGGGCTCTCTGGGTAGCAATGGCAGGAACCCAAACCTTTGGGACTAGGCCAGAGATGAAGCCATTTTTTAATTCAACAAGCACTTCCATAGCCTCCCTTGGGCTAGGTACTGTTCTGATGGCCTTATACTCCTTTAATTCTCTTCTCATTTGAAGAAGGTAGGTGCTCTGTTTTCCAGGTAAGTCAAATGAGGCAGAAAGAAGTTAAGAAAGGGGACTTGTCAGTCGGGTGGCATGGCTCACGCCTGTAATACCAGCACTTTGGGAGGCCAAGGCACTGGATCACCTGAGGTCAGAAGTTCAAGACCAGGCTGGCCAACATGGCGAAACCCCACTGTACTAAAAATAGAAGAAAAAAAAATTAACCAGGCATGTTGGTGAGCGCCTGTAATCCCAACTACTTGGGAGGCTGAGGCAGGAGAATTGCTTGAACCTGGGGGTGGAGGTGGCAGTGAGCTGAGATCGCGCCATTGCACTACAGCCTGGGTAACGGAGCGAGACTCTGTCTCTAAAAAGAATAAAAAGGGGATTTCTTGTCCAACTTCAAAGAGCCAGAAACCAGAGGAGCCAGGATATAAGCCCAGGTGGCCGGGTGTCAGTCTGTGACATTAATGCCTGCATGCTGCTCCCTTACCTGCAGCCATCTCAGGGACTGTCACTGAGGCTGCTCAGCCCCAGGATTCACCTACATGAGCAAGCCCCTTCCAAAGAGGCCATCTGAAGCAGGAGAACCATCATGGTCCTCCTGTGGGGAACAGACCTCTAGCCTCATTGTCCCTGGAGCAAAGCCAGTCAGGACCTCCCTGGACCTCCCTTTCCTGATCTGCAGCTAGTTGGTGGAAGGAGCCATGATGATTTAGGCTTTGCCCTCCTGCAGGATTGTAAGAGACTAGCGAGGAGTGGGTTTGGAAGAACTTCCCAGGCTGAGCAAAACCCAGCCGGCCCAGGCCCAGGAGTACAGCATCCATAGCCAGCTCTTGCAGTCTGCCTTCAGCTCCCTGGGACTGAGACTCCTCACACCTCAGCCTGCCTTGCAGGGATGCTGAGAACATCAAAAGCAAATATGTAGAAAAGATACTGTACTCCACAGGCCCAATGTGACCAAAACCCAGGAACTTCTTTTCTGTCCTACAAGGGAGGATATTTGAGTGCAAATAAGGTGCTTTAGGACATGAGACTGCAGGAAAGGTCAGCCTCTGCAGACGGTCTTCATCTCGAGAATCCAGAGTATTGGGCAACTGATCCTAGCTGCTGCTATCAACCCAGCATGGAGGTTTTCCTCTGGGACCTGGAAAGAAAGGAAAATGCACTTCTTCCACTTACAGCTAGCTGCCAATCACCCATGAAAACTAGTATTTTCTTTTCCAACTATGCACTACACAGACACACACACACACATATATATATATAATTTTTTTTTTTTTGACACTCTTACTCTGTTGCCCAGGCTGGCACGATCTCCACTCACTGCAACCTCCACCCCGCCAGGTTCAAGGCATTCTCCTGCCTTATGCGCCCAAGTAGGTGGGACTACAGGAGCCTGCCACCATGCCTGGCTAATTTTTGTATTTTTGGTAGAGACGGGGTTTCACCATATTGGCCAGGCTGGTCTTGAACTCCTGACCTTGTGATCTGCCCACCTTGGCTTCCCAGAGTGCTGGGATTACAGGTGTGAGCCACTGCACTCGGATTTTTTTTTTTGAGATGGGAGTCTCCCTCCGTCACTCAAGCTGGAGTGCAGTGGCACGATCTTGGCTCCCTGCAAACTCCACCTCCCAGGTTCATGCCATTCTCCTGCTTCAGCCTCCCACGTAGCTGGGACTACAGGTGCCCGCCACCATGCTCGGCTAATTTTTGTATTTTTAGTAGAGACGGTGTTTCACTGTGTTAGCCAGGATGGTCTCGATCTCCCGACCTCGTGATCCACTGGCCTCAGCCTCCCAAAGTGCTAGGATTACAGGTGTGAGCCACCGCGCCCAGCCTCAGCTTGTTTTTTAAAAATATTTTATTTTTTAAAATAACCCTTGAGGTATAATTGAAACACAAAAAGTGGACATTCCAAGCATTACACAAGATTAAAATGTGCAATATGATACATTTTGCACATGTATACATCTATAAAGCCACTAACACAATCATGATAGTAAATGTACCTGTCAACCCCAAAAGTTTCCTCATGACTCTTGGTAATCCCTCCCTCCCGCCTCTCCATGCCCACTGCCATCCAAAAGCAACCATTGATCTGCTTTCTGTTTTAACGTTTGCATTTTCTAGATTTTGGGATATATGCAATCATATAGGATATACTTTTTTTTTTTTTTTTTGAGGTGAAGTCTCACTTTGTCACCCACACTGGAGTGCAGTCTCAGCTCACTGCAACCTCCCCCTCTGAGATTCAAGCAGTTATCCTGCCTCAGCCTCCCGGGTATCTGATACTACAGACGCATGCCACCAGGCCTAGCTAATTTTTGTATTTTTAGTAGAGATGAAGTTTCACCATGTTGGCCACATTGGTCTTGAACTCCTGACCTCAAGTGATCTGCCCGCCTCAGCCTCCCAAGTGCTGGGATTACAGGCATGAGCCATTGCACCCAGCCAGATGTACTCTTTTCTATATGGCTTTTCACTTAGCATAATTAGAAACTTGTTCCAGTAGTTCCTTTTTATTGCGGAGTATTCCACTGGACGGTGTGTCACAATTTATCCATTCACCTGCTGATGGACATTTGAGTTGTTTCCAGTTTTTGGCTATGACAAATAAAGCTGCTATGCAAATTCATGCATAAGTTTTTACATGGACATATATTTGCTTTTCTCTTAGGTAAATACCTAGGAGTGGAATGCGGGATCATAAGGTAGATCTATTTTTAGTGTTTTAAGAAACCATCAGTTTTTCCAAAGTGGTGGTGCAGTTTTACATCCCCATCAGCAGTGTTTGGGAGTTCTTGTTGCTTTACATCTTCAACAGCACGTAGCATGGTGGGTTTTTTAAACATTAGCCATTCTTCTGGGTGTGTAGCAGTATCTCTCTGGCTTTAATTTGGCATTTCCCTAATGACTAATGATGTTGAACATCTTTTCATGTGCATGTTTACCATCTGTATCTTCTCAACTCTGTTCACATTTTTTCCCCATGTTTTATTATTGAGCTTTGCGAATTATTATTATTATTTTTTTTTTTGAGGCGGAGTCTCGCTCTGTCGCCCAGGCTGGAGTGCAGTGGCCGGATCTCAGCTCACTGCAAGCTCCGCCTCCCGGGTTTACGCCATTCTCCTGCCTCAGCCTCCCAAGTAGCTGGGACTACAGGCGCCCGCCACCTCGCCCGGCTAGTTTTTTTTTTTGTATTTTTAGTAGAGACGGGGTTTCACCATGTTAGCCAGGATGGTCTCGATCTCCTGACCTCGTGATCCGCCCGTCTCGGCCTCCCAAAGTGCTAGGATTACAGGCTTGAGCCACCACGCCCGGCCTTTTTTTTTTTTTTTTTTTTGAGACGGAGTCTCGCTCTGTCGCCCGGGCTGGAGTGCAGTGGCCGGATCTCAGCTCACTGCAAGCTCCGCCTCCCGGTTTACGCCATTCTCCCGCCTCAGCTTCCCAAGTAGCTGGGACTACAGGCGTCCGCCACCTCGCCGGCTAGTTTTTGTATTTTTAGTAGAGGCGGTGTTTCACCGTGTTAGCCAGGATGGTCTCGATCTCCTGACCTCGTGATCCACCCGCCTCGGCCTCCCAAAGTGCTGGATTACAGGCTTGAGCCACCGCGCCCGGCCCGCGAATTATTTTTTTTTTTTTTTGAGACGGAGTCTCACTCTGTCCCCCAGGCTGGAGTGCAGTGGCTGGATCTCAGCTCACTGCAAGCTCCGCCTCCCAGGTTCACGCCTTTCTCCTGCCTCAGCCTTCCGGAGTAGCTGGGACTACAGGCGCCCGCTACCTCGCCCGGCTAGTTTTTGTATTTTTAGTAGAGACGGGGTTTCACCATGTTAGCCAGGATGGTCTGGATCTCCTGACCTCGTGATTCGCCCGTCTCGGCCTCCCAAAGTGCTGGGATTACAGGTTTGAGCCACCACGCCCGGCCAAATTATTTATTTTTTGAGACAGAGTTTTGCTCTTGTTGCCCAGGCTGGAGTGCAATGAAGCAATCTTGGCTCACTGCAACCTCCGCCTCCTGGCTTCAAGTGATTCTCCTGCCTCAGCCTTTCTGAGTAGCTGGGGTTACAGGCATGCACCACTACGCCGGACTAATTTTGTATTTTTAGTAGAGACGGGATTTCTTCATGTTGCCGGTCTCAAACTCCTGACCTCAGGTGATCTGGCCACCTCGGCCTCCCAAAATGCTGGGATTACAGGCGTGAGCCATGGTGCCCAGTTGCAAATTCTTTATATATTCTGGATACACGTTTTTTATTAGACTTACCTTTGCCAAAATTTTGTGGTTACTGGTCTTTTAACAGTGTCTTTGGAAAGCAGTTTTTTATTTTGGTGGTCTAATATGTTTCATCTTTCATGGATGGTACTTTGGTATTATATCTACATTTTTGCTTAACCCAAGGTTTAGGGTTATATTTTTTCTAGAAGTTTTATAGTTTTAGTTTTAAGGTTGATGATCCATTTGGAATTAATTTTTTTGTATGGCATGAGGTATAGACCCAAGTTTTGGGGGATTTTTGCATATGGATATCCAATTGTTCTGGCACCATTTGTTGAAAATGCTATCCTTTCTCCAGTACATTACCTTTGTGCCTTTGAAAAAACTCATTTTGTATACATGTGTGGATTTGTTTTCAGACTCTTTCTCTGTTCCTTTGATCTATTTGCTTCACTTGATGAAATACCATGCTGTTTTGATGAGTACAGCTCTGTAATAATTCTTGAAATCAGGGAGTCTTCTTTTAAAATCTGCTTACCTTTTAAAATATAGTTATAACTTTTAATGTCCTTCTTTGCTAATGCTAACATCTGTGTAGTTTTGGATCTCTTGATTAATCTCATTATGTGCTGTGCTTTCCTGCATCTTTGTATGCCTCGTAATCTCTGACCGGATGCCAGACATAGTGAATTTTACTGTGTAGGGTACTGGATATTTTTATATTCCTATAAATCTTTTTGAGTCTTATTCTCAGATATATTTAACTGGTTCGAAAAAAGTTTGATGTTTTAATGTGTTGTTTTTATGACTTGTTAGGCAGGTCTGGTGCTGTCTTGGGCTGATTATTCCTCATTTACCAGGCAAGACCTTCCTAGATATTTGTATTAATCATGCCTTTTGTTTTCTGTTTTCTGTTGCTTTGGTATCTTGGACCTTGCTAATCCTGGAGGCTGCTCCTCCTAGGGTTAGCTAATTCCTAGAGATAACAACTTGCTGGCAGCGTCTTTCATATACAAACCAATCCAAAATCCATACCCCCAACTGCCTCCTTTATCTAATTCTCATACACTTAAGCCAGTATTTCTTTTGCCCTCAATCACCTCAGGGTGAGGTGCTTGACAAAAGACCACTTATAAACCAGTTGAAAATTATTCAGACTATCCAATCCTAAACTTGCTCAAACTTGCCTACTCTGCCTCACTCATTCCTTCATGAGAAAACTACAATAAAGGCTCTGGATCGTGCTCTACCATTGCTCTTTCAGCCTCCTGACTCAGGCTGGTGTTTCCCCATATGGCCCATGTAACGTGGTTTGCCCCCTTCTTTGAAAACTGTAATACATTCTTTCAAGGAAGCTGTCTCCGGGTCTTACTATACCTGATTAAAACAAAATCAGATATGGTACATCTTAAAACAACTGTACTCCATATCCTGTGAATTTTTTGTCTGGTAGGAAAAGGTTTCTTCTCAGCCGAGCATGATACCAAGCACTATTCTTTATGGGTCTTCCCCAGCCTGTTAACTTCCTCACATTGGTGTGCTGATCAGTATTCTGCTGAATATTCAAAAGGGACCCGCTGCAGATCTCTTGGGTTCTCCATGCGACTTTCTTCTCTGGTATTCTGTCCTATAATTCTAGCTGCCTTGGTGGCTTCTCTGAACTCTTAGCTCTCATTTCTCAATGCAGGCAGGCTGGTAGGTCAGCTTCAGTCCCCTTCCCTGTGCCACAACTTGGAGACTCTTGTTAGGCAGTGAGCTGGGATAATTGCACAACTCCACTTATTTATTTCTCCTTTCCCAGGGATTATTCTCCTTCAACGTCTGATGTCTTGAAAACCATTGTTTCATATTATTTTGTGTGTGTTTTTTCAGGCACAATGATAAATCAATTACTTTCATCTTGGCTAGTGGCAGAAAAACTCCTGTATGCTTTGAGTTTTTTAAGGTTGTGGTTCTACCGGTGTAGAAGCTGGGATAGTACCAGTTAATCAAGTGAGTCCACATCCACCCTTGTACAGATAACCAACCAGAGGCTGGGAGAAGTGGTCACGGTGGCACTCAGAACCAGAATTCATGTTTTTGTTTTATCTTTTTCTTTTTGAGATGGAGTCTTGCTCTGTCACCCAGGCTGGAGTGCAGTGGCACAATCTCGGCTCACTGCAAGCTCCGCCTCCTGGGTTAAAGCAATTCTCTGCCTCAGCCTCCTGAGTAGCTGGGATTACAGGCACCTGGCCCCACACCTGGCTAATTTTTGTATTTTTAGTAGAGACAGGGTTTCATCATCTTGGCCAGGCTGGTCTTGAACTCCTAACCTCGTGATCCACCTGCCTCAGCTTCCCAAAGTGCTGGGATTACAGGCGTCAGCCACCATGCCCTGCCCAGAATTCATGTTAAATATGGGTCTAATTACCTTTATGACATCATCCTTTAGTCTATACCTTCTTTAAATTCGAGTTCTTTTTTTTTTCTTTTTGAGACAGAGTCCCGCTCTGTTGCCCAGGCTGGAGTGCAGTGGTGCGATCTTGGCTCACTGCAACCTCCACCTCCTGGGTTTAAGCAATTCTCCTGCCTCAGCCTCCCCAGTAACTGAGATTATAGGCATGTGCCACCGCACCCAGCTAATTTTTGTATTTTTAGTAGAGATGGCGTTTTGTCATGTCGGCCAGGCTGGTCTTGAATGCCTGACTTCAGGTGATCTGCCCACCTCAGCCTTCCAAAGTGCTGGGATTACAGGCATGAGTCACCACCCCCAGCCTTATTCTTCATTTTAAAGTAACATATTTTCAAAAAAAAAAAGCAAAAACATGCTTAAACATTCATATTTCCACATGACCTGACTTCCCCAATCTTGGCAAAAAAGTTGGAAGCTTATTCTCCAGAGGGGGTTAGAAAGTTTCTAGACTAGAAGGCCCTCTCAGAAACCTAGAGGATGAATGAACTGAATGTGGACATTCTAAATGCTGAAACTCTCAGCGCTCTTCCCCAACAGAGCTCTCAATCCATCAGCTCAGAATAAACCCTCCTGATGTGAGACCAAAAGTTTCTCCAAGAGATCCTGTCCAGCCCAGAGCAAAGTTCTAGAAATATGGACAATGGGGATTTCCCCAAAGAAGCTCAATGAGTTCACCTTACAAACACATATTCTTTTTAATACTCCACTCTTAAATATAAGCAAGATTACCAATGATTGCTAGGCAGTTAAAGAAAGTCTGTAACATGAAAGATTAAACTGAAGAAACAGAAAGCGGAAAGACATATGCAGGGAGATCAAAGCTTCTACAGAGCATATTAATATCCTCAAAGATGTTCCAACAAGGAACAAGGTACTGTCTGTATATATCTACATAAATAAAGGAACAATCAGAGAACCAGCTTGGAGTAATCCTCCATAAATTATGATCAAAAGACAAGACAACGCCGGGCGCGGTGGCTCAAGCCTGTAATCCCAGCACTTTGGGAGGCCGAGATGGGCGGATCATGAGGTCAGGAGATCGAGACCATCCTGGCTAACATGGTGAAACCCCGTCTCTACTAAAAAAATACAAAAATCTAGCCGGGCGAGGTGGCGGGCGCCTGTAGTCCCAGCTACTCCGGAGGCTGAGGCAAGAGAATGGCGTAAACCCGGGAGGCGGAGCTTGCAGTGAGCTGAGATCCGGCCACTGCACTCCAGCCCGGGCGACAGAGCGAGACTCCGTCTCAAAAAAAAAAAAAAAAAAAAAAAGACAAGACAATTGGGGTTGGGGTACACAGAGAGAAGAGGTAATTCTGGGTCCACCATCTGAGTAGCAGAAATTCCAGAAAGAAAAACCACAGATAGTCGGGCATGGTAGCTCACACCTGTAATCCCAGCACTTTCGGAGGCCAAGGCGAGTGGATCACCTGAGGTCACAAGTTCGAGACCAGCCTGACCAACATGGTGAAACCCTGCCTCCACTAAAAATACAAAAAATTAGCCGGGTGTGGGGACAGGTGCCTGTAATCCCAGTTACTTGGGAGGCTGAGGCAGGAGAATCGCTGAGGCAGGAGAATCGCTGAGGCAGGAGAATTGCTTGAACATGGAAGGCAAAGGTTGCAGTGAGCTTAGATGGCACCATTGCATTCCAGCCTGAGTAACAGGCATGAAACTCAGTCTTCAAAAAATAAAAAAGAAAAACCACAGACAACCTAAGGAAGAAAATCACTGACA